>NW_027493886.1:0-421596 GCF_021521415.1 Bidens hawaiensis
CTTTTTTTTTCGACAACTTTAAATACGCTTGTAAACGAGATGAATTAGGCCAACAAATTTCGTATCCCATAATTATTAAGCTCTTTTATTAATATTAAATTATTAATTACATAGTGTTTTAAAATCGTTAAAGTTAGTTATAATTCATTAGCTTTATAATTAGCTTTTATTTCGTTAAACTTTAATTCAATTCTTCTAGATAGCTTATCACTTAAAATCCGTGCTTTGCAAATGTCATATTTCTCGTATTTACGATAAGCTATTAATCAAATAATATTTAAAACGTTAAGTTTCCGTTAAAACATAAACTATATTAAAATAATCAAATGACCTTAAAATTAGTAAAAACTATAACAAAATAATATAGTTTTTCCCATCAAATTATACAAATAATTAACTTTGTTATTCCGTTAGCTAGTCTTTAACTTTTCTTACTTATTTGATTTATAGTTCGAGATGTTCGTTTGCTTCGGTTCGTTATTGTGCTTTTGGTTTATATTTCAAGTTATCTTCGATTTTGATGTGAGTTTATACACCCCCTTTTTAACGCTTTTTATTACTTTTGGGGTAGCATATGTATCCTACAAACTTCAAGTATTAACAATTTCGTTTACAAACTATAATTTCGTTATATGGACTTGTGTGTTACTTGATTACTTGCTCGAATTTACTTGCACGTGGTAGCCTTAATAAGTATGATCATACGCTCCCCTTTGCACTCAGACCATTTTGTTATGAGTGGAAAAGGGCCTCATTATCCGAGTACATTGGTTGTTACTAACTGGAAAGGACTTTACTTGCGCGATTATCCGAGTACGTTGATTGATATCAACTGGAAAGGACTTACTTACACGTTTATCACTTGTTCATGAATTATATGGTTTTTATGTATTTATATCAAACTGTGTGAACTCACCAACTATTTCTATAGTTGACATTATTTTATACATATCTACAGGATACTGTTAGTAGAAGATGACACATGGAGAAGACAATAGACTTAGGTCATTTAAATCAATTGACAAACCGTTTAGTTGTATCTATTTTCCTTGTATTTCTTGTTTCAAACTTGTGTACTTGACTTGTAAATTAACTAATGATAATATTGTCACTTAATAGTGTCATGTGTTTTGAACAATCTGTACGCCACACTCAGGTGTTTCCGCTTTAGCCGGGGTGTTACAGGTATGGGGAGAATAACCATATCTGACCGAGGGAAAACAATTCAGCCATAAGGAGTACGCCTCATGATTATCCGATCAATCAACGAAGATGGTGACTATGGGAGACGCAACACCGGCGGCGAACCAAGTTTTGCAAGCGAGAGAACCAAGTTCAACTTCGAAGTTAACAAAAACGAATTACAACACAGGGTTGTAATTATGGAATCAATTCTTGATGCTCAAGGATTATGGGAGGTCATGGATTCGGTTATCGAAGACTCCGTAGACGAGAGAAAGAACAAGATGTATAGTGCTACAATTTTTCAAGCCTTACCGAAAATGTGTGATGCAAGTTGCAAGAACCCGTAGTGCTCGGGAAGTTTGGGATCACTACGGGTCTAATCCTCCTCGGGCTATTGAGTGCAATAAGCTCGCTTACGATCATTAAAGGGAGAATTTAATCAATTGAAGATGGGAGAAAAAGAATTCATTGAATACTTTTCCATGAAGAAAGCGGAATACGCCTCGCTATTTGATTAGTTTAGGTGGTCCGATGAAAGAATATGAACTCGTGAAAAAACTCTCGATAGAGTTCTAGACCGTTTTATTATTGTTGTAGCAACTATCGAACAGTGGGCTAATCTTAACACTATGGTTTTTGAAGATTGTATAGCAAGGTTAAAAGCTTTTGAAGAGAGAATCAAAGGCAAAGAAGCATCGGCAGAGATGGGAAAACTATTATATGTTAAAAACGATAATCAAGGAAGTCGGGACACCGATCATGACCGAAAAAATTATGCTCGGTGTCGTGGCTCCTTGGGTTATGACCAACGGGGTCATGGAAGAGGCCGTGGTCGAGGTTAGAGTTGAGGACGGGGTTAGTTCAATCAGATCTATGATAACCAAACACAAACAACCAAGGCAGAAGTGGCAATCAAGGTAATAATCATAATAATCAAAAAAATCAAAATAACCAAAATAATCAAAATCAGGGTAGAGATAAAAGCGGTGTTCGGTGTTATAATTGCAACGTTTTGGGAAACTTCGTGTGTGAATGTCTGAGACCCACCGAATCAAGAAGGGAATCTGAACCAAGCAGAGGCTAAGACACCAACTCTTATGATGGCCTCTGTTAATGTTGATAAAGAACATGTTTGCTTTAATCTAGGAGAAGGTTCATCCATCGTTATGCAAACGACTCAATAAGCGATTCAATTTGGTATTTAGATAATGGGGCTTCTAATCACATAACTGATGTGAAGCCCCAATTTGCCGAAATTGATTACCGAGTGAAGGGTTCGGTGAAATTTGGAGATGGGTCTAAAGTGAATATCAAAGGGAGAGGTTCCATTGTTTTTTTATTGCAAGAATGGTGAGCAACGGATATGAACGATTTTATTACATACCCGACTTATGTAGTAACAAATTGAGCATGCGCCAGTTAACCGCAGAAGGTTGTAGGTTTGGATAGCAAAAGACACTTGTGGCTATACGAGGAAAGAGATCGCGTGCTAATGAGAGTCCCAAGAAGCCCAAACCGCATTTACAAAGATCGAGCTCAAAATTGGAACCCTGGTATGTCTTTTAGCTTCCATTAAAGACCAAGGATGGCTATGGCATGCTAGAGTTGGTCATGTTAATTTTGGAACACTAAATAATATGAAGTCTAAAAATATGGTACATGGTGATATTCAAACTTTGCATGGTGAGCATGTTTGCAATGCATGCATGCTAGGAAAATATAATAGAAACCTGTTTCCTAAAACACCATGTTCCGTGCATGAGACCATCGAGTTGGTTCACACCGGATTTATGTGGACCAATCTCACCCCTACTTTAGGAGGAAGCCAATATTTTATGTTTCTTGTAGATAATCATACGAGTTACATGTTGGCCTATACTATTAAAATAAGAATGATGCTTGGGTATTTCAAAAATTTTAAATAGGAAGTGTAGTTAGAGCATTCGTTAAAGGTAAAGCTCTAAGAAGGAATAAAAAGGATGTTTATGGCTCCTACCTTCCTCATCAACAAAATGGTTTAATCGAAAGGCGAAACTGAACGTCCTAAATGCAACAAGAAGTATGATGAAAGCTATGGACCTTACACAAAACTTATGGGGAGAAATGGTGAGACACTTAGTTTACGTGTTGAATCAGGTACCAACCAAAGCATTGAAGATGTAACCCCCTACGAAGCATTGAAGGGCCGAAAGCCCAACATAACACACTTATGAGTGTTTGATGCTTACCGTATATGAAGATACCCACTGTTACCCTACAAAATTTTGATGATCAAAGTATGGAGGTTGTACATCTTGGAACTGAAGCCGGATCAAAGCTTATAGATTGTATGACCGAATCAGAACCATATTTATGTGAGCCAGGATGTTCCTTTCAAAGAAAGTCAAGTTTTAATGGTCTCAACATACCGACTCATCTCAAAAACGAAGACCCAACGGGCCTTAACGAGCCTGAATTTGAAGACTAACCGGAAGCAAATCCCGAACCGAGCTGCGAAGCACTGGTCGTCAATCGGTTCCTCTAAAAAGATTTGAAAATTATGTAATGTTGAGTGAGGGAGAATGTCTCATCCTAAATAAAAACCGACTACCTTTGAATAGGTAAAGAATTCTAAAAAATGGCGAAAAGAAATGAGATCAAAACTGGTCTCAGTCAAACAAAACAAAACATGGGACTTATGTAACCTACCAGTGGGCACAAAGTGATCGGTTTGAAACATGTGTTTAAAACCAAATGTGATGCAGACAGGTCAATAACTAAGTATAAAGTAAGATTAGTCGTGAAGGGGTACGGCTCAAGAGTATGAGGTAGACTTTGATGAGTCTTTGCCCCGGTGAGAAAATGGAAACCGTACGTTTGATTTTAGCAATTGTAGCAAATTATGGTTGGTTCGTTTACTATCTAGACGTTAAATCAGCATTCTTGAATAGCAAGGTGGAAGGAAGAAGTATATGTGAAGTAACCTAATGGTTTTAAAGTTCTCGAAAACATCGATTGGTTTATAAGTTACGAATGGCTTTATACGGTCTTCACTAAGTCCCACGAGCTTGGAATGAAAAACTAGACAAAACGTTAAAATGTTTGATTTTATTTCGATGTTCGAGAGAACTGGCGGTGTATAATAGGAATACAAGAACCGACATGTCACACCCCCAAATTTCGACTAACGGAGTTTTACCGCGAGGCGTGTGACATACCAGGATCTAGCTCATTCGTTATACCAAACAACCAATTTAAAGTATTCAAAACATTTATTTAAGTTTCATTCAAACTTGAGAAAACAAAATCCAAACCGACAATTTAAAAGTGTTTCGGAAGCGTTAAAGTAAGTGCCTTAAGATAAACAATAAACCATGTGTTTGAACACGCACAACCCATCAATATAAACAATGTGAAATAAAAGATCATGTGACAAGTGTGACTCCAAACATATGCAATGCAACCCCTTCTTAGCACCTTGAAACCTGGGCAAGTATAAATACTCAAGGGTCAACACGAGGTTGGTAAGTTCATAAGTTGTAGTAAAAAGTAATATATATATATAGTATAGATAGTATACATAGCATAAGTAGTGTACGCAGATTTAGCACTTTTCAAAAATACCAGGGTAGCTAACCCATTTACAAGCTGTTAGACGTTTGAACCGAAGCTGACGGTCTGTATGCCTTCTAACCAGGTCTATCACAAAACACTGGTGATGTATGTTAGGACAATTTACACCCGTCCGACCTCAGTCGAGTTATAGTAGGGGGGTTTGTCAAACCCAGTAGTACTACTTAAATTTCCCCCCGTGATCCCATCATAACGGTTCAAGGTATTTAAGGACTTTAAGTGATATGAGGGCATCTAGTATACACTTGTGATATAAAAGAAACTACATAAATCCAGAATAAGTCACCGCGTTTTCCTTCAGAAAACCAGTATGTAAGTATGTCTGTGTTTTCAATTCAGAAGACAAGTATAGGCAAATGTTTTGTGTTTTCAATCCAGAAAACATGCAAGTAAAATGTTGTGTGTTTTCAATCAGAAAACAACGTAAGGAAAATGCTTTGTTGTTTTCAATCCAGAAAACAAGTATATCGAAAATAGTTTTGTTGTTTTCAATCCGAAAACAACGAGGAAAAAGCATGAACTCACCTGGTGACACGTGTAATGGACTTTTCTCAAACCAAGGTATGCACTTGACTCGCTAACTGCTACCTAGTACAAGTGTTTATGTTATGAGAATGTGTTTAACAACATAAGACTCAAAGGACTCATGTATGGACACACACACAAACGCAAACTTGACCCGAAGACTCGTTGGTGATATTAAGTAATGCCAACTGTAATAAAAGTCCTAACATGTATCCACACATCATTCATGGCAAAGCAACCAAATATTTATCATAACAACCTAGCTTATGATTATTCAGTTAACGAGGCAGATTCTAGCACGTGGAAACTGATTTTATTCATTATTCAAAACTCAAAGATAAATTCTACAAAATTTATCACAGTAGAGTATATCATTAGGTTTCTGAAAAATTTTATTATATTTTTATCGTATATGAAAAACTCACAATAATCAATCATTACAGATAGGTACAAACAGTTCAGCAGATTGCGCAACAAAAAGTATTTTCATGGTACTCTCAACTCATTTATCAAATTAAGCAAGGCCAATTGGGTTGTCTCTGAAATTCATAATACTAAGTTCTCGAAGTAGAACCAAACCATTTGGCTTTGTCAATCTCAAGTTACGATATCGGGAAGTTAGACCACAAAACATCTTCCCAAATCAGATTAGACTTGCAATCTTGTAAAATCATAAAACTTATCTTAGTATATCCAAAAATTACAAGTCATAAATTTCCTGGAAACTAGACTCGACGAACTATATCCTAGAATCAAGAATTTATTAAAAACCATTGTTTATCATCAAGTTAGAGTCGAAATAATAAGCGAGTACAAAGCTGTCAACATTCTGATTTCAATAAAACTCAATCAAGAATATGTTAACGACTTACCTAGGTTCTAATCGATCATATATCAAAAACGTATCAAAAACATATCATCATGCTCATGATTTATTAACCATATTTCAAAATAAATAGCCTCTAGGGTTTCTATCAACAATCAAAACACAAGATAAGCAAGAAACTAGAATCGAACGAGAATTGCTTACGTATATTGGTTTACGTGAAAGCTATGAACCTTAGCACCTCTAATCTACCAAGGAACATCCAAAATCACCCAAGGAAGTGTGAAAAAATCATTTGGAGACGGCTGCACTTGATTATATGTGATTTAGGGTTTGAAAACCGTTTTTAATCAAAAATTTTCGACCTGGAGAATCTCCCGCCGGGCGCGAGGGATTTAGCCATATCCTTCGCGCGGCTCGGGGCGCTTTAAGATTTTATTTTTAAATTTATTATATAATATAAATATATATATAAAAATAATATCAAAGTATGAACACGCAAAGCAAGTTATCACATAGCACGCACATGTATTCGTTTACGGATTGACATTTATCCACCGACGTGTACGGACCGACTCTTGTGTGTGACTCGTTACTGACTCGTATAAATGTTACGCGTGACGTGTAATATACCGGAGTTGGGTTGACGGCGTTAACATGAAAAGCGAGGTGTCACTTATCCCATTGTTGGAAAGAATTTTCGTCCCGAAAATGATAGGTGCGCTAAGTAAATAAGTAGACTCACACTCTATAAGTATGAACAACATGAATTCAGTAAACTTTCCGTCTATTGAAAGATTCTATTGAAAGATCAAAATAAATTAAGTAGACATCCCGTCTATTGCGTACTATCACAACTGTTTCGGAAGTGTTGCAAATGTTTAACAAAAATTTTCCGGTTGTCACACGACATTCTAATTGTTGATGGGTACATGGCAGCAGCAACCGCGTCTTGTCAAGCTATATGGTTAAGGGGATTAATAAGCGAGTTAACTGGGCATAAAGAAAAGATGGTGACGTTACATGTGGTTAATATATCCGCTATTAATTTGATGAAGAATCCCGTGTTTCATGGGAGAAGTAAGCAAATGAACGTTAAATTTCATCTCATTTGTAAATGTATTGAACGTGGCGAGATCCAAGTTGAGCACATTATTGGAGAAAAGCAAAAGGCGGATATCCTTACAAACGCATAAAGTTTGAAGAGTTGAGAGAATTGCTCGGGATAAAGGACCTGAAAAAGAACAAATCAAGATTAAGGGGTGAATGATAATTATAATCCCAATTTGTTAAAGATAAAACTGAGGGGTGGCAAGGTCAATCTCAAGAGAAGGATGAGGAGGAGGCCAAATTCAAATATATTATTATTTAAGTTTTATTCAAATCTATTATTATTCAAGTTTTATTTATTTAAAAGTTTATGTTTACTTTTATTACTTCTAGTCAACTTGTGTTTGTTAGTTCTATAAATACTTTTGAGTTTTTATAATAATAAAAGAGTTTTTGCAAGTTTATAATATCAATTTCTTCCGATTTCAATTAATTATCACAACCCCACTTCACAATATATAATTCTCTCTTTCTTCTTGTATCCATGGCAAACCATCGGACTCTTCCAAGTTTTTTTGTTTCCGATATTCATGATTCTAGAACACAGCTTAGATTAAATCTAATTAATCTCCAACAACGTGGAGGCAATAGGAAAATGTAACTTGTTTCACCGTTGCTTCATAAATTGAAACTTCATCATCATCATCATCATTATCATCATCATCATCATCATCATCTTCATCATCATCATCATCATCATCATCATCATCATCGTACTCAGTAAATTCAACCAATACCAAAGCCATGGTAGGGTCTAAGGAGGTAAGATGCAGACAACCTTACCTCTACCCCATAGGAATAGAGATGCATGCTGCTTCTAGTGAGACCCCCCCTGCTCAATAGTGGTTTTGCATCGAGCCTTGAACATAAGGCACATAGCACTCAACCATCGAGACCCAGACTGATTGGTGCAACGACCCTTGTCTTTCGGCTATCAATGCCACCACATGATGACTGATAACCTTCGTCATTTTTAACGCTATTTTCACAAAATTAGTAAAATAAAGTCAAAATTAATGCAATTTCACTTTTGCCCACCCAAGGGCCTACACATATATGCATTATTTACGGCCCACTGCAAGCGGGGCTTCATAAATTGAAACTTCCCAAGGGCCTACAAATATATGCATTATATACGCCCACCGCAAGCGGGGCTTCGTAAATTGAAACTTATTTCTGTTAGTCCCATTTTGGTGTTTAGTCTTTTGTATTGTAATTATATGTATTGGGCTCTAGTTGTTAGTTGTGAATGTTTAGGCCCAAGAGAATAATATTGTAAATCCCATTGGGCATTTGATGTGACTTACTTCTCATGCATGCTTCCCTATAAATAGGAAGCATGCCATGAGAAGCAAGAGTTGTTCATGATTAATCAATAGAAAATCTTTTGCTAACTCTCATTTTCCTCTTTCTCTCAGGCTTTCTTTCTTTCTCTCAAACACCCGAAATAACATCTCAAGATCCGAGACCGCTTAGGTGGCTTAGTGTGATTTCCGCTAGCACTAAGCTTAGTTGATCCAAGATTATTGTTAGATCCACCCGCAAGGGACCTACAATTGGTATCAGAGCTTCGGCTCACTAGTTGAGGGTTTTGGATCACAACCTTGGGTTTTGATCTTGAGTAGAAGAAAACAAGTGTTCTTGAAAAGAAAGTTCATAAAAACCACAAAAACAAGAAAAATATAAAAAGAATCGGGCAAAATCTTCACAAAATGTCTTAGAAAGTGTTCTTGGTGAAGATAACAAGTGTTCAAGTTCTAGATCTAAAAAGGTTTTAGGCTAAAAGGTGATAAGCTTTGGTGTTACGGGTTGTTGAAAAGTGTTAAAATTAACAAGTTAAGTTTTTTCGCTTCTCATGGCATCAAAATCAGTGTACCAACCTTTGACCTAGTACTGACAAGTTAGGCGGAACAGTTCCCGAGAAAGATTGCTTCTGGAAGCTTAAAACTTTTTCGCTTCGCCTGAACCTTTTTCGCTTCGCATAGAATCTTTTTCGCTTCGCATCACTGTTCACCTTTTCGCTTCGCTTGAACTTTTTCGCTTCGCTTTACTGTTCACAATATTTTTCGCTTCGCTTTGCTTGCTTAACTTTTTCGCTTCGCTTGAAAACATCTTTTTCGCTTCGCTTAAAGCTGTTTCGCGTGAAAAAGTTGACCGTTTTAAATTTCAAGTTTTCTTAAGGATTGTTAAGTGTTTGACACCACCAAGACCATGAAGAGCACTGATTCTGAGTTGTTAAAGGGATATTTGTTGTTGGAAAACCAAGTGGGAACCCCTCAGAAGCCTCCTAAGTTTATGACCTTAGATAACAACTTTGCCGACTTCAAACGGAGGTTCATGAACTAATCTCATTGACTGAAACTGACCTTATGAGATGTTTTGAACAAGGTCCTCATATTCCTGTGACTCGCACTGATGCTGGGGAACAACTTAAGACTGTTGAAAACTAGATCAAGCAGACATAGACTTATTAGCACAAGGCAAGAAAGCATATCTCATTTTAACTGTCTGTCTTTCAAATGAGATCACTGAGACTCTTTGTGAACACACAAGTTCCAAGGGTTTGTGGGAGCACTTGTTGAAAAGATTGAAGGAAATGCTGAAATTAGGGAAAACAAGAAGGCCCTATCAAAGGAAAAGTTCAACATGTTCAACCATCGACAAGGTGAAGCTGTGTTAGATTTGGTAAAGAGATTTGAGAAGCTGATGGTAAGAGTCAGAGCTGCCAGTGTCAACATAACCAACTCTGAGGTCAATCACAATTTGATGAATTCTTTTCCCTACAGTTGGAGTACAAATACAATCACAATCAAGAGAACTACAAATCTAAATGCCATGACAAACAGTGATTTGATTTCTACTATCAAGTCATTTGAAATGGATGAGCAGATGAAAATGAACAATCATCTAAGTTCTCTGAATCAAGCTGGAGTGAGTACTGCTTCCTCAATGCCAACTACTTTTATTAGCAAGACTAAACAGAATGTGTATCCTGTGACCACTCCTAAGTACTCCCTAAGTGTGCCTTCACAACCAACTGCTTTCATCTCAACCAGCAATCCATCAGACTCTTCAAGTACAAGCTGATTTCAAAAGGCAGTTGACAGTGCGGTTGCCAAGCATTGAAAGCTCAAGGGATCTCCACATCTTCAAAACCTCAAACAAGCAAACCTTCAAGTTACTGTGAAGCTCTTTCGTTGTTGAATGACTAAAATATCTCAATAGTTCATGCCTTTCTGTCATGTCATGAAGAATTATTGCAGGGAAATCTATTGCCACCACACTTTGAGACTAGGGATTTGAACGATATCAATCAAAAGGATCTTGAAAAGATGGATATCAAGTACCAAATGGCAATGGCTATGCAAATAGCCACAAACTTCATGAAGACGTATGGGAAGGATAGCTTTAATGACTCTGACAGGAAAAGGATTGGATTTGACAAATCGAATCTACGATGCTACAACTGTGGTGAGATGGGTCATTTTTCACGAGAGTGCACGAATCCCTCAAAGCCAGCAAATGATATTCGTATGACCGAAGTAACAGAGGAAGAAAACAGCAAAGTTGCTGGAAAAAGGCATGAAGTGCAGAAACCAAGCAGCTCAGCTCAAAGAGTAGGGAATCATCCACACAAGGGAAATGCAAGTACAAACTCAAAGGCCCTTGTCTCCCAGTCGGAGGTCCAAACTGGTATGGATTGGGATGATCAATTCCAAGAGCTGCAGAATCCTCTCAACATGGCTGGCATGGCTTTCACAACAAATGATGAAGCATCCTCATCCACTGTTGCAAGTTCTAGTGCGTCACTCTCCGATGAGGTAAATAAAAATCTTTGCTCTCAAGCTTGCGTGAACAAAGTTACATATTATAGATATCTTCAGGACAAAGTTTTGAAAGAAAATGCAAAACTTCGTCAACTAAATGCTGAATATGTAAAGGCTGACAAGATCTATGTTGAAAAGATTAAAACTCATCACGATGATGTTGCAAATCTTAAACTTAAAGTCTTTCAAGGAGAGCATAATGTCATCTATTATAAGAACATAATTAATAATTTAAAAGATGAGATTGAAAAGTTGAAACTAGATATTTCTGATAAATGAGAAAAGGAAAAACAAGTTGAAAGATTTGAAGCATCATCTGAACAATTAGATGATCTTATTGGAGCTCAGAGAAGTACTAAAGTTAAATCGGGACTAGGTTATGATTATTCAGCGGTGCCTCCACCAATGAATGATAATTACACTTGCCTACCCATTTTAGCTATAATACTTCTCCTGATGAAGAGATGGCCTATGGGATTGGTAAGGTACCAAAACCAGTGAAATTCGCTCCTGCTGCCTCTCCATCAAAAGCTCAAATTCCATCATCTGGTAAGTGTAACGCCAACGTGTCTTGTGTAGCAGGTGATGTAAGTGGTGATTGTGGGAAGGTTAACCAGGGTTGTAAACCAAAAGGAGAATTAGAACCACGTTTTGAATCTTGTGTGGGACTAACAAAAACGATTAACAATCCTGTTTGTAATAAAGTGTGTGAATCAATGTTAGGAAGCATGATGTCAGGATCAAAAGTTGTGTTTTGTGAAACATCTAGTAATGAATGTGAAACTGTTTTTGATGAAACCATTGAAGTTAAGGTTAATGAACAGACTAGTCAGAGTTGCTCATCAACTGATCATAATGTTGAGAACTTAGCAAAAGAGAAATCCAAATTTGAAAATGAAAAACCAAGCACCTTCTGTAAATACGTGCCACCAAAGAAAACTTCTTTTTCCCAATATACAAATTTGAACAATAGTGCTCAATATTATGATCAAATTGATAGTGACTATTATTATTCTCAACAGAAACCCAGACATTCAAATTATTTTGCTTCAAAATTTCAAATATTCATCATTATCAGTCAGATACAGGTCACAGACAAGTTAACTCAACCACATCACCTTATCCCACATATCTTAGTGATCAAGATATCTATAATTGCATCAAAAGAAAATGTTGCTTTGTTTGTGGCAATCCGTCTCATCTTACAAGACATTGCAAGAACTGGCATAAGCAACAAAGAGACTTCAACAATAAGTTTGGTCTGACATTTCTTAAGTATAATGCTCAAACCAAGAAAATGCCTAACCAAACTTACACTTCAGCTAGTGAGACAGATTTAAGACCCAAAAGAACCGAAAAACCCAAGAAACCATTTTGGCTAACCCAAAGAGAAAGGAAGAGGTTAGCTAAGGGATCTGAAGCTGAAAAGCCCAAGAACCCTTCAAAGATTTTCTCGAAGGCTAATCAAGAAGATTTTGTGATTAAACCTAAACCAAAACGAAGGCATTCAAGAAACTCATTTCAAAACCGAGGAAATCATAATTCTAGTTCCTCGAGGGATTGCTCTTCAGATTCTAACTCACCAAAAGATTACATTTTCAGAAATTATAAAATTAAACTTGGTGATTTTGTGTTTAATTTTCCTGAGACAACTACGTCTCGGGAAACCCTCCACTAACTGGTTGTTTGTATGTGTAGGGTCAGCAGTATTTGGTACTTGGACAGTGACTGCACCCGACACATGACAGGAGACGAGTCCCTGTTGTTCGACATCAAATTATTCGATGGTGGACATGTTTCTTTTGTCGGCGACATTGGAGGAGAATCACCAAACAAGAGAAGGTCTCGAATGATACTTTGACATTCGATGAGGTTAATTTGGTGGAACAGCTCAACCACAACCTGCTCAGCGTGTCTCAAATCTGTGATAAGAAATTCTCAACCCTATTTATAGAAAATGAATGTCTTATTCTAAAACCAGGTTTTAAGGTTCCTGAAGAGTGGATCATGCTGCGTACTCCGAGGCATAATGATGCCTACATTCTGGACATGAGAAGCAATTATTCCATGCGTTCTGCTTCTTACTTGATGTCCAAGGCCTCGGAGAATGATTCATCTTTATGGAATCGTCGGTTGGGTCGCGTCAACTTTAAGAACTTGAATAAGTTGGTTAAAGGTGATCATGTGAGGGGTTTACAAGTAAAATCTTTTCACTGTGCTGAAAAATGTTTATCCTGTTCTAAATGCAAACAACACAAACTCCCTCACACACCCAAAACCGTAAATTTTGTAAATTCCACTCTTCAGCTGTTGCACATGGATCTTTTCGGTCCAATTCAACCAATGGCAATAGGTCGAAAAGCCTATTGTCTGATTATTATTGATGACTTTTCGCGTTTCAGTTGGACATTCCTGTTAGGGCACAAGGACGAGACATCACAGTTTCTGCTCAGGTTTATCATGTTGGTTGAAAATCAAACTGACAAGAAGGTGAAGTGTATAAGAATTGACAACGGCACAGAGTTTTGCAACAAGGTGGTGAATGAATTCTGTCAGAACAAGGGAATTGTTCATCAAATCAGCACACCTTACACTCCCGAACAAAATGGGGTGGCTGAAAGAAGAGACCGTACTTTGGTGGAAGCCGCTAGAACAATGCTCTCAAATTCCAAACTACCGTTGATTTTCTGGGGTGAAGCCATCAACGCTGCCTGCTTTATCCAGAATCGTGTGCTTCTGAACAAAAGATTGAACAAGACTCTGTATGAAGTCTTTTATAGAACGAAGCCAAGGGTAAATTTCCTCAGAACGTTTGGATGTCCATGTACCATACTCCATACTAATACTGGAACAACCTCCATGTTTGCTGAAAAGGCAGATGAGTGCTATTTTGTTGGTTATGCTGCTGACAAATGTGCTTATCGGGTCTACAACAAGAAAACTAGGGTAATCTTCGAGTCTTTCAACATTGATTGGCAAGAATTGAACCCTACTGATGCACACAATGGTCCTGACTAGATGTTTGATTATGAAAGTTTGTTCAAGCAATTTCATGGAATGTACATGACTCCCACTGTACCAATGGTTTCCACTGTTGTTTCTCTGTCCGTTGTTTCTCCACCGGATCAACCTACTGATGATCAGTCTATCCTGATGCATGCTGTTTTGAAAGGTCTTGGACATGTTGACATAGCTGCTGCTGCACCCATACTTAATATACAACCCGTGGCGAATCAACCAGCCCCGATTAATGATGAGCAGTCCTCTGCCGACACCATTGAAATGCTAGTTGTTGAAGACATGACTGATTTAGATTCTGATTCATATGTGTCAGCCGACAACAATCAAAATATTCAAGTCGATCAAGCAGAGCCACCTCCTGCAGAATCAAGTGTGGTGGAATTTGTCCCCACACCTCCCTAAGAAGAAGACAATCTAGGACCTTCAATGGAGGTCAATGCATAAGATGTGCAGGTTGAACCAAGTCCGAATGATGCTTCTGATAACACAAACACTACCTCTGTTCCAGCAGTAGTTGTCCCATTTCATGACAGCCTATGGGAAGGTCCCATTGCTCCAGAACACTTGGTCGAACCGCAAGAAGGTGAAACTGAACTTCAACCAAGTGCTTCTGTCCCTGCGACCATTGTCTTTCGTCCCATAGAGAGCCTAACTATCCAGCTTGAGGCCACACCAGTCGAGCATGTCAACCAGATTCCACAGCTACCAATTCATCTTTGACACCCGACTGAGAACATCATTGGAGATCCGTCCGCTGGCATCCAAACACACAGTACTTCCGGTAACATTAACAGATGTCTTTTTGCTTGTTTAATTTCACATGTAGAACCCAAGGACTACAAGGTTGCACTAAAAGATAACTCCTGGGTTGAAGCCATGCAAGAAGAGCTGTTGCAGTTCAAGAAGCTGAATGTTTGGAGGCTAGTGAAGAAACCAGAGAATAAGAAGCCGATCGGAACGAAATGGGTGTTCCGAAATAAGAAAGATGACAAGGGGGTGATCATTAGAAATAAAGCCCGGCTTGTTGTGCAAGGTTTTTGGCAACGTGAAGGTATTGATTACGATGAAGTCTATGCACCGGTAGCCAGACTAGAAGCAATTCGCATCTTTCTAGCATACGCCTCGTACATGAACTTCAAAGTGTATCAAATGGATGTGACGACTGCTTTCTTGTACGGGAAAGTAAAAGAAGAGATCTATGTAAGTCAACCTCCAGGCTTCAAAGATCCAAGTCATCCTGATCACGTTTACCGCCTTGAAAAAGCACTTTATGGTCTTCACCAAGCACCTCGTGCATGGTATGCCACCCTGGCTGATCATTTAGTGAAGAATGGATACAAGAGAGGAATTGTCGATCAGACTCTTTTTGTCAACAAGGTCAACGGTGATTTGATTCTGGTACAAGTTTATGTTGATGACATTATTTTCGGATCCACGAATGAGAATCTGTGTAAGGAGTTTTCGGAGGTCATGCAACAGTGATTTGAAATGAGTTCCTTAGGGGAGATGACTTCCTTCCTGGGCTTACAAGTTGAGCAAAATAAGGACGGGACTTTAATACACCAGGAGAAGTACGTTCACGACATTGTTCAGAAATTTGGTTTCAAGGACTCAACATCTTTCATGACTCCAATCGCAATGCGACCTATTCTCGCTCCTGATCCATCGGGAAAACCAGTCGATCAACACCTTTACAGGTCAATGATTGGTTCCCTGAAGTATCTCACTGCAAGCAGACCGGACATCATGTTCCTTGTTTGTCAGTGTGCCAGATATCAGTCTGACCCGAGAGAATCCCACATGACGGCTGTCAAGCGTATTTTCAGATACTTGAAGGGTAGATCACGTTTAGGACTTTGGTATCCTAAGGTGTCTCCCTTGGAACTTCACGCCTACACTGACAGTGATTATGGGGGATGCAACTTAGACAGAAAGTCAACATCCGGTGGATGTCAATTCCTGGGAGATTGTGACAATCGTCAATTTCAGGTTAACTCCGTTAACTCAACTCCGTCAATTCAAACTTAAAGATCATTGAATCTATAACGCACACTTCATTACATTTAAACTAGGGTTTAAATGACGCTTAACACTTACTACATGTGTAGTCTTTCGGGAATTGCACCAAAACGCAAACGAGTTGACGCAAACGATTGGTGAATAAACGAAAAACGTCAACCTAAAAATTATGTGATAATTATGTGTTAACATATGTGTTACTTGATTATATGGTGTGTAATGCTAGACAAGAAACAAGAACTAAGTTAGTTAAGCTAGGAAAAGTAATACTTAGAAGTGGAGGGGCCAAAGTGTAACATAGTATTCTATAAATATATCATTAACAACAAACCCTAACTTATTCTCTCCCCACACACACAACCTCGATCGGAGCTTCCTTCCTTGTGAACCCTTGGCTGCCGTCACCTATACACACACATACAACCATCAAATCAAGTCCTTGATTGAAGAATTAGGTGCTAGGAAGGTATAATTGATCATCCTTTACATCCTTGTTACTTGATTTTGATGTTTAATGGGTTAATTGAAAACCCTAGCTTGACCGATTTCATGTATGTATAGTTAACATGATTTGTTGTTGATTGGATAATGATTTGATAACTAGATTGAATGTTGTTGCATGTTAATTGTTGTGTCTATGGTTTGAGTTCAAACAAAAACCCTAATCATGTATGTAATGGGTAATTGATGTGCATGGATGGTGTTTGTGGAGTCTAGAGTGTTATATGAATGCATGATAGTTCATAGGTTGTTAATATATTGAGTTTGGATGCAAACAGTTTCTGGACAGAATGTGTATTTGATGTTTAAGTGACTGTAACGAAGTGTAAACATGAAAATTGGTTGAGATTATTGGTACTACAGTAAACTAGGTTGAGTCTAGTTTCTAAAGAATATAAACTTGTAATTTTTGGACAAGTAGAAGTTAACTTTTATGATTTTACAAAAACGTTGTGCAAAGCTGAGCTGTTAGACCTGCTGTTAGGTTGTGTTGTAAATGTTATATCTCATGAACTACGAGACCAATTGGGTTGGTTCCACTTCTGGAAGTTGACTTATTGAGTTAGGAACCTAACCCAAGTTGTCTTGTATTTATTGGATTTTTCGTTTAACGGGAATTGCAAATAACATTCTGTTGCGCATGAATTTGACTGTTATGAGTTTGCTGTAATGATTTGATGATTGTGAGAAAACTATGAGGAATAAAAATGTAATAAAATATGTTCTGGAAACCTAAGACATATGTGCTTCTGTGATGATTTTTGATAAATTAATTGAGATGCTATGATCGGCGAAATATTACAATCTTTCTAGTAGGATTTCTGTCTCGGTGAAACTAGCTGCTGAGTTGTGTAAAAATGCATGAAACATGATACTTGCTATATAATTGTTATGTTTTGACCAAAATACCCTTGCGGGGAATAATTGCTAATTGATTACCATGATTTGACCAAATTGCCCTCATGGGGAATAATGGCTAGTTAATTGTTATTTGTTGACCAAAATGCCCTTACGGGGAATAATTGATAGTGAGGTACTTTATGAATATATGACACGTATATGATTGCTTACACATGTAATGTGTCACAAATACGCTGGTTAAAGCCACACACGATTCACAAACGAAACACGAAACATGTTATGTGCATAGGTATTATGTGCCGGGTCTAGAGACTCGATAATATTCCGACACTTAGAAAAATCTCTTTATTGTTCTAGAACGCTAGAGAGAGTTTTTCGGTGACGCGCATATTGGTGATTTAATTTGGGAAATTCTTTGCAAACAGTGAGTTTCACTTTTCCCTCTTTAAACTGTTTTCAAACGCTTTTCACTTGGGGGAGATAACATACTCCACAACGCATTTAAGATTTTGTTATAAATTATATATCACTTGTAAAGGCTAAGTGGCAAACGAAACATTTGAAGTCCTACACATCGAACCGGTTAATATTTAGAATAGCGAGTCACTGTTGAGTAGTACTACTGGGTTTGACAAACCCCACCCAACGCTAAACTCGACTGGAGGTCGAGCGGGTGTAATTTTGGCTAACACGTACCATGGTCTGGAGGACCTGGTGACAAGGCACTTAATAAACGAGTCAGCTTCGGTGTCGAACACGTAGTAATACTTGTTGTATAGACTAGCTACCTATCGATATATAATTGACATAACACTATCTGGTAACGTAAAACGCTGTAACGCAAAACGCTGTAACGCTGTAACGCAAAACGCTGTAACGGGTGTAATTTTGGCTAACACGTACCATGGTCTGGAGGACCTGGTGACAAGGCACTTAATAAACGAGTCAGCTTCGGTGTCGAACACGTAGTAATACTTGTTGTATAGACTAGCTACCTATCGATATATAATTGACATAACACTATCTGGTAACGCAAAACGCTGTAACGCAAAACGCTGTAACGCTGTAACGCTGTAACGCAAAACGCTGAACGCAAACGCTAAACGATTTATTTTTGTATAACTTGTGAACTCACCAACCTTGTGTTGACACTTTTAGCATGTTATTCTCAGGTAGCCGAGGCGGGCGCGCGGTTTTGGAACATGCATTGCTTGATAAACTTTTAACTATGCAAACTTACTTTTAATTGTTATCATTGGTTTTAAATCGTCCTGCGTGACGTAACATTGTTTCTATGGTTTTACGCTTCCGCACTTATTTTCATTTAAACGTTTTTATGGTTTGATTATAACTAATGATTCCGATCCTGTTAGTTCACACCCTCTGACGGTAAAACTCCGTTAGTGGATTTTGAGGGTGTGACAGATTGGTATCAGGGCCATTGGTTATAGCGAACTACAAGCTGCATGCATACTAGACTATAACCGCGATGACCCATTAGTTATAATGATACGCACTGCATAGGTTTGTGTAGTCTTGAAATCTTATCTCTTTACCTCTTTCACTCATACGCGCGCGCATACACGGCTTACCTGAAGGAATGTCGACGCCACCCTCAACATCATCTGATTCGATGACGCATGCTCATGGGAAGGAACCGCAGTTACCCACCGTATCGCCACCCCGAGTAGTCCCGGAACTCGAAACTCCCACACCGAAGAGGTACCGCCTATCCGGAGGCATATACGAAAACGACGTTAGCTCGGATTGGTACCCTAACATGATCAGGAGTATGGTCTATCGCGAGCAAGTTCCCCCGTTACCTCACCCGAACCACCCTGCTTATCCCAACACCCTACCACCCATAACCGAACCTGTAGAGCGAGTTCTCGCAGCTGTTGTTTCTTGTTTGGAGCGTGATGTTGGTTACATGCGCTATACGAGAGCGAACGTTTCCGGACTGTTAAAAGACGGAACCGGGACTAAGGAGGAGATTGCCCGCATGGCAGCGGCAATGAAGGAAATGCAAGAGGCTAGTGATCAACAGATGAAGATTATGATGAAGATGCAAGCTGAGATGATAGACTTGCAAGAGCAACTCCAAGAAGCAAGGACCCGAACCGAGATAGCTCTAGAGCGTTGCGATGTCTTACAAATGCAACTTGCTTAGAACGCAGCCGAACCTGAGGCGGAGCCTGAGGCCGAGCCTGAGGCAGAGCCTGAAGTGGAACCTGAAGAAGACCCCGAAGAGGAGCCTCAGGAGGATCCCGAGGAAGATCCCGAGGAGGAACCCGAAGAAGAACCGGCTGAGGAAGAGGCACACTCAGAGGTGTCCTCAGACGATGACATCTAGTGATGATGACACTTAGATGGAGGGGTTGTCTCCATCCGAACTATTATTTTTCTATGATTTTAAGGATTGATTGGAAATACTTTGTAGCGAATACAATGGTTTTAATCATGAATTTTTATTTAGATTAATATGTGGTTGTGATGTGATGTTGTTTCTTATTTCTTTCTTACCTATCTTTTTATTACATGTATGGTGTGTTGTATATGAAAGAAAAATTCATGTTTAACACTTTATACTGTGATTCTAGGAAATGGCTGGAAGAAACGCTGGACGTGGACGTGGACGTAGTAACATCAGCTTGACTGCAGCTGAACTCCAAACTCTGCTGAACGACCATGCAGCGGCCGCTTTAGCCGCACACGTTCAGAATCAAGCTGGAGGTCCAAGTGGAACGTGTACCTTCAAGAACTACCTTGACTGCAAGCCCAGTACGTTTAAGGGCACTGAGGGAGCTATAGGCTTCCTGCGTTGGGCTGAGAAGGATGAGTCGGCATTTGAGATGTGCAATTGTCCCCCTGCCAGTAGGGTCAAATTTGCTGCTGGAACACTTGAGGATTCTGCCCTCACTTGGTGGAATTCGAACGTGCAGATCCTTGGATTGGAACTGGCTAATGCTATGAACTGGGAGGAGTTCAAAAACATGATGCGAGAGGAGTACTATCCGAGAGAAGAGATTTCGAAGTTAGAATCAGAGTTCTGGTCACTGAAGATGGTGGGCTCGGAAATTGAAGCCTACACTACCCATTCGCACGAGTTGGCTGTGATGTGTCCGCGGATGGTGGATCCGCCGAGCAAGAGGATCGAAATGTACATTGATGGGTTAGCACCGCAGATTCAGGGCATGGTGACGTCTTCCAGACCAGCCACGATTCAACAAGCGATCCGTTTAGCTCACAAACTGACGGATCAGGCTGTGACCCAAGGTGCGTTACCACCTAGGGGTTTGACCACTAAGGCCCGTGACAACCCGAGTAACGACAACAACAACAACAACAGCAACCCGAGCAGCGGAAAGATGAAGTTTGACAACACCAGATCTTCATCCTCGAACCTCCCACCGCAACAGCACTACCGTAAGCCCGAATTCGCTCGGAGCTTTAACACTCAGAGTCACAACAACAACAATAATGGTAGCGGGCAGGTTTCGAGCGGATATGCTGGGAGATATCCAAAGTGCAATAGGTGCAACTATCATCATGTTGGCCAGTGTGACCGCGTCAAGTGTCAAAGATGCGGAAAGATGGGTCACCAAGCGAAAGAATGTAGAGGAGACCTTGCGGCAAATGGTGCTCCTAAACCACCTATGACGACGAAGAGATGTTACGAAAGTGGGCAGGAAGGTCACTTCAGGAAGGATTGTCCCAAGCAGAAACAGAACGACAACAATGGGGGTAATGGAAGTGGCAGTAATGGTGGAAGCAATGGCAAGGGAAGAGCGTTTGTAATTGGGTCGGGTCAAGCCCGCAATGATCCGCACGTGGTGACTGGTAAGTTCCCTGTAAACGATTGTTTTGCTTCTGTATTGTTTGACACTGGAGCTGATAGGAGTTTTGTGTCGAAAGCCTTTAGTCAACTCTTAGACTTAACTCCAACTCCGTTAGATGCTAAGTTTCCTGTTGAATTAGCTGACGGTAAGACTATAGTAACGACTCATGTACTTGCGGGATGCAAGTTAAAACTGTCAGGTCATGTCTTTGACATCGACCTTATTCCTTTTACGCTTAGTAGTTTCGATGTCGTTGTCGGCATGGACTGGTTATCCGAGAATCGAGCGGAGATTATATGTCACGACAAGATAGTTCACATTTCTACCCCTTCTGGCGAGATCATTTCGGTCCGAGGTGAGAGAAGCGGCATGACCACCAGCGTCATTTCCCTTATGAAGGCACAGAAGTACCTACGAAAGGGTCATCCGGCAGTTTTGGCGCAGATCATTGAGAAACCCGCGGAGGAGAAACGAATTGGAGATATACCTGTTGTGCGAGACTTCCCGGAAGTTTTCCCGGAGGATTTGCCCGGACTCCCTCCTGTACGACAAGTCGAGTTTCAAATCGAGTTGACACCCGGTGCAGCACCCATAGCACGAGCCCCGTATCGGCTCGCACCGACGGAACTTCAGGAGTTGTCCACTCAGCTGCAAGATTTGTTGGATAAGGATTTTATCCGACCTAGCTCATCGCCGTGGGGAGCCCCTGTCTTGTTTGTCCGAAAGAAGGACGGGACTTTCCGCATGTGCATCGACTACCGAGAGTTGAACAAGGTGACGGTCAAGAACCGTTATCCTTTACCCCGAATTGATGATTTGTTTGACCAGCTTCAAGGATCGAGTTACTACTCGAAGATCGATCTGCGATCCGGTTACCACCAACTAAGAGTGCGCGAAGAACATATCTCAAAGACGGCTTTCAGAACACGGTATGGTCACTACGAGTTTTCGGTTATGCCTTTTGGCCTAACCAACGCACCAGCCGTATTTATGGATCTCATGAATCGAGTATGCAAGGCGTACCTCGAAAAGTTCGTGATTGTTTTCATTGATGATATTCTCGTATACTCCAAGAACGAGGCTGACCATGAAGAGCACTTGAGGTTAATTTTGGAATTATTGAAGAAGGAACAACTGTATGCTAAACTCTCGAAATGTGAATTTTGGCTTCGCGAGGTTCACTTTTTAGGACATGTGATCAACGAGAATGGTATCCATGTCGATCCCGGTAAGGTAGAGGCCATCAAAAACTGGGAAGCACCTAAGACTCCGACTGAGGTGCGGCAATTCCTGGGACTAGCCGGCTACTACCGGCGTTTCATCGAGGGATTTTCAAAGATTGCTCAACCCCTCACCGCTTTGACTCACAAGGGTACTAAGTACAATTGGGGTGACGCGCAAGAATCCACTTTTCAACTGTTGAAAACCTAACTTTGTATCGCCCCTATTCTAGCCCTCCCCGAGGGAACGGAAAATTTTGAGGTACACTGTGACGCATCTATACAAGGTCTTGGTTGTGTGCTGATGCAACTCGAGAAGGTTATAGCCTACGCCTCCCGACAACTACGGGTTCACGAGAAGAACTACACGACCCATGATTTGGAACTTGGAGCTGTGGTGTTTGCTGGAGGCATTACTTGTACGGTACCAAGTTTACCATTTACACCGACCACAAGAGTCTCCAACATATCTACGATCAGAAGGAGCTGAACATGCGACAACGCCGTTGGGTCGAGCTGCTCAAAGATTACGATTGTGCCATCAAGTACCACCCTGGCAAGGCCAATGTAGTGGCCGACGCCCTCAGCAGAAAAGAAACAGATAAACCCAGACGAGTGCGAGCATTGCAACTCACGTATCATGCCAACTTGCCCGATCAGATTCGCGATGCGCAACTTGAAGCTTTGAAATATGACAATCTTCCATCGGAACTCATGCGGGGCATGAACAAGCAACTTGAAACCAGATCGGACGGGGTCCAATATTTTAAGAACCGGATTCGGGTTCCACGATACGGAAAGTTGAGAACTCTAGTGATGGACGAAGCTCACAAGTCCCGATATTCTATCCACCCTGGCTCAGATAAAATGTATCATGAATTAAAGGCACTTTACTGGTGGCCGAACATGAAAGCCGACATTGCCACATACGTGAGCAAATGCTTGACTTGTGCCAGAGTCAAGATAGAATACCAGAAACCATCTGGACTACTGCAACAACCGGAACTCCCAATGTGGAAATGGGAACATATCTCAATGGATTTTATCACGGGTTTACCAAAGACACCGACGGGATGCGATACCATCTGGGTGATCGTTGACCGGTTGACTAAGTCTGCACACTTCCTAGCAATTAAAGAAACGGACAAATGGAAAGACTGACTCGCGTCTACATGAAGGAAGTAGTGTCTAAACACGGAGTGCCTGTCTCAATCATTTCTGATCGAGATTCTCGTTTCACTTCGCACTTTTGGAAGTCACTGCAAAGCGCACTAGGCACCCGTCTTGATATGAGCACAGCATACCATCCTCAAACGGATGGGCAAAGTGAACGAACTATTCAGACCCTGGAGGATATGTTGCGTGCCTGCGTATTGGATTTCGGAAAAAGTTGGGAACCCCACTTACCCTTGGTAGAGTTTTCGTATAATAACAGCTACCACGCAAGTATTAAGGCAGCGCCGTTTGAAGCGTTGTACGGACGGAAGTGTCGATCACCCCTCTGCTGGGCAGAGGTGGGTGACAGCCAAATCACTGGTCCGGAACTGATACTCGAAACTTCGGAAAAGATTGTTCCAATCTGAAATCGCATGGCAGCAGCACGAGATCGCCAAAAGAGTTACGCCGACAAGCGTCGAAAACCTCTCGAATTTAAAGTGAACGATCGAGTGTTACTCAAAGTCTCACCTTGGAAAGGTGTGGTTCGCTTAGGGAAGCAAAACAAACTCAACCCACGATATGTTGGTCCTTACCAGATAACTGAGCGCGTTGGTCCAGTGGCGTACCGACTGGACCTACCAACGGAACTCAGTGGCGTACACAATGTATTCCACGTGTCCAATTTGAAGAAATGCCTATCTGATGAAACCCAAGTAGTCCCTTTGGAGGAACTGCAAGTTGATGAACAGTTACGTTTCATTGAGGAACCAGTCGAGGTTTTGGATTGGGAAATCAAGACGCTCAAGCACAGCAAAATTCCAATCGTTAAGGTTCGTTGGAACTCGAGACGTGGACCGGAGTTCACGTGGGAACGCGAGGATCAAATGATGAAAAAGTATCCTCACCTTTTTGAAGGGCTAACCAAACACAGAAAACCGCGAAACCCAGCAAACCGTCAGACATCACCGGAGGTATGAATTAAATTTCGGGACGAAATTTCTTTCTACTAGGGGATGATATGACAAACTGAAATTTTTTTCTTATCCTTTCAGACACTCATCACGACTTGACTCAAATTTTCGGGACGAAAATTCTTTAACATGGGAATGATGTGACAATCGTCAATTTCAGGTTAACTCTGTTAACTCAACTCCGTCAATTCAAACTTAAAGATCATTGAATCTATAACGCACACTTCATTACATTTAAACTAGGGTTTAAATGACGCTTAACACTTACTACATGTGTAGTCTTTCGGGAATTGCACCGAAACGCAAACGAGTTGACGCAAACGATTGGTGAATAAACGAAAAACGTCAACCTAAAAATTATGTGATAATTATGTGTTAACATATGTGTTACTTGATTATATGGTGTGTAATGCTAGACAAGAAACAAGAACTAAGTTAGTTAAGCTAGGAAAAGTAATACTTAGAAGTGGAGGGGCCAAAGAGTAATATAGTATTCTATAAATATATCATTAACAACAAACCCTAACTTATTCTCTCCCCACACACACAACCCCGATCGGAGCTTCCTTCCTTGTGAACCCTTGGCTGCCGTCACCTATACACACACATACAACCATCAAATCAAGTCCTTGATTGAAGAATTAGGTGCTAGGAAGGTATAATTGATCATCCTTTACATCCTTGTTACTTGATTTTGATGTTTAATGGGTTAATTGAAAACCCTAGCTTGACCGATTTCATGTATGTATAGTTAACATGATTTGTTGTTGATTGGATAATGATTTGATAACTAGATTGAATGTTGTTGCATGTTAATTGTTGTGTCTATGGTTTGAGTTCAAACAAAAACCCTAATCATGTATGTAATGGGTAATTGATGTGCATGGATGGTGTTTGTGGAGTCTAGAGTGTTATATGAATGCATGATAGTTCATAGGTTGTTAATATATTGAGTTTGGATGCAAACAGTTTCTGGACAGAATGTGTATTTGATGTTTAAGTGACTGTAACGAAGTGTAAACATGAAAATTGGTTGAGATTATTGGCACTACAGTAAACTAGGTTGAGTCTAGTTTCTAAAGAATATAAACTTGTAAATTTTGGACAAGTAGAAGTTAACTTTTATGATTTTACAAAAACGTTGTGCAAAGCTGAGCTGTTAGACCTGCTGTTAGGTTGTGTTGTAAATGTTATATCTCATGAACTACGAGACCAATTGGGTTGGTTCCACTTCTGGAAGTTGACTTATTGAGTTAGGAACCTAACCCAAGTGGTCTTGCATTTATTGGATTTTTTCGTTTAACGGGAATTGCAAATAACATTCTGTTGCGCATGAATTTGACTGTTATGAGTTTGCTGTAATGATTTGATGATTGTGAGAAAACTATGAGGAATAAAAATGTAATAAAATATGTTCTGGAAACCTAAGACATATGTGCTTCTGTGATGATTTTTGGTAAATTAATTGAGATGTTATGATCAGTGAAATAGTACAATCTTTCTAGTAGGATTTCTGTCTCGGTGAAACTAGCTGCTGAGTTGTGTAATCGCTAATTGTTATGTTTTGACCAAAATACCCTTGCGGGGAATAATTGCTAATTGATTGCCATGATTTGACCAAATTGCCCTCATGGGGAATAATGGCTAGTTAATTGTTATTTGTTGACCAAAATGCCCTTACGGGGAATAATTGATAGTGAGGTACTTTATGAATATATGACACGTATATGATTGCTTACACATGTAATGTGTCACAAATACGCTGGTTAAAGCCACACACGATTCACAAACGAAACACGAAACATGTTATGTGCATAGGTATTATGTGCCGGGTCTAGAGACTCGATAATATTCCGACACTTAGAAAAATCTCTTTATTGTTCTAGAACGCTAGAGAGAGTTTTTCGGTGACGCGCATATTGGTGATTTAATTTGGGAAATTCTTTGCAAACAGTGAGTTTCACTTTTCCCTCTTTAAACTGTTTTCAAACGCTTTTCACTTGGGGGAGATAACATACTCCACAACGCATTTAAGATTTTGTTATAAATTATATATCACTTGTAAAGGCTAAGTGGCAAACGAAACATTTGAAGTCCTACACATCGAACCGGTTAATATTTAGAATAGCGAGTCACTGTTGAGTAGTACTACTGGGTTTGACAAACCCCACCCAATGCTAAACTCGACTGGAGGTCGAGCGGGTGTAATTTTGGCTAACACGTACCATGGTCTGGAGGACCTGGTGACAAGGCACTTAATAAACGAGTCAGCTTCGGTGTCGAACACGTAGTAATACTTGTTGTATAGACTAGCTACCTATCGATATATAATTGACATAACACTATCTGGTAACGTAAAACGCTGTAACGCAAAACGCTGTAACGCAATACGCTGTAACGCAAAACGCTGAACGCAAACGCTAAACGATTTATTTTTGTATAACTTGTGAACTCACCAACCTTGTGTTGACACTTTTAGTGTGTTATTCTCAGGTAGCCGAGGCGGGCGCGCGGTTTAGGAACATGCATTGCTTGATAAACTTTTAACTATGCAAACTTACTTTTAACTGTTATCATTGGTTTTAAATCGTCCTGCGTGACGTAACATTGTTTCTATGGTTTTACGCTTCCGCGCTTATTTTCATTTAAACGTTTTTATGGTTTGATTATAACTAATGATTCCGATCCTGTTAGTTCACACCCTCTGACGGTAAAACTCCGTTAGTGGATTTTGAGGGTGTGACAGAGATCGGTTGATCTCGTGGCAGTGCAAGAAACAAGTCACCGTGTCCACCTCCATAGCAGAAGCCGAGTACATCGCCGCATCCAGCTGCTGCTCTCAAGTGATATGGATCCAGCATTAGCTGCTGGAATACGGTTTGAATTTCTATGGATCCACGATCAAATGTGATAATGAGGCGGCCGTTACTATTGTTTAAAACCCGGTCCAGCACTCAAAGACTAAGCACATTGACATCCTAATACATTTTATTCGTGATTGTTATGATCGTAAGCTTGTCGAAATAAAAAGGGTCCATACTGACTATAACTTTGCAGATCTCTTTACTAAAGCTTTTAGTCGTGCTCGATTTTTGTTTCTCGTAGAGTCAGTGGGCATGATTTCTTTTGAGTAAATTTTTATATTTTTTTTTGTTTTAAAATAGTAAATATTTTTCAAATATGTCACAATTTTAGAGGGAGAAAATGAGTTAACCTTAACTCACCAAAAAGATTTTAAATTTACTCTTAGCAAAACAAAAATCAAGTCATTTGACTTAACAAAAAGATTTTAATTTATATATATAGTATTAATTTCATCCTTACTCCTATTTAAGAAAATCTTAAGAAAACTATAAAAGCATTGTCCCGTTAAGAGGGAGCTCCTTTGTAGAGGGAGTCGGCTAAATTTAAAAAAAATAAATAAATTTTCAATTAAGAACTTGATCCGACCATTTGGAAAGTGATAGTACATTGGCATGTATTGATCCTAGCAAGTCAAAAGAATAGAACAAAAGGCTACAAAGTCATTCATTGATGTGTAGATAGGCTTGACAAACAAGTAAGTGTTGGGCGATATAAACTTAAATTTCTGCCATTGCTAGTGGCTACACGTTTAAGAAGCGGTTGCATGATTCAATTTAAGTCATATCAAGGAAGAATGAAATGTAATTACACATGTCATACCCAAGCCTCTCTTTTCCTGATCACAGTGGTCTTATGAAAGTCAGTGTCAATTTTAATTTTCATTGAGTCAAGAAAAGAGTCAAGTAAAACGTCAAGAAAAGCAAGAAAAAGAACAACAAAAGAGTCAGAAAAACAAAAGAAAAGAGTCAGAAAAAGAGTTCAGTCCTAGGAATTTTAACTTCTGCTTTATTTCTTCATTTATTTTCGACTCAAGCCTTGGACTTTCTACGTTTGTAGTCATACAAGATCTGATTGTTAAGGCCCTGAGTCTTCTGCTTTGTTTTATTTTCTTTCTTTTGTTCAAGCCTTGGACTTTCTCTACGCGATAATATGGTATTACTCGACCTGATTGTTATGGCCTGAACTTCTGTTTTATTTTAATCTTTCTAGATCGAGTCAAGTGTGCAAAGCACAATGTGTCATGTGTACAATGTACAATATGTCAACTGTGTTAATAAAAGTACTGTGATCAACAAAGAAAGGTTTAAGTCAAGTTGAGGTGATATGTTAACACAAAGTAAACCCGAGATATGATGGAATCAGTAACATGTCTGATTAAGCGGGGCCCACATAAGCACCGTGCCTAATTGAACTTCAAATGTATCACTTTGACATCAAAACACTTGTCAAGTTAAAAAGGTGGACAATATCTACGGTCAATGATGATTTTGTGTCACAATAACTTCAAAATGGAGACGCGATCTAGGGCTTTGCAAATCAATTGATTCCATGTCGCGATCGTTCTTTGTAAATTAACTAAACAAATACTATGTAAATTAATTCAATATTTTGATTTAACTTCAAAAGGTTTTAAATTTCTTTTATTTTGGTTTATTTTGTTTTGTTTTTTTTGTTTTCTAAAATATTAAGTACCTGTAATAGTTTAATATTTTCAGTTTTATTTTTTAATCTTATTTTATTATTTATTTTTATTTTTAATTTTTTTTCTTTTTCTTATTTTTATTTCATTTTTATGCTTATGTTTAAGAAATCGTTAGTGCAAAGTTTAACTGTTACGGACCGACAAAAGAAAATCATAAAACTTAAACATGCCTTGGATTCGGTGGGTATTTTTGGTGAATACTCGCGATGTTTTGACCTTATCGCGAAATAGGCTGACCCTATATATATGGGAAATCCAAATATCTTTCACTATTCACCAAACACTTTCACTTTTCACTCTCTCTCTTCTCTCTTATCTTCAAAGCATTCAAACCCTAACCTTCTTCAAATCTTCATAGATCCGACCCTTCATTATCAAATATGCCGTTGAATCCTGATTATCCTCCCTTGGTATAACTTCATAAACACCTTGTTTCCTCAAATTCATCCTTGTTTCTGGGTTCTCTTGGATCAAGACGGCGGTTATTATGAACCGTCGGCTAGATCTAAGGATAGATCTTCATAATTTGTGTTGCTATCATGCTTAGATTCTGATATTAGGACTTTAGATCGAGTTTATCATCATTAAATTGTTAGTTTTAGGCTTGTTTGTTGAACAGCTTGTAGATCTAGGCTTGTTCATATGTTCAAGGGTTCAATTGACCATGTAAATCTAAGGGGTTTGCCTTCAAACTTTCCAGAAACCTAATTCGGGTCTGGGCGAAACCCAAGGAAAGGAAAAGGAATCAAAATTTAAACTAATGAACGTTTTCTTTTGGAAGAAGGTTTCGCTTCTCATGGTCATGCGAAGCGAAACACTCTCTGTTTCGCTTCTCATGATCATGTGAAGCGAAATACTCTTTGTTTCGCTGCTCATGATCATGCGAAGCGAAATACTCTTTATTTCGCTTCTCATGATCATGCGAAGCGAAATGCTCTTTGTTTCGCTTCTCATGGTCATGTGAAGCGAATTAAGTCCTTGTTTCGCTTCGCTTGGTCATGCGAAGCGAGACACCCTCTTGTTTCGCTTCGCATCCCATGTGAAGCGAAATAAGAGCCATGCGAAAAAGTTACACTTAACAAATTTTTTTGATAAAGCTACTGGACTGTTTGAACTTTTGGACTAATTTGGGCTTAATCTTTGTACGTTTTGGACTTAGTAACTTATAAATTGTCAAAATATAACTTATTAACTTACTAAAACTATAATGTACATAATATCTATTAACTATAATTAATTAACTAAATTATGTAATATGTAAATACTTAATGCATAAGTATATAACTTATCTTGCTCTAATGATGATTCTCATGATCTTATGGTTTAATTTCAGGGTCATAATAACTTTTGTTCTCTCGGGTTGCCTAAGTCTAAGGCAGCTAAAGTATTCACATCTATGGTCAAGGGGCTCAAGAAATCACCCCTTGCACATGCCATCTCAGCTGACCCAGCTATTTACTACAAGTGGGTTTTGGATTTCTGGGCTTTTGCAAAGATTGCTGATGATTCTCTCTCATTTACAACCAAGGTTGCCAGAAGGGAGTTGACCATCACTGAAGCAGATATTAGACGAGTGTTGAAGATTGCTGATGAACCAGAGTATACTTATGAGAAGGGTGATAGAAAGAAGCTGGGTGATTTTGTTACGCAGATGAGATACGACACTGAGTGGAAGAGCCTCGAGAAGAAACATCTTCCACCATACTGGAGGTTCCTATTCCACATAGTCACTCATTGCTTTGCTGATATTCATGGAGGGGTTGATAGCATGAGTACTGACTGGGTCCGCATTATGTTTGCACTGAAAACTCGAGAGAAGTTCAATTACTCTCGTAGGATATTCCTATGTATGTTGGGGAATATTAGGAGTGGGGTGACATGGCTTATATACCCAAGATTTGTACAGATGCTTCTTGATGATCTAATTCCAGATGTCCCTAGGCCAGGATCAACGAAAGCCAAGGACAAGAAGTCATTTCCCGAGCCCTATCATGTGAATGAGATCAAGACATCAATCTTTGGTGTGTTGCTTAGCACCAAAGGAAGGGGACACCAGTATATAGGACCAAGGCCGGCTCCTAAATTTGGATTGTTTGAGGAAACAGAGCCTGTTGGGGATGAGGCATCTGTTGAAAGTGAAGAGGAGGAGGATGAGCCAGAGGTCGAGGCAGAACAAGATTCATCTGATGAGCCTCCTGAGGACCGCACAAAGGCCAAACACGATTTAAAGAGGAAGGAGGTTGAGAAGGGCAAGATTATCGAGCTTGAGGAAAAAGAAGAAGACCAGCCGCCCTTGAAGCGTCTAAGGAAACTCGGGGACTCCCAGAAGTCTACCAAGTTTCTTGTCAAGATTCCCTCACAGGATAAACCATCTTACCAACCCAAAATCACCAAAAAAGCCCTAGCCCAAGCCCTCAAAGCATTAGATGTAACAAAAATCCAAATCCCTAGCTACAAGAAGCCAAAGACAAGAAAGAAATCCAAACCAAGAAAACCAAAACCTTGCTCCACGACTCATCTGAATCCTCACCCGAAACCACTCCAACAGACCAACCAATTTCTACCTTCCTACCCCAAATACCACCCTCACCACCTCAAGACCAACCTACAACTCCAATCAAACAACTAACCCAAACTGAACCCGAACCTTCCCAAATCACAACACCACCCACTCAAAAAATCACCGAACCTACAACTTCCTCCATATTCACATCATCCATTTTCAGCTCACCAATCCAAACAACAAGCTTATGGAGCCAAACCGTGATAACCTCCCAAGCCCAAACCAGAACACCATCTGTCTCACAATCAACACCACCCACCAATACAACATCACCAATCCTTACCCAATTCATTACCCTACCTTTGTCCACAACCTCACCACCCATAATGTCCATCACACCACCATCCACCATCATCTCACCCAAACCCATTGCCTGAGGAAAATCTTTGACACCTCCAGTATACGCCGTTCCTATCCTTGATAGGATCATCGCACTGGAGGAATCAAACGCAAAGTAAAGGAGATTGCAGATGAAAAGGAAAAGGCAGAGTTGAAATCAAGGGTACAAGTTCTGGAGGAAGTGAAGGCCGTGAATGAGGCTTAATTAGAGAATCAAATATTATTGATTAACACGCTTCACACCAGGGTCCAGAATCAACAACTATTGCTAAACGACGAAGCATCTCAAAATGCCAATCTGAGAGCAGACCATTCAAGACTTGCTGACAGATTGGCCATTCTTGAAAGAAACCTGCCATCTGCAAGTGCTCTCAGGACTAGTGTCAACAAGAAAATTGAAGATGCTACTCGAAGATGGGGTTGTTGAGAAAAAAGCTACAAACTCCAGAGTCACAAACTTAGAGAATCAGCTCGCTTCATCCACTTCCCTCGATGCACTCAGAGCCGAAATGGAGGTTGTTCAAGAAAAGCTCAAGGAACATGATCATCTCAATGAGCTTCAGCTGAAAACAAATGAAGAGTGGGTGAGCAAGTATCAAGCGGCCTCAGACCTTATGGGTATTCATGAGGATGACTTTCATGGTCTGGAGGATCGACTTGATACAGTTTTCAGAAGTTGGAGAAGGTCTGGTAAGACTTCTCAGGCTGGTGGTTCGCAGCCTACCGTAGGTCCAAGTGTGGCCTTGCGAGGAGTTAGGTTTGAGGCGTCTGAAGGAGAGGCGACTGTTGGTCGGTTAGTACAACAGGGCGGCCAATCTAGTGGTGTTGGTGATAGTAATGAAGGTGATAAGGAAGATGTTGGTGACGATGGTGATGATGAGGATGATGATGAAGAAGATGATGATGATGATGACATTCATGATAGTTTTGATGAAGATGACGACGGTGATGATGATGGCGGGAATGGAGGAGATGGAGGGGGCAGGGCAGGAGGAGGTGGAGGTGGAGATAACACTCAATCACCTCCACAATCTCAACATGACATTCAAGACCCTGCTGATCCAGACTCTGCCAGCAAAGTGAGGGAGCACGACTCGCAGATTGACGATTTATATAAAGATATTTTTTCTACAGGAAATGTTACAGGGATGGTGGATGCTTTAATGAGGCGGGTATGAGCTTTGAAGATTTTATAACAAGAATGGAGGAGGTAGTGAACGAACCAGATGACGATATCAACTACTCGCCAAATCTGGATACTCCTCCTTCTCAAGCTTCAAATGCACCTGCAACAGATACCGTCTCAACTCCAGCAGTTGACTTGACACAAGAACCACCAAAGAAGAAGAGAAAGACGCACATTGTGTTAAGTCGTGCGTGTGCCCGCTTGCTCAATTACCCTTATCATGACGATTCGCTGATCATTTATGCGAAGTATGATAAGAGGAACAGTGTTTAGGCCGTCAGAAGATATAGCGGAGACCTTATTTATCTCAACCACCACGAGCTAAAGTCGCTACCAGAGCTTGACATCAATTATGTCCGAAAAGCTCTAGGTCATGGTGGAGTCGGAAGTACGCTTGAAAGTTGGGTCCCCGATTATCTTCATCGTCAATCGAGGGCCGACTACAAAGATTTCGAGCCAAATAAGGGTCGCAAGTACAAGAACCCAAAGGAGATAGACCCAGCTATCGGAGAGACTCGCACCATGTGGAGATACAGGGCACCAAAAGACTGTCACGGGATTTATCACGGCGAGCCTTATCTTCCCAACACTCTCCGAGATTTCATTGACTGGGAGTTTGATAATAAAACCGGTGAGGCCGTCATCCACTTCCGTGATATGCACGAGATTCGAGTGTTTGACGAGCATGAGCTTATGGGTCTACACATTGAGGATGTAAAAAAGCTCTACAACAAGCCACTGGCAGTGGTCGAGGACTTGGGACGTCAGAATACAGATCGGATAGTTGAAGCCTTCAACAAGTTCGTGCGTAGACTTGTTGAACTTCCACTAACCGAGGACGAATGTTTGGTCTACGACACCGACGAGTTTCAATACTAAAGACTAGAGGGAGATTGTTAGTTCCATTTTGGTGTTTTAGTCCTTTGTATTGTAATTATATCTATTGGGCTTTAGTTGTTAGTTGTGAATGTTTAGGCCCAAGAGAAATAATATTGTAAAGCCCATTGGGCATTTGATGTGACTTACTTCTCATGCATGCTTCCCTATAAATAGGAAGCATGCCATGAGAAGCAATAGTTGTTCATGATTAATCAATAGAAAATCTTTTGCCAACTCTCATTTTCTCTTTCTCTCGGCTTTCTTTCTTTCTCTCAAACCACCAGAATATAACATCTCAAGATCCGAGACCGCTTAGGTGGTTTAGTGTGATTTCCGTTAGCACTAAGCTCGGTTAATCCAAGATTATTGTTAGATCCACCCGCAAGGGACCTACAATTTCCATGAATTTGACTAAGCTAGTCATGCCATAATTTCTCGCTAGAACTTGGGTAACCTCCAACATAGTTTAATTTGATGGTCAAGCTCATTCTTGTTGTTCGAATTAACCTACCCGGATCCTTTTAGCAAATAACCCAGGTCCAGTTTATAACCCACATGTACATCATAGAATACAACACAACTTGTTAGACCTTATTTTGTATATGTAAGTCTTTTGTATTGTTTACGTTTATATGTTATCGTGTTTTGTATTAACTTATGTAATTGGGCCTAATGCCACTTATATTGTAAGCTCATTTAGGCCCAATGTAAATAAAGAAGATGTGCATGAGACTTGCACTATAAATAGTTCAAGCTTCTTATGCACAAGATAACCTTTGTAAATATTATCAACCTTATCCTCTCAACTACTTCCACTTTCTCTCTTCTACTCTTCTAGCCGAATATAACAAACCCAAACAAGATCCAAGATCTTGGTTCTTCTAGTGTGATTTTCGCTAGCACTAGAGAGATTGATCCAAGAATATTTGTTGTTTGATCCGGTTTTGAGACCTACACAACTCATAACTCACAGTATATATCCGATTAAAATTCACAAGCCAAAAAACATTGTACATGAAGCCTTACGTTTCAAGGGTACAACAACTACACATTAGTTACCTCTTGGATTTCAAATTTAAATTGTGACTCATACACACATATATAAGCACATTTATCATTCTTCAGCAAGCCAGTTAGTAGTCCAACATCAACTTTCGTTTCAAATCTATATACAGTAGAAAATCGATAAATTAATACTCGATTATTTAATAAACTCTCTAAGATAATATTTTTGCCGGTCCCGACTCGGGGATAGGGTGCTAAATTAATAATTCGCTAAAATTATAAGATAATACATTTTTGATATTTTCTTTAGACCCCATATAAAATATAAATTAATAATTCCTTATATATAGCATATTACATGAATGATTTATGAAGGTTTCTTGAAAAATGACTCAATTGTCTTTTGTTTTTTGTTAAATCAATTTCCCCTTGAATCTCGTCTCTAATTTTCCTTAGCATGGTAAGAACTTCTGGTGTTGTTTTCTCATAGCTCAACAAGAAATTATTCAATGTGATTGCCGCTTTAATAGCTTCGTTTCGCGAAGGGGGCTCCATTGTAAAATATACTCGAGTAATATATAAATTAATAATTATTAATTTATCGATTAATTAATAACTCTTTTAATCCTGGAAGGAGAGCAGACAAAGAAATGAAACATTCAGCCAATTTCTCCCTTCTCTTCCTCTCTGCCAAGACATGCTCTTGAGCTTGTCTAAAATTTCTTCTTGCACTCCGTAACTTTGCGGTACTATTAAATGAACCAAGCAATTCATTAAGACTCTCGATCGTCTCCTCTTTAGGCATCAAGCCATCTTGGTGCCTAAGGTTTGATCTTCCATAGAGTTGAAACTGGTCAATCTTCTCTTGTGGTGCAGGGTTTCCGAAAGATATAGTGAAAGTACTAGATGACGAACCATGGCTAATCTTAGTTGCCTTATGATCTTGTTGTTTGTCTACATCACCACTGTTTGTCGTTAAATGAATAGACTGGTGTCCTGTGACCAAATTTGGATAACCTTTGAAACTTTCAGAAGAAAAAGAATCCATCGAGTTATTATAACGAGGATGTGCTTGCTGATGTTTTAAGATTTGCCTGGAATCTTCCATTTCCTATCATCTCAAGTTGGTCAATTTGAGAACGTATGTATTAATTAACAAAAATATAAATAGTGCATGATATAATGATAGGTTATGTGCTCTAATAATGATAAATTTTGTTATTTGGATTATGGTTCCATCATTGAATCCAGTTGGTAGTTAATGATCATAAAGCAATCATATCTAAATGCTCGTGTGTACCGTGGTTCTCATGAGTTAATTTGTAAATACCAGTTAAGAAATTTTGTATTCTGCTTATGAACTTTTTTCACTGTTCAGAAAATATGAAGTTCTGAATTTTCTATTTGACAAAAAGGAAATTTTGTATTGGTTTCAGCATGAATTTAATAAAATTAAATAGAGAAATAATCTCAGGCAAATTTCCTACTTTAACACAAATGCTTCTACAATTTGTTTGAGGAAAAAACCGCTCAAATCAAAGACAAATATATGTACGTGGTTGACCAGGATATTTATAAGGGGGTGTTTGGTCTAGCTTTTATTTTTTGGTTTATGCTTATATTTTAAAGTAGTTTATAGCTTATTTTCTATTATTTGATAAGCTTTTTTTAAGTGTTTGAATTAGCTTATATTTTACAAGTTAATAATAAGTTGTTAAATTCATCATTCTTTAATTTGTTACATAAATAAGTTGCTTCAACAATTATTAATCCACCACCATTTGAGGACAAATGAGTAACTTACACCCTTAACAACTAAACTTCTTCATATAAGCTAAAAAACCATCTTCAAATAAGCTTCTTAAAATTAACTTATATAAACTTATAAGCAAAAGCTTAAAAAGCTAAAACAAACACCAATATAAGCTTATTTTGTAAAAAAAGCTAAAAAAGTTACAAGCTTGGTTTAAAAAGCTAGGCCAAACACCCCCCTAAGTTTAATACAAAGTAATTTTGCATTGATTCAAGACCTTCATGGGCGTAGTTGTTTTTGTCAATAGCACCATTGTAAGGGGATTTGAAGTCAGGTAAGATGGGTTGTATATCGGTGATAACTAACCATTCAAAGTCCCCAAAAAACCAGTTGCTGTTGGTCGTTAAAAAAAAAGTACTCGTTGAGAACACAACTTCAACTTTCCTATTGTGCCTTTTGTGGGTCGCTGTTTACTTCCCTTTAATTACGTACCCAACATAATCTTTGTTTCGATCAAATGTAGTTTAGCTGTCAGGTTTTTTTAATTAAAGTTATTCCTTTGGTTTTATGCATCTTTTATGTGTTTTAATGGAATATGCATATAAGCTGTCTGTTTATACAACTGATTTCGATAGTCATACATTTGTACGTATCTATTCAACTTCCAGAAGAAGAGAACAAATGGAAGAAATATGATCACGTTATCAAAGACGTTTGATTCTAATGAAATATTGAATACCTAAAATTATATATAAAGGATATTCTTTTTGCATGGGTTTTCTCAGATGAAAGTCGTGTGTATCCTAATTAACTATGTTCTTATTTCTTTTGCCGATCAGTTTATTATGATTTTCTACCTTCTTAAGCAACATGGAACCTTAACAATAGAACTTAATACCTCTAATTAACATAATCTCCTATAGGTTTAATTTCCTGATGAAAAAAAGAATTGATTTAAGTCACTCAATTTTTATCATGTGTTTCAAAAGTAGTGAAGTGTTTTATATATAAAATAACTTTTTTAAAATATATTAAGTGAGCAAATGAAACATATACGAATTGTAGTAATTATTTAGTGATTATTGTTTTTCCAATTAATTTGAAGTAGAATTAGTGAAGAAATTCACTAAATACTATAATAATAAGCAAGTTTCATAATTTTTTAATTTAAGTTAAATTGAAACAAAATGTACTAAATAGTTATCAAGATTCATATATATTCCGTTTATGTCACTTATTTTTAAAAAGTTAACTTTTATAAAAAAAGACTTAATAAGATTGCAACTTTAGTGACTCTAAAGTAAAAAACATATTTTAACTCTTGATCGAGAAACTTGTATACCATTCACTAATCACTAAAATTTGTCCTCAAGATAAAGGCCTTATTCATACTTGCTTTATTCAACTCACAAATATGTTGGACTCCTTAACAAAAAAGAAGGTTTGGTATATGATACTTCATCAAGCAAGGAAACCATATTAAACTATAAGTACTTAGCTTTGAAAACGATATTGCACTGATCATTACAAAATCAAAATCTAGCAATTCTTACCAGCTCTGGCAGCCATGCCATGAATGGGCTATCCATTATAAGTGCATTTAACTTGTCTTGCTCAATGTATACCGCATATGACAATGCTTAAGGACCTGCAACATTGCAAAACCCTTCAGATTCATATATTCAAATAGCTAAACTGACTGACTTGGTTATTTTTAAGAATCCGGGTCAAATGTTGGTATTTGAAAAGAACAATATATAACTAATTAACTACGCAAGTCTGCTTCCTATTGAAGCGGATGCGGGAATCATATATATTCTGATTTCATGAAATCCTTTTGCAAAAACAAGTACTTCACTTCCAAATGAAATGGCAAATTAAGTTCAATAAAAAATTGTAACAGATCTTGCAGATAGAAGTAACTTAATAAATATATATACTTGTTTTACATAACGCTCATATATAAATCTTCTAAGTTTATAATAAAATAAGGAACTAATAATGTACAATTTCAACAGCTAACTTAGCACACAGTTTTGAATAATACAAATACGTTGTTATGAAACGAAATTCCATTTTCACTTTTCTTTGTTTAAACAAAAGGGGAATTAGCATAATACAGCAAACATATCATGATCAATCATGCTCAAAACAAAGCAAATATAGTTAGATATATTTCCTTTTCCACAAATTTTCCTAATTTTCGATCCAATAAATCAAAACTAATCTGAGACCAAAATGGTGTGGATTTCACAAATTTGATAACAATTCTTTTTCTAAAAATCATGAATTTCAGCAAAAGTAAAACAACACCAGCTCCATGGAAATCTGCATGATTTGAGGGTGGATTCAATCTGGTTTATTAAAAACATGATTGATCAAACTTCTTTTATAGAAATTAGGGTTTCTGCTATAAAAACAGACCTGCTCCAGAAACATACTTTGACCTATTTAGGAAACAAATTAGAATATAAGCGCCTTACAGATACTATTAGCTGAAGTCTTGGGGATTTCAAAAGTGTACTGGGTTTATTATTTAATTTGTCTAAAAAAAGCAATATGATACGTTCTTTCATCAACAAGCATATATTAAAAAAAAAGAAGGAAAAGGATGTTGGATTAAAAACCTTAACAAAGACTGTAGATCTCTTCCTCTACTCCAGATTGGTTTTCAAGTATGCAGCTTCAGCAATTTCAATGGCATGCATTTATAAGTAGTAACACAAAAGTTTCCTAGCTAGAAGAACCGCGAGCCCCCTCAGGTTTTGTAATTATATTCATAGTTTATATATGATCTTTATCTGGGTAATCTTTTGTGCCTAATTCAAAAGATTCTCATGTGTATTAACACCTTTTTCCCTGTATATATATATTCTCTTTTTAATATTTCATTTATGTCAGCATAAATAGTAAAAGGATATGCATTTGTCTAGACCGTCTCCTATATAATTTTGATACAATATAACAAAAAGAACAAAAGGCACACCTAAGCCTATGTCAACTTTTTTTTAAATATATTATATACTATAGTAATTTGCAGCCAACTAGAAATTGGATATTTTACGTCTATTAAGGTGGGTTCGACTCATCCATTCCAATTCGATTTAGTTGCAGGTTTTCTAGATGGATCTAATAACTTGACTCGGATCAATCCGTGTTGTTGGTTAGCGAAAATCACCAACGACACTCGGATCTCGTTGTTTATGTAAAAAGAGAGAAAAAAGAGAGGAGAGAGAGACTTTATTTCCCAAAGATTTGTTTTGAATTGTTGTAGTTGGAGTTGTGTTTAGAGAAATGGGTAAGTGAGCCTTTTATAGGTCCCCATTTCTCCAATACTTACAAAATAAACATATCGAGTACGTACTACACCGACTAAAAGCTAACTAGAACGACATACACAATCCTAAAAACAATATATAATATTGGCCCTACAATCTCCCTCTAGGATTGAGTATGTCGAGGAACCTTCGTCAAGTTTTTTGCTTCGTCTTTATTTCTTGAACTTAGTACTTGTCATGATCCAGTAGCTTGAACGAGATTGGATCTTGAACAGTTCTTTATTTTCCAGTCTTTTAGACTTGAATTTCCATCTTATTTCTGGGAAGGATCTGCAACAGCAAATTTTAGAAACATCAGATACGGGAGGCTCGACATATAATTTTCTTTTGTTGACTTTCTTGAGCCGACTGGTTTCTTTCCTTTTCTTCGAATGCAATAAATTCATTTTTAGCTTCAACCACCAACTTTCACGTTCTCGTTTTCTTTTAAGCGCTTCAGCATCTGCAACTCCAAGCAGACTTGATCTTGATCTACCTGTCCATGTACACCTGCACAAAACTTAAAACGAATAAGATTAGTTCACAGACCCTTTCGAGGGTCAAAGAAGAATTCGTTCACAGGCTCTCCCAATTTCAGTCCCTCAACTTGTAAATGATTTGTTTAAGTCCCAGATTTCCAACGAACTTTGTATGAACGACATTGACAACAAAACACATGATTTTGAATAAAACAAGGTTTAATAAAATATGTACAAACACAATAAAAACTTAAAATTTTTGACATTTCCATATATTTTAAAATAACAAAAATATATACATAATATTTTGAAGTTGAAACATAAAATAAAATAGAAGAAAAAATAAAAGATAGGAGCAAAGATGAAATTAATATTATATATAAAAATATTTACTTAACAGTTCACTAAAATATTTTTGTGAGAAAGATCACGATATGGAATCACATTATCTGTTAACGTTCTAGATCGGACATTATTATGCCAAGAACCCAAAGTCGATTCCAGATATAATTTGTCTACTTTAAACTTAACAAGTATTTGGATGTCAACGTGATATGTTAAGGTATGTATTATGCACAATGCTTACGTGGTCTCCATTTAATCTGACATGTTACAGACTCCATCATATCTCGAGCTTAATTTGCTTTTACATGTCACCTCAACTTGACTTAAACCTTTCTTATCTGATCATAGTAAACTTATTGACACTTTTGACACTTTATTTTGGACATTTGACTTTATCTAAAAAGATTAAAATAAAGCAGAAGTTCAGGCCTTAACAATCAGGTCGGATAATACCGTATTATCGTGCATAGAAAGTCCAAGGTTTGAACAAAAGAAAGAAAATGAAACAAAGCAGAAGATTCAGGGCCTTAACAATCAGATCTTGTATGAATACAAACATAGAAAGTCCAAGGCTTTAATCAAAATAAGTAAAGAAATAAAGCAGAAGTTAAAATTCCTAGGACTGACTCTTTTTCTTGACTTTTCTGACTCTTTTTGTTTTTCTTTTCTTTTCTTGACGTTTTTCTTGACTCAATAAAAATTAAAAATTGATGTGGATTTCATAAGACAACTGTGATAAGGTAAAGAGAGGCTTGGGTATAACATGTTATTTACGTTTCTGCCTTCATTGATAGAACTTTAGTTGGAGTTGGCAACCGCTTCATAACGTGTAACCACTAGCATAGGCAGATATTTAAGTTTATATCACTATGTCACTTACTCATTTGTCAAGCCTATCTACACATCAAACAATGATCTTGTTGGCTTTTGATCTACTTTTTTCATGTGCTAGAATCGTTAGAGATAATTTCCTATCATTTTCCAATGGTCGGATCAATTTTTCAAAATTTTAAAATTTTTAATTATCTAACTCCCTTTAAACAGGAGCTCCCTCTAAACGATACAATTCCTTTTAGATTTTCTTAAATGAACATAAATCTTTTTGGTAAGTCAAATGACTTTTTTTGTTTTTCTTAAAGTAAATTTAAAATCTTTTTGGTGAGTTAAAGTTAACTCAATTTTCTCCCTCTAAAATTGTGACATATTTTAAAAATATTTACAATTTTATATACAAAAAGATAGATAGGTTGTTTTAATCAAAATTGATCATGTCGAGCTATTCGACCATAAATTCAAATCGAGCATGATCGATAGCTTTAGTGAGAAGGTCAGCAAAGCTGTTGTCAAATGGACTATCTTAAGCATGCATTATCACATTGTATAACAAAGTTGAAGAGATTCAAACCGAGACCCAATAGCTGATGGTGGATCCATCACTTGAGAGAAGAAAGTGGACGAGGCTAGTTTGAGAAACGCTTGATAAGTTGTGGTTGAGCCATTTGAATAAGGCTGGCCTTTTTGAAGCACAAAGTACCATATGAAACACTTCCCTTCCTTGATGTTTGTCCTCCCATGTCACTTATGAAAGACTCGAATTCGCCATCGAATGGTTTAGCATCAAATAGCAAGGGTTCGTCTCCCATCATATGCCGGGTGCAACCACTATCTAAGTAGCTAATACTATTGATAGCCCTCTTTGATTGACCCTGCATGCACTAAGCGTTCAAATAGACATGGGTTCCCGGGATACTTTTGTCCCGGGAAAGTCAACTGTAAACCGACCAAACTTGATTTTATTTCCTGAAAACCATTTATTTCTTTTTGTAGCCTCACTTGATGAAGAACGGTCCTTAGGAATCCAAGTAAAAACTTGTTCCTTGGTTTGGGCAATTTTGGACTTATCTTTTCTTGCTTTTACAACTTTTTTTGGTGAATCCTTAGACGTTGCAGTCTTAGGATCCTTTTTTATTTTATCCTTCTTGGTTTTCCAAAAAAGGTTTCTTTTTGTGTTTTACTTTATTTACTTTGGATCTCACATCCATTTCACTGGGTTCACTATCAGCTTGATCAGTCCTTGAATCAGGGCTACTAAAAGCTCCTTTTGGGGACTGACTAAGCCGCTTGTGAATATCAAGCTGTTACTTGAACCGGTGCTTGCAATGTCTTGCAAGATGAGAAGAGTGATCACACACAGGACAAGACTTTCTCCTAGGAGTGCCAAAGAACTCATCTGAACTATAATGTGGTTGGTGTGATGGGAAATGTGATCCTTGGAAAAGAACATGATTATAAAACGCATTTGTGTACTATGGATCAACAAAATTTTGTTGATAATGACCATAGTAGTTGTTGTCACAGAAGTTGTATGGCTGAGGATTTCTAAATTGACTGGTTATTTGAGAAAATAATCGTTTATTTGGTGGAACATATTATTTACACGAAGTACTTGCCTTTTCATTTTCAAAAACTTTAATTTCTTGAATTATCCTCAATCTCACAACTTGATGATGAACAACTTGATATGTTCACCTCAACAGGTCTACTTTCATTGACACATTTTTCAACAAAAGTGTCATCACAAACGGTTTCACAATCACAACTCGTGTCCGTTTCCACCGACCCACTTTCTTCTACACAACCAGCTTCAAAAGATACATTGATGTTAGATTTATCAGATGTTAAGACTGGAGCAGTAGTTTGTGACACAAGAGGAGCAAATTTCACTAGTTTTGGTATTCTACCAACCCTGTATGACATTTCTTCCTCAAGATAAGTATTATAGCTGAAGTGGGGCGAGCTGGTATAATTATCATTTAGAGGTGGAGGCACAGCAGTATAATCATACCCTAGCCCAGCCTTCAGCTTAGTACTTCTCTGGGCTCCAATAATATCATCCAATTTCTCAGATGATGCTTCAAATCTTTCGACTATCTTTTCTTGTTTTCGTTTATCAGAAGCATCAAGTTTCAAACTTTCAATTTCATATTTTAGCTTGGAAACTATGTTTTTATAGTATATTACTTCTTGTTCTTTTTGAAAAAATTTATGTCTAAGATTTGCTACATCATCACGATGAGTTTCAATCTTTTCAACGTAAAATGTTGTCGGCTTTTACATACTCAGCATTTAGCTCTCGAAGTTTTGAGTTTTCTTTCAAGACTTCATTTTGATGGTGTCTATAATATGCAACCTTGTTAATGCAAGCCTGCGTGCATAAGTTGTGGTTTACCTCATCGCAAGGTTATGTGTCGGGAATGATAGGACATGCATGACTACTTTCACCTGCAGCACTTATCCCAACTTTATTACTTGACCCAACTTTATTTTCTGTGGACTAATTGTTCATTTGGAGCTTGTCTTCCATTATTTCAAAAGACTTAATGGTAGAAGCCAACTTTGAGAGTGTTATGGTATACAGGTTTGTGGTTCTTTTGATGGTAACCACATTGATGTTCCATGTATAAGGCAGTGAATTCAACAGTTTCATGTTGATCTCAGACAAACCATTGATGATACCGACACTTCTCATTTTGGTGACGAGCGACTCAAATCTTTTGATGAGAGAGGCAACCGATTCTCCTTTAATATGTGTAAACATGTCGAATTCTCTTTTTAATATTTCCTTTCGGCTTTCTCCCATATTCAGATTTCCTCCAAGCTCAGGTTCGTAAGACATTTTTTTTAACTCGATTAGATTTTTATTTTTTTGAAAGAGAAAAAAATTTGAAGGATTTTTTTTTTTTGCTACAGTACCGAGTTGTTACAGTGCCGAGTCGCTATAGTGTTTCGCATGAGTTGCTACAGTATCTGATGCAAAGCAATTGCTACAGTACTCGGATGCGATTGCTACAGCCCCCCCCCCCCCCCCCCGCATGATGCGATTGCTACAGTAATTTTTTTTTAGAATATAGCACCTAAACTTCCAAAAAGTCAAAAAGACTTTATTCTAAAAGTCAATAAATCGGCCTGGATCTGAGTTTTAAGCCGAATCTGAGGTCAGACACAAAAACCTAAAACACTAAAAACTTAGATTGGGTGATTCTCGTGTGTTTCTAAGGTGTAAGGGACTACAAAATAGATGAGTAACACGAAATCAACCTCAAATCCAACAAAAAAACTAAGATCAAAACCCAAAAAGTTTGACCCGAAAACCACAAAAAGTTGAGCCGAAAGCTCTAATACCACTTGTAGGTCCTCTAGATGGATCTCACAACTTAACTCGGATCAATCCGTGTTATTGGTTAGCGGAAATCACCAACGACACTCGGATCTTAGTTTTGTTTATGTAAAAAGAAAGAAAAAGAAGAGGAGAGAGAGAAACTTTATTTCCCAAAGATTTGTTTTGAATTGTTGTAGTTGGAGTTATGTTTGGAGAAATGGGTAAGTGAGCCTTTTATAGGGTCCCCATTTCTCCAATACTTACAAAATAAACATACCGAGTACGTACTACACTGATTAAAAGCTAACTAGAACGATATACACAATCCTAAAAACAATATATAATATTGGCCATACATTTGTGTTATTCATATTAGGTTTATCCTCTGTCTTCAATTACTTTTTGTTGGTTTTTAACTCATTCTATGCATGAGTTTGTTTTCCAAGCTTTCAGTATAAAAATTACTAAATTAGCCTATGAAGAATCCCAAATTTAAAATGTCCCAAGACCGGGGTGTCTTAGAGGTTGGATTTACACATGCGTCATAGTTCTTAAACATATAAAACTTCATTAAACAAGAGCATAAATGTAGCGATTTTCGTAGCCGGGGTAGCATCATAAGCATGAAAAACAGTTAAATAGTCTAAACATAACAAAAACTAGAAGCTTCAAACTACATGGATGCCAGTTCTTTAGTGGGATAACCCCGCCTCATTACTAGAAAAACCTTATTCTAAAGCCATCCAAAAGTCGGGCTAACCATAGATTGATTAAAGATCTTGAGTTGCTACAACTGTAACTTGGTCCCCTGCCTCGATAGTAGATAATGACACAGTTGGCTGCCTTTTATTAGCACGTACACGGACCTGCACTGGTTCCAATCATTAACACGTAACCAGTGGTCGCCCTTCTAGTGCTCAGATCACCTCCATAATCTACATCAAAAAAATCTTTTAATTCACTTCCAATCTCCTCTTCAACTATACTCCAAATTAACCGTTCCTTTAGTATATAATATTTCAATATTCGACGAACTGCAACTAAGTGTGCCTTTCAAGGCCTTTGCATATAACAACTTAAGAATCCAACTGTGAATGCGATATCGGGTCAAATTAGGATTAGCTATATCAAACTCCCAACAATTTCCCTATACTCAGTTTGATATTTCGGCCAATTCCTTTCCCTCAGTTTGATCAGACTTATTGTTGGTTCGAGTCTGCCATGTCAAAACTTCAAAGCATATCACTCGAATAAATGCCAAATGTTCCATAATATTCTAACCCGTGTTATTGAGAAAATCCTCTTCCAACTAATTGAGCCTTATGCCTCTCTATACACTCGTCGGCCCAGGACACCAACTTTGCTTCCCCTGGTTTGGGTACCAACACCTATATTAGATGATAGGGCTATTTGTAGTAGGTTAGAAACGACGCGCTTAACATAGGTATCAAACATGAATACAACTCGTTTAACTACCTTATATGTCATGACTATATGACAGTTTTAAGTTTCATGTGCAAATAAGGGAATATGATAGTGTCTAGCCTACTAATTTTAATTAATTAAGAAAATAAAAAAAACATATACCGCACTTTATTGCTTAACAGGTCTTATCGTGTTTTTAACAGGTACCCAATTGCCAGCCCTAATTTATAGTGTCGTTTGTGATGGATACCAACCCCTCGCTGACTTGCTAAATGTCGAGGGATTATCTGCATATATTATAAACATATTTAGTTCTTTTTTGTGGTTTACGGTGCTTGTTGGTAATGTGTAGGTGATTAATGAGAGATTTTTCAACATGCATTTTAAAATTTTGTAAGATCGATCTCTTAGTAGTAAACTGGTTTGCTTGTCTAAGGCATTAGAGGACATCAAATCGACTAGCTTTTTTTGGATTAAAAACCAATCTTCCTAGCTTTAAGCACATTGTACGGAATGATTGGTGTTTATTCAATTGTAATGTCGTCGATCGGGTTTTGTGTTTGGCCTCTATGCCTTGCTTGCTTGTTTTGATGAAATTTGCTGTCCCAAAAAAAAGGTAATTGCTGATGAATATTTCGGTATTAGCTTTTGTTTAATGGTGCTCGTTTTCAACAACTATTTTACCTTCAGTTTAACATTTTTGAAGTTACAAGAGGACTCCATGGTATGGCCCAGTTACCGAGAATGGAGTAGTTAGTAGTCAGCATCACTTTTCAAATTACGAAGACCAAATGATATGACACAAATATCAATAATGATAAGGAAAATAGGTACTAGAACGATGCGAAAGGTGAAATTAAGGATAAAGATCATTAAAAGCGCTTTAACATTGTGTTTGTCCAAGAGAAACAAGAAGCCAAGAACATGTGGTGAAATTCAGGGCTTTATTCTCCATTGCAACAATATTTTATACTCTCTCTCTCACTTTTAAGTAACTAGCTTTACGGGATGCATTCACATTATTTTAGGCCTGTTTCTTTGAATGAATTAAAGTATAATAATAACAAGTAGGTGAATATGATGGAGGTCAATAAATTATTGTAGACAATATTGGTGATCACACTTTCTTTTCACCTAACTTAGATTTGATTTCTGAAACTTGCTTGCAAATGTTTACCTCTTTTTCACATCCTCCTTTCATGACATTGAATTTTAAAAACCTAAGCATTGTACATATTATAAATGTGAAAGTAAGGTTAGGTGATAAAATGTGTACATGTGTAGTTGTAAGGCCCCCCGAGTCCGGGTGCCCTACTTTCACGCTGGTTGGATTTACTCATTCACATAATTCGAAAAATCAGAGTTATTAAAACATTTCACGGAAATAAAAGTCAACCATTCATACATAACATAAGTACTTTGTCTTAAAAAGAAATAACATAGGTCTTAAACATAAAACATAAATCACACGTGAATCTTCTCCATAGCAATGCCAGTCTTCCTCTTAGTGCCACGTGTCCTCATCAAACAACTTGCCTCATTCTAATTGCATGCGTGCATACTAAAAGTCAGCTACACTTAGTGAGTTCTAGATAACCAATTAACATACATTCATAGCCATACTTATACGTGTCCGAAGATACGTATTTCATACATTACTTACTATTGCGTACTTGCATACGTACTTACATACTTTCTTACATACTCTTCCTATGGCATACCGTAAACTATCCATCTTCTTCTATCTCAGATATTCTTAGGGTCTGGTCCCTCTATCTCAATCTCATATATTATTAGGGTCTGGTCCCTTCGTCTCGCTTAACCATACATTCATACATGTTCCTTCAACTGTCGATACTTTCACAACATATGTGCATACTTCACCTGCCTTATGTACATAATACATATATATATATTCATTCATATAATCATCATATAATAATAACATTCAATGCACAATCATACACATAGCTTACACTTATCACTTAGGATAAGTATTTTATCTATCACATAAGAGTATGCATACAGCCCCGAGAAACATCAAAGAGAAAGGGGCTAGAACTCACCTGTAGACGATTCCTTTCCAAATTAATAGTAATTCCCTTCTTCAACTGAGCCCGACTAACTGTTAATAATACACACGTATTAATCTCCATATTTGCTTCTTTACTTATTTTATTAAGTTAACGGGGTTAACTTTTAAGTCAACTGAACCGACATGTAACCCTTTTTAACCGACCATAATGACTTAATATACTTGGACTTATCTTATTAATGAACCGTCTTTGTTGGTTTGCATCCTTAACGATATTTATTATTATCGTATTTATATTTATCCTTATATTATTTCATTACTTTTCTTACTTATTATTATATATATTTTTATAAGTAATCCTTCATCAACGAATTTTTTTATTAACGGATTGGCTCTCATATTTGGTTCACATTCTATTCACACCCTTTTATTTGAGACAGATCACGGGTTGTTAGACGAGTCGGGTCTTGGGTTCGGGTTTCGTCGAGTCATCGTATCCATATTGCTCTTTATTAATATTATAGTATATTGTTTTTTAAAGTTTTATTATTATTATTATTATTATTATTATTATTATTAAGTGTTATTATTATTATTATTATTATTAATTATATATATTACCAAACACCCCCTCCCCCACTAACCCTAATCCTAACACAAGCCCCCACCTCACCTTCTTCTTCTTCCCTCCTACTCTTTTTCACGGCTCCACCAAAGCCGTCGGCTCCACTTCGTCCTTCACCGTCTCCCGCTACCTCCAACCACCATGGTGTCATATAGGGTGGGCCGAGCATCTTTAATCCATTAGCAACGATTCGCACGGGAATGAGTCACTTCGGAGAAACAATTCGCATGCCCAACGATTCGCCTCCAAGAAATTCGCATCGCACCTGGAATGATTCGCATTCAAAGAATTCGCATGGCGTGCGAATTCTTTTCCGGCAACAATTCGCATGGCGTGCGAATTCTTTTCCGGCAACAATTCGCATGGCTGTGCGAATTCTTTCCGGCATCCGTTCGCACAAGGGTTTTCCCAGATTTGAGCCATTCATGACCAATAAGAAGGACGGGAAGTAGGTTGGGTCCGGATCTGCGGGTAATGAACCAGCGGACAGGTCCCCAAGGTTCCACTGTACCGGGTTTGGGGTCCGTTTTGGGTCCTGGTTCAAATTTCTGGTTACGGAGCTCCGGGTTTTGTTGAACCCTGTTCACACCAAATTGTTATTGCTTGTATTTTGTTAATTCACATACCGGTGTTATTGTTATTATTATCATTAGATTTGTTTGAAGCTTGTTTACCTCGGTTCGTTTTATGTCGGTTTGCTTCGGCTCGATGAGTTCATTTTGGTATAAGATCTAAGATGGAAACGAAAGAAAGATAACTCCTTAATTTAAACATTCCTTAAAGATTAGATCTTGAACGGTCAAAAGGGGAAATAGGTGTATAGGGATTTTTGTTGTATATATGGAGGTGTGATGATGATTGGGTGATGATGATGGAATGAAGAGGATAAGGATGGAATTTAGGGTTTATGGGTTTAAATAGGCTAAGCCCAAAGGCTTTTGGGCCCATAATCCTCTCAAGTCTATTAACCTCACTTAACCTTACCCATTTCTTAAAGTATTTAATTAATTTAAACGACATCTCCAAACACGACAACTAAAATAAACTCGTAATACTTTATTTATTTATTTAACGAAACGAGGACGTTACAGTAGTGGTAGGGAGCTAGAGTTTCTCAATGGAGACTCAAGTTCAATTCCCACTTACAATACTGTGAAGGGGATATGGGTGGTTCAATGAAGGAAGACTGAGATCTTTGTGATTTTCAGTTCGATCCTGACGGCATCCGGGTTTTACCACCAGTGAGCCTTCGGGCAGTCGGTTTTCCCCGTAAATGGAGATAACTTTGAGGCGCTTAATGGCTCCGTACGACTGGGTTGGGCCAACTGGCGGTGGCCTTTTGCCATTGGGTCACCCCGTACGGAGTACCTAGGCATCTATGCTTGTTGACCGTTCAAAAATAAATACATAAAACTATAAAAACCATGTGGCATCAATTATAAGACTATTGTGAAGAATAGTGCATAATATATGCGACACATATGTTATATCTGCATCTTTGATGAAAAGCACCAGCACGTCTAAGATGGCAAGCCAAACTAATTAAATAATAAAAACTAGGTTGTATGTGGGAAGAATGAGTATAGTAGTGCTGAGGGTAAAATTATGTTTGGATAGAGAATTGATATATGTGACATGCTGACTAGGTATGAATGTGGGAAAAATGTGTTGAAGGGAAGAACGTGTTGAAACGCTGTCTAAGTTAACAACTTTATGTGCTATACAATGAGACACTTTATTGGATATTCATTTGAAATTATCTATATCCTGAAGGAAATTTACACATTTATAAATCTACATTTTCGGGAGAGTTACCGCATTGTAGGCTGTAAGTTTAGCTTCAAACTTTTGTACTCTGCTGACATCATCTAACTCTTTGTTGTTGTTTGACATCTGTTCCTTGATGCTAGCTGTCAGTTTTTGTTTAAACTATAAACTCTTCTTGCTTTGTAACTTTCGCCGGCTCTCTCTCCTGTTCACTTCGCCTACACCATCTTCATCGTCGCTTGGCTCTGATGACAATTGGTGACGGCCTACCACGGTCTCCGATAGACATCGATTTCCACTGTTGCCGGGTTCAATTTCAAGACCCTAGGCGACGGTGGTTTGGTGGGGGATTTGCTTGATGTTCCGTCGACCTCTATCTCTATTGTTGCCGAGTTCCATTTCGGAACCCCAGGTGGCGATGGTCTGGTGTGGTAGTGGTCGCTGGCTTTCCACCACTGTGTCTTCCATCCTCAGTTCCTCCATCAGACAATCTTCGATCAATTTTTTGTTCACTCATGTCGACAGAGCCACTTTTTGAGAAAATGAAACAACACTTTTCTCTCCGGTGTGTACTGTTCGTTGTAATGGTGAATTATCATGCTGCTTTATTTTTTTTACTCTGGTATTTGAATCGTGGTTTTTACAACCTGCTTATTGTTTTGTGGTGGCTATTAAGAAACATGCCTTGACACATCTTAAAGGACAAATTTTAGTTGTCTTTTGGATAATGATTATTGAAGCGAGTTGTTTTTTGTTGCAGAATTCTATCACAATGGCTGTGATGATGACCTTTAAGTGGTTTCAATGATTGGAACAAAATTATGTTGATCATCATGTATCTGCCCTTTACTTGGATTTTACCATCGCCCCGGTATTCATGGCAAATGGAGGTATGTTTTACTAGGTTTACAAAGTTTTGATCATTGTTGTTAATAATTGGAATTTCCTAATTTGGGGGAAACCAAACTGGTTGTTACAAGGTGAAGAAGTTTCATATGCGGAGATGTTTGGTATATTTGTCTCTCCGTTGGTGCTGTTGTGGTACACATCATTTTTCTTTGTTTAACTGTTAACATACTAGCAATAACATACCAGATCTCATATGATAATAATAATTTGAATGCTTAATAATACATGTAGGGATGGAGTATTAGGCAAGATGAGCTCACGAAGCTCTTTGGCAAGCTCCCAATCCCACAACCTGCAAATCATAATTGATTTTGTCTTTTGACTAAAATTTCACAACTGAATTTCCAATTAATATTTTAGGTAAAAAATTACACCCCTAAAAGATAGCCCCCTAATTAAGGGATTGAAATATGCAAATTAATCACGATCAAGCAATGTCTATGAATTGATCATGCAGTGTATATATTTGTTACGGATCCTATGCCCCGTAACGCGGGGGTCCTAACCCTAATTGTTTATGAATTGCAACATTTTAGCAAAATATATAATAAAAAACTACTATTTGTATCATAAAGAAACTAAAACATTTTTTTGCCAACGTTAACATTTCATACCTCATAATTTTTGTTCATTTTATCTTTAAGTTTTTATACTGAATATGTTTTTTTAGCATTTATTTATTTTAATTTATACCATTTTTTTTAATTTAAAAACTTTTTATTTATTTATTTATTATTTATGCTTCCAGCAATTGCGTTTCTCGGCTATGGGTTCGTCCATAAAGTAATATTTGAGCATTCAGATAATGCACTTTGTTTTAGGTGGCAAACCATATTTGTTAATACAATTCATATGTTTATTTTTGGTTGCGCTTCCTTTTAGGTGAACTTTTTATATTTGTTATCTCAATTCATATGTTTATTCTAGATGGACTTTTCACCAGTGAAGAGGATTTCAATATACGATTTTGTAATTCTTCTTTCATATATTAAAACAAGCATTTTTGAAACTTCTGTTGTTTGTAAATATCTGACATTAGTCAGCCTATTTTGTTTTGAGTATCATGACGACACCAAACCCAAGTAAGTCATAAACTCACTATCATGTTTGTATGTTGAACATTGACCTTTTTGTTTTTATGTATTAAAGGTTTTGTTTTTATGTGAATTAACTAAAACCCATATTACATAAAACTGTCAGGCGCAGATACTTGGAGATATTCGGGATCAAGGCAAGTTATTGCCCATAGATCTGGTTTGAAGCGTGTGATCGAAGAACAGTTGATGTGGCATACGGGCCCCATGGGCTAACATACAAAGCACAACAGTTTATGAAGATGGGATAGACTGTTAAGGGAACTACTGAGATTGAGCACACTAAATGAGTATAAAAACGGTGAAAATGCGGTTAATTGCAGCTAAAAAGATGGAAGAAGCTGCATGGGCTATGGAAGTGGTCGGTGTGTACTGAGAATAATAATAATGGTGATCATAAAGGGTTTGTTGACGCAAAAAGGTAAACAAGGTTTGAAGAAAAGTGGTTATTATAGGAAGCATGCTACTTTGTCTACAATGGGTTTATTAACAATTCAGTATAGCACATAGATGATGTGATTTGTGTTGTAATTTGTTTGAAAATGCCATCAAAGCGATATCATCCAGTGTCCTAAGAAATACAATATATATATATATATATTATATTACATCAGACTCCCCCGCATGGAGGGGGGGTGAAGAAACACTAACCAGACCCCGGGCAGATTACTGGTAACCTGGGGGTTGGAGAGCTGTTTCCCACGAGGGGTTAGACCCTTGGAAGATGGTTCTTCTGATAACCTGCAAAACAGACACCGTGAGCTCGTCACTGAGAAAGGGGGGGGTTCCTCCTTGTGACCACCCTCCGGCGTGAGAATCAGACTAGATTGCTCTTTAAATATAAAAGTATATTAAGAGATTGCTAGAGCAGATATCAGGTATATATGATAAGATAAGATGTTGTAAGATGATCATACCATTGGGGTATTTATAGCCGAAGGTAGGTTTCCAAGGGGTTTAGCCGGCCCAACACGCTACCAACTGTAACCTATGCACGTGCCCTGCCTGTGAGTGGTGGATAGGTAGCGGCTGACACAGAGCAGGCGTGTCGTGCACTCTTCCTCTTCTGCCAACTACAGGCTAGGCACGTGGTATGGCAGGAGTTGGTGGGTAGGCGGCGGCTATTGGTCACAGTGCTGTGGCGTGCTGTCTGCCATGCTGCTGTCAGTGAGCTGTCGCATTCTTGGTCAGATCTTTTGTCTGTACCTCGTCAGGTATCACACAAAAGATCCTCCATCATACGGACTGGCTCATTTAGGCGGGAGTTTTCCCCCTCCCGCCTTTGCTCATTCCTTCAGGTGACACTGGGGAGAGTTAAGTGCCTTGTGCGTGTAGCCATGCTGCGCGGGTGGCCTTCCCTAATGGCTTGTATCCGAGGCTGCGGGGACAGGCGGAGTCCTTCACCATTGGGAGGCATTTCCTGCGGGACCAGCTTGCGTACTGCGCGTAAGGACGTTACGTCTCTGAGCATGGTTGGTCCTGCGGATCCAGTTGGTCTCTGCGCAGACGTCCCTGTTTAAGGTGAGTCTTGCGGGTCCAACTGGGCTCTGCTGGGACCTACCTCTTCAAGTCCCCCCAGTCCAATGTTCTTCTCATGAGTGTTTAATAAAATGAGGTGAACTTTTGGACTTGAGCAAAGGGTTTTGAAAAGGGTTTTGTAAGGTTTTCCATGGGGATTTTTTCCGCGGAAGTCCTTGTCACTTGCAGAAATGCCCGAGTTTCCTGCTTGGTCTTTGGGTATGATGCGGGTAGGTCTGTAACCTCCTCGCAAGTCAGGAGCATTGAGTCCCAGTTGTATGTATTTTCCATGAGGTTTTGGTAGTTTTGAACATAGTGATCAATTATGTTAAGACCACCAATTCCATCTTGGAGCTTCAAACAACGTAGTTCTCGACGTTCCCGCTATGCGGGGATGTTATTTCCGTTTCCGCAAGCATTGCCCAGAAGATCCTTCTTGGTTTCAATTCCCAGCGGAGCGCTAGGTATGTGAAGGGTTTTGCCTTAACACTGTACCTGTGCTCGTCTTACGGTTACTTTACTTCCAAGGTATTCCTGGCGTCAATTCCCTGCGGGTGCTAGGTATGTGAAGGGTTTTGCCTTTACACTGTACCCGCACCCGTCTTATAGTTACTTGGTTGCCGAGGTACTTGGCTTCAATTCCCTGCGGGTGCTAGGTATGTGAAGGGTTTTGCCTTAACACTGTACCCGCATCCGTCTTACGGTTACTTGTTCACCAAGGTTTTCTTGGCTTCAATTCCCTGCGGGTGTTAGGTATGTGAAGGGTTTTGCCTTAACACTGTACCCACAGCCGTCTTACGGTTATTTGTTTGCCAAGGTTTATTTGGCTTCAATTCCCTGCGGGTGCTAGGTATGTGAAGGGTTTTGCCTTTACACTGTACCCGCATCCGTCTTACGGTTACTTGCTTGCCAAGGGGTAAGGGGTATTTTCCCGCTTACTTTTTAATATTTTCGAATTTTGAATTTTGAAATTCGAAGAGTTGGTGAAAAGATAAGTCCAAACCTCTGAAACGTCGTGCGACGGTTTCTTCTGACTGTGTCAGGACGTGCAGGGAGTTATGGTGACGTGACAGAACATGGTCATTCCAGTTGCTTTTTCAGGCGCGTGGGCACGGGATTTCGGGCGCGTAGCCGCGAAATCTCTGGCATACGTCCTTGTGACAGATGTTGCCAGCTTGCTTTTGCCACGCGTCATAGTTTCATTGCACCTTTGATTTCTCTCTCTTCCGTATTAAATTCATCGCATTAATTGCGATTACTATATAAAGGGGGAGAGGGTTATTTGCAATTCACACTTTTCACTTTCATCTCTTCTTCTCAAGTAATTTCCGGCGAATTTTTCTGTTCAGTAAAGCATTACCCTGAAATCTCTTTTCATCTTTCTTCCACCATGTCTTCTCATGATGCTGATGACCAGAAGACTGCTGGCGAATGCCAGTGCTCTCTTCCTGTCGATCTGTACCAGTATATCGTCAGGAAGTTCATGCTCGAGTCTCTCGAGCCTGAGTTTCCTGAACCCCACCATACTGTGTACGATGCCCCTAGTGGCAAGATCGGGGTTTATGTTGCATTCTTTGTCTACGGAAACCTTAGGTTTCCGTTGACAAAGTTTGTGTACCGTGTCCTGGAGAGGCACGGTGTGCACCTGACAGAGGTGCACCCCATGGCCATTGCCAAGGTCCGGCACTTTGAGTGGGTGTGCCGGATACTGGGCCTTGAGCCCCTCGTTGACCGTCTGATGACCTTCTACACTTGGAGGTGCATCCAGGGGTGGTACACTCTTACAACCCGTATCAAGGGTTTAAAGATTTGTACCACCGAGCGGAGTCTTCGCTCATGGAGAAGAGAGTTCTTCTTCATATCCGCTCGCGCCATCCCCATCGCCATGAAGTTCAAGAATGGCCAGGCGCTTCCGAACCTTCCCGCCCTCAACTACGAGGAGGCGGAATGGTTCTCGAAGATATCCCGGGTCCAGTCCCCGGTTTTCCGTTTTCCGGAGTCGGCGATGGTGATGCTGGGGATGAGCCGGGTGTGGAAGGCGGCGAATGCGGATAAGGTTCCGATCGTCCTTGAATATGGTTCGAACTCTGTCCCTTATGGTACGTCTTGTTTCATTTTGCTGACTTCGATTTTTTCTAACTTTCTTGTTGATTTCAGAGGGGAACGATCTTCAGTCGCTCCTGAACCCGCGGGAGGAAGATGGTCCCGCGCGGATGGGTACTCGTGCTCTGGACGAGAACGAGTTGCCCATCTTAGAGCAGACCGCGGGTCGGTTCGTGGAGGTTTACCCGCCAGGCCAAGAGATCCTGAGCCACCGACGGCCAGGTAAGCCTATCTTCTACCCTGAACCTCTCAATGCTGTGCCTGCTGCTGGAGTTGACATTTCTTCTTCTGAGGAATCCGCAGAAGGTCCTCCACTGGTGCGGAAGAAAAAGGCTGCCGTCGGGAAAGGCAAGGAGAAGGTGGCCTCTACGGCCGACCCGGTAGTCCTATCTGACTCGGAGTCAGATAGTGCAGAGGTGGCGGGGAAGCCCGGTGGTGAGGAGACCACCGCTCCGGAGGCTGTAGCTGTTACCTCCGGGGAGGCAGCGACGACGACGGTTACCGGTGTCAAGAGGCCGGCTCCATCGGGTTCGCCCCCGCTCGTCCGTACGTTCAAGCTCAAGAAACCCCGTAAGTACCCCCATAATTCTTGTCTAGATTTGTTGTTTCAAATAAATTTTTCTAACACTTTTGCTTGTGCAGGTGTGGATGTTGACGCATTCCAGGGTGGAGTTGGAGCAAGTATTCCCCCGCCAATGAGGGAAGGCTCGGTCAGCCTTCCCGAGGCGTCGACCCAGGCGTCTGCGCCTGCTTCCGTTGGTTCCAGCCTTCCTGAGGCTGTTCCAGCTGAGAAGGTGTCTCCGCCGGCCGTGAGTGCAATTTTTACAGCATCTTTCACGGAGCCGGCGGTTACTGTTGCTGAGGAGGCGACGCCAACAATGGCTACCACAGCGGCTGCCACTATACCTGCGCCACCGGCACCGACGGCCGGACCATCAGGTACGCGCCGGGCTTCCCGCCGATCTATGCCACCTTCCCATCTGCCTGACCTGTTGGATGGATTTCCTTTAGGTTCAGGTGATGGGTTTGGCGGCTATCGGCCTGTTATTGACCCTACAGGTACGTAGGGTTCTTTTTCCTTTGTATATTTTTGTCATCTTTTCCTAACTGCCTTTGTTTCTTTTGCAGTGTCGGATTCCAATGAAGTGTATGTTCCAAGATGGAACATACGCCGAGGAACAACCCTTCGCACCCCTGTGGAGTGCGTGGATTGGGCTCGCCACGCTGCTCCTCATGGTGCGTTGGGGGAAGCCATGGCTAGCTACCAGGAGGGTAGGCTAACCAATGAGCTTCGGGTTCTCCAAGCCCGGATGCAGCCCCGCGTCGAGCTGCTTTGTCGTGAAAACGACAAGTTAAAAGCAGCTTGCGCCAAAGAAATATCTGAGACGCGGGCTCTGCGGGAGGAGAACCGGCAGTTGGCCGCTGCCTCCGCCGAGAAGGAGAGAGCATTCAAGGCCCTCGATGTTGAAGTCCAGGCGCGACTCGAGGCCCGCTCCAAGGCTGCCCAAGCTGTGAATGAACAGCTTCGGCTGGCTAAGGAGACTGCGCGAAACTCAACTGAGAGGGCTGCCAAGGCTGAAGCTGTTGCTGAGCCGCTTCGCGAAGAGAATGAGCAGCTTAAATGCAAATTAAAGGCTCTTCAGCATGCTCATGACGCCTTGGCAATGGAAGATGCCAAGAAGCTGCAGGAGATCCTTGACCAGAGGGGGGTGCTTGACCGCACTGAAAGGAAACTCAAAAGCGTCAAAGAGGCTGCCGCCAAGGAAGTTCAACTTGCCAACCTTGATAAAAGCGGAGCCGAACGTGCTTACAAAGAAAGTCAAGCTACCCTCCAATGGCTGCTTCGAGAAGCGTTGCCTCAGGTATCTTTATCTTTTTCTTTACGCTTTCCGCTCGTAATTAGAAAATGTTCTAACTTGTATTCTTTTGTAGGTTGTGCGTCGGGTCCTTTCTGAGACCTCTTATGACGATGCGATGAGCGCAGCCCTCAACGCTTCTCATGAGGATGGGGAGAAGACTGGCTTCCTGCTTGGTCTAGGGTTTGCTGAGAGAGGCTTTCCGCCCTTCAACTTCCCTTTATTCAATGTTAATACTGAAGCTGCTTATGACCAAGCTGTGAACCAGTACGCTGCCTTCCCGCATCCAGTGGTGGAGAAGGTGAATGAAGCTGCTGCTGCTGATGATGGGCTAAACATCCTTAAGGCTTTCCTTGGGCAGCCGCTCTCTGACGGTGCTGGTCCAAGCGGAGGTGGCCCTGAAGCCTGATCCTGAAGATCCCTTCCCACTGCTAGGATAGACTTAGCTTTGTATAGATTTCTTTTAGGCGGGTAGTTACCCGGCCACTGTTGTAATATATCATTGAAATATACGATTGTTATTCCTTTCATTGGATTCTTTGCTTTATAAACTTATGACTTGCATACTTAGTTTAAAATAGCAATTTTCCAAGTGTTTAGAATAAGAACCTTTGAACGTGGTTGATAGTGGGTTAAAGTTTCGCTTCCTCCTTCGTGATTGTGCGGGTAGAACCGTCACTTGCACTTGGTAGGATGGCTAAACTTTAACTTTTATCTAACCTGCGTGTAGGTTTTTCTTACTTTTTGAGGATAAGTTAACCTTTGAACGTGGTTGATAATAGGTGTGAAGTTTTGCTTCCTCTTTCGTGATTGCGCGGGTAGAACCGTCACTTGCACTTAGTAGGATGGCAAAACTTTACCCATACCTGACCTGCGTGTAGGTTTTTCTTACCTTTTTAAGAATTTTGTTTTGAACCGTTCGACGCGCGGTTGTCGATAGGTTAGTGTTCATTTTCCTTTCATGATTCATGCGGATAGACCGGCACTTTCATTTAATGGAATAATTGAACTCTTCTCCTTCAACTGACCTGCGTGAAGGTTTGCCACGTTATTGGGTTCGTGCGGGTAAGACCGCCTTCCCACGCAACGACTTCACGTAATGTGAATGCCGTCACCAGTGTTGGATAGTTTTAACCGTTCGACGCGCGGTTGTTGATAGGTTAGTGTTCATTTTCCTTTCATGATTCATGCGGATAGACCGGCACTTTCATTTAATGGAATAATTGAACTCTTCTCCTTCAACTGACATGCGTGAAGGTTTGCCTGTTGAGGATAAGTTAACCTTTGAACGTGGCTGATAATAGGTGTGAAGTTTTGCTTCCTCTTTCGTGATTGTGCGGGTAGACCCGTCACTTGCACTTAGTAGGATGGCATAACTTTACCCATATCTGACCTGCGTATAGGTTTACCTTTTCCTCTTAAGAATTTTGAACCGTCCCACGCGCGGTTGTTGATAGGTTGGTGCAGTTCCCTCGAATGATTCATGCGGATAGACCAGCACTTTCATATGGTAACTTTTTTCCCCTTCAACTGACCTGCGTGAAGGTTTATCATGCTTTTTGGGTTCGTGCGGGTAGGACCGCCTTCCCATGCAATGACGTTTTTTGTAATTATGCGGTGAAAACCGGCATATTAGTGTGTACAAAAGTATAAATGTAAATCATCAGCTTCGACGTTTGAAAGAGAATCATTTCCATTAGAAGTGGCTCTTGGCCTTTTCTGTACAAATTGGAATTGATTACATGCAAACTGTGTAATTGAACTCCCTTCCATGTTGGGACAGGAGTGCCATCGAGCCGACACGCACCTGTTTCGGGATCTCGTTCTTTACGCAGCATGTAGTCTCCATATTGAAGCTGATTTTTTATTCGTGTTTACCCCAGCCATGGTTCCACACGCACCTGCCTGCCTGCTTAGCTTTTATTTTGCCACGAGGTGTGCGAGCGTCCCATCTCTGACGAATGTTTCGACCATGTCTTTTACGTCTATGCATTCTTCAGTGTTGTGGCCTTTTGTTCTGTGATAGTCACAGTACTTGCTCCGATCAGCATCGTGACGATGTCGGATTACTGGAGGCTTTGGCCATGGGAGCTCTTCAGTAGCAAATATGTCAGTGACGCTTTTGGTAAGTGGCGTCCATCTGGAGTTCCGGTGCAGCTTTACATTATCCCTTTCACCCAATCGGTGCTGTAAGCCGGATGAGGTGTCAAAGTTTACCCTTGACTGCCAAATGCCTTGCTTCCGTTTTTTGTTCAATCGGGCGGTGAGGACGTTGTCCTCTCTCGTCCTCTGGGTGTAAAGGTTTGTGCTCTGCGGAAGGTCTCTACCCAGTTGCTTCTCCGTTTCCGCATAGCGTTTGGCTGCTGTCATGATGCCATCCCATGTGGATGGCATTCCATCTTTACCCGTTAGGGTGCGGATAAGCTCTGGGTCCTGCGCGCCCTGGATGAAGGCTGCGCGAACAAGATCCTCGCTGATATTGCCCAAACTTAACTTCTTTGAGTTGAAGCGAGTGATGAAGTTTGGCAGAGATTCATCTTCTTCCCGTATGCATTTGAGGATTGTCCATTGCTCCTCGGTATACTTTCGCTGCTGGCTGAAGTGTTGGCTAAACTTCTGCTGGAAGTCTGCCCAGTCGTAAATGTGGTTAACCGGTAAACGATCAAACCAAACCCTAGCAGCCCCCACCAGCGTCATTTGAAACATGTAACACCACGTGGGTTCCGTCCAGTTGCTGACGGTTGCCCCTGCTATGAACCTGTTCAAATGGTCGTCTGGGTCGGACATACCATCATAAGTGCCTATGTTGGGCATTTGTTTGGCACTTTTTGGGGCAATTGCTTCCGCAATGTCCCTTGCAAATTTGGACGTTCCCGCATTTGCAACGTTCGGTCTGAACGTTTTGGAGAAGTCTCGTGAACTTCCACCTGTGCTTTTTGGTTTGAAGGCTTGTCCAAAATGCCTTCTCGGTTGGGAGTCCGTTTCCTTACGCTTCCCTTTTGCCCTATGGCGAGGGTTCGCGTCGGAGTCGGATTCCTCCGAGTCATTGTCCAAGTATTCTTCGAATTTGTCGGCCTGTTGGACGGAACGCAAGCGTTCGTCCAACTCAGCTTGGAATTCCTTTTGTCGTGCCTCCGCCCATGCCTTAACTTCATCGAGAGTTTGGCGGGGGAGTCTTGTTCGTTTTTCAAACTGGGTATCGGTGAATCCCAGTGGGCGATTATTTACTGCACTTGCCCCAGCTTGGGTAACTGGGGTAGTGTTCGTAAAATTTACTTCACTTGCCCCGGCTTGGGTAACCGGGGTAGTGTTTGTAAAAACTGTGTTGCCGGTATTCCCTCCAGTAGCTGGGGTTGTGGTTACCGGAGTTTCTTTAACCATCTTTCTAGAAGTTTGAAAAAACTGGAGAAAAATGAAGTTCTAGCTTTATGCACGGATGGCGCCAATGAAGAAACACTAACCAGACCCCGGGCAGATTACTGGTAACCTGGGGGTTGGAGAGTTGTTTCCCACGAGGGGTTAGACCCTTGGAAGATGGTTCTTCTGATAACCTGCAAAACAGACACCGTGAGCTCGTCACTGAGAAAGGGGGGGGTTCCTCCTTGTGACCACCCTCCGGCGTGAGAATCAGACTAGATTGCTCTTTAAATATAAAAGTATATTAAGAGATTGCTAGAGCAGATATCAGGTATATATGATAAGATAAGATGTTGTAAGATGATCATACCATTGGGGTATTTATAGCCGAAGGTAGGTTTCCAAGGGGTTTAGCCGGCCCAACACGCTACCAACTGTAACCTATGCACGTGCCCTGCCTGTGAGTGGTGGATAGGTAGCGGCTGACACAGAGCAGGCGTGTCGTGCACTCTTCCTCTTCTGCCAACTACAGGCTAGGCACGTGGTATGGCAGGAGTTGGTGGGTAGGCGGCGGCTATTGGTCACAGTGCTGTGGCGTGCTGTCTGCCATGCTGCTGTCAGTGAGCTGTCGCATTCTTGGTCAGATCTTTTGTCTGTACCTCGTCAGGTATCACACAAAAGATCCTCCATCATACGGACTGGCTCATTTAGGCGGGAGTTTTCCCCCTCCCGCCTTTGCTCATTCCTTCAGGTGACACTGGGGAGAGTTAAGTGCCTTGTGCGTGTAGCCATGCTGCGCGGGTGGCCTTCCCTAATGGCTTGTATCCGAGGCTGCGGGGACAGGCGGAGTCCTTCACCATTGGGAGGCATTTCCTGCGGGACCAGCTTGCGTACTGCGCGTAAGGACGTTACGTCTCTGAGCATGGTTGGTCCTGCGGATCCAGTTGGTCTCTGCGCAGACGTCCCTGTTTAAGGTGAGTCTTGCGGGTCCAACTGGGCTCTGCTGGGACCTACCTCTTCAGGGGGGGATACTTGTTTCTGCAAAATTTAAAATATAATAGGGTTAATGTTGTAGTATGTCATAGAAAACTTATTATACGAGTCTCGAATTAAAGGGTGTAACATAGAGAGGAATCTTACTTTCTTAGTGCTGCATGAAAGTCTTAAGATGATACGTGCCAAAAAGGAAGGAATATGATAAATAGCCAAAGAACACGTGCTTAAGTTTCCTTTTTTTTTCTTTGAAATTCAAGAAAAAAAAAGTTTGCAACTTCAAAAGAAAGAAAGTATAAAGTAGGTCGGTTTTGTATTTTTGGATGTATTTTAATGATTCTGGGAATTGCAATTGGTTTCTAGTTAAATGACATGAGAGTGTAATAATTTAAAACCTGACGTAATCTGACCATAGTGATGAGTTTACGTTTTGATGGTCTTTATGAGTTAGGCACTCAGACTTGAAATGTCAAAATCAATGTGGATGGTTGACAGCTTGACCCAAAAATTTTTTAATATAAGTTTATGAAAATCAAAGTATCTAAAGACAATGAACCCACTAAAATAAATTAAAATAAGTTAAAATAAATTAGTGAATCCGCCATTGACCACTGCTTGACCGATGTGATATGACACATGATGCCTCACACTTGTGAACCACTAGCGGCCCTTTTTTTTGGAACGACCAACTAAGTAACACCGGGTACTTCGTACGCGGCCCCCATTGGCTAAAGGTAGCCTGAGCCGGCCACGAGTCCGGACGGACAGAGCCCCTAGCGGTCCACCTATTAAGGGAGATCAGGGGAATCCGGGGATTCCCCGTTTCGCATGTCATTTCAGTCACCAGTGAGCTACAGCCCGAAGTCCATTTTTGCAACAACACAATATTTTCACGGGCAGAACGAACAATGCTGCAAACCAATTATGCAAATCTAATACTAAATCCAACCCAAGACCCAACTCGACTCCATACTCGAGACCCAACCCAACCCAACTCCATACCCAAGACTCAGCCTTCTTAATAATAATAATAATAATAATAATAATAATAATAATAATAGTTTCAAGAAAAAGCCGTTTGGTCCAACCCTAAATGGTGGTCTAAAGTTGGTTGATCCGATGCATGGATGATTGGATAAACGGATACCCGATCCAGTGGGCCTCGTTGCAAAGCCCAGTTACCAAAAATATTTTTATACAATTTGTTTACAAGAACATAATTATTTTCGAAAATTATATTATTACTATTCTCAAAAACGAGTATCTAAAACACAATTTTTTTGTATTTTTATCCAGTACTCTTTTGATTATTATTTTTAGACAAAATAGCAAAATACGTCATTTATGTTTAATCGTTTTTTCAATTAACGTCCTTTAACAAAAGAAATGGCAAAAAACATACATCATGTTTCAAATTCCTTTCACGTTACATCCTTTGACACTAACCCAGTTAATTTTTTTCGTTAAATATAGTCATGTGCAAGGCACACGAGGGTAAATTCGTCTTTCTACTTCTTAAATGACTATTTGTGTAGATTACTTGAAGTTTGGGGCATGATGAAAATACTTAAAGAAAATAAAAATTAATAAATATTTTATATATATATATATATTTCTCTCTCCTCCCTCTCTCTCACACTCTTCTTTTTTTTCTTTCATTACTTCATTGCAATTCATCAACACCATCCACCACCACCGTTAATCAACCACCACAACCTAGCAACCATCGAAACTGCAACTATCACTGCCACCACCGAACTACATCCACCAATCCAAGGCCGCTCCAGAAAAAATAGTTTCACGAGGATCCGGTCATGGTGGCGGTTGGAGGTGATGCTGCCAGCGGTTGTGGTCGTAGTGCCACCGCCACGACCACCGGTCGCCACTACCAGCGGCAGCCACCACCACCTCCGGTCCCACTACCATCGCTGCTGACACCCCTATGATACCCTACTTTTTTGTGCACGAACTCCGGCGAGGTTCCGCTGGTATCAATCGGACACCAATTTAAGGTAAATAAAACAGAAATCTACTTGGCTTTGCATTATGAACAAAATCCCTATTGTTTGGAGCATTAATTTTGAAGAGAAATTGATAATAGTTTATAGGGTTTTAATCAGAAATTGTAGGTGGAGTGGTAGGCAAAGAAGTCACCGGTAATTTTAATCGAGTATTGCATAGATCGTGGTTACCGGGGGACTGAACTTGGGGTTAGGGTTCCGGCAGGGACTAAATTTGGGGTTGGAATTCCGATGGAAGGGAAGGAGTGGTGGCGGCGGCTGATAGAGAGGGTCTGGTGGTTGCAGGAGCACGATGGTGATGGTGGTTTTATGTGGCTGTGTGGCTTCTCGAGGTCGCCGGAAAACGAGAGGGTGGAGACGATGGCGATGGCTGCCGTGAAATTGAATCTGGTGGTGGTGGTGGCTAGGAGGGTGTGACAGAATAGCGAGAGAGAGAGAGAGAGAGAGAGAGAGAGAGAGAGAGTGTTTTGTCACTTTGTGCATTTTATTTGTTAGTTTTAATTATATAATAAATTATATATAAAGTTCCAAAAATACCCTCATATGCAAGGCATATGACTAGATTTAACAAAAAAATTTAACTGAGTTAGTGACAAAGGACGTAACGTGAAAAAAATTTGAAACATGAAGTCCGTCTTCTGCCATTTCTTTTGTTAAAGGACGTCTATTGAAAAAACGTTTAAACATGGACGTCTTTTTGCTATTTTGTCTTATTTTTAAAAGGATTTACATGAATTTTTGTTTATTTAGTTAAATATGTTGTAACTCGTAAATACGTATTTATAATATTACAATTTTTAGAGAACTAGGCAATCAACTGTTGTACGCTGGGCTTTAATGTTTGTATTAAGGTTTCTTCATTTTCGTTTTCCAGGTGTCTTTGCTTGTGCAACGTGTTGGTTTTTCAAACAATGTTAATTGGTTTTTCTTGTAACATCTCGGATTTTTCAAACCTATGTACGTTTATGTTTAACTCGACCCAGAATATTTTAGATCTTTGTTGATAATCGAAAATCAAATGTTTATAAGTATTAAGATTTATATTTACATCTTATACCCTTTACATTTTCTAAATGGTTTACTCTTTAACCTAACTTGAAAAATAATCAATTTGAAAGAATTAATGAAGTTCAAGGGCTAAATGTGTAAAAAATGAAATTCACCTTAAACTCACCGGAGCACCATGCGATGGGCACCACTCTAGGTGGCCGCGCAGCGCGGTGGAACCCCTGTGCAGATCCTAAACTCGATTCTCTTTCCTAGTTCGTTTTTGGCCCGAAATCGTTTATGTTTGGATCAAATCAAGTGTTTTAAGCTCCAAGAAAACTAATATAACCTATATACTTGTCCACACACATTAACCCTTCCACAAGATTGAATTATGTCTACATATTATGTTGATTTGATCATTAAAACTCGATTCGGTTTCCTAAACGAGTAAATATACTAAATATGGTTTATTTTAGCTATTCCTATATAAAAAAGCCTCATAATCTCTGTCATAAACTTTACCCTAAACCCTAAAAGCCTCCTCCAGCCGTCCTACCTTCTTTTCATCACCAAACTCTTCGGTTTTTGCTTATTTGTTGAAGATACAAGCTTGTTCGTGTGACTTTGCTTACGTGTGGACATTTGACTCATTGTATTTGTTGATTCTTTAACTTTCCGGGTAAGTTGTAAACATAGAAATCGTTCATACATACTCCGTAGTCAATAAGCTTCAATCAATTTTGGTGGTTGAAGGGTGTTGACTGGTCAATTCGTTTAAAACTCGTTAAAGGGCAAAACAGTCAACAAGTTTGACTTTACGTTTTCTCATACTTCTGGTCGGATTCAAAATTCGGTTCAGAAGACTTTTATTGTCGTAATGAAATTTTAAGGCTACTGACCAAAACTCGAACTTCCGACTCGCTGTTAGGATTCTGGTCAGTACCAGCTCGCTTAAATCTTAAATATAACATAACTTGAATTCTAAACATCCGTTTGGGTTGATTCCAGTGGCAACGAGTTCGTTTTTACATATTATCATATCTCAAAGTTTCATATTCTGATTTGTTTATATATCTTGACATGTAGTGGATGAATCGCTTATTCGTTAACTCGCTTATTCGTATTTATATTCGCTTGTCATTAATCTAAGGTGAGTTTGTCGTTCCCCTATTTTAATAAGTTTTTCTAAACCTTTTGGGGACATATACGTACTATTCGTATTTCATATTATATATATATATATATATATATATATATATATATATATATATCAAACAATAGCATACGTGTAATTGTGAATGACTTAATCAAATATATGTGTTACATGCTTACTTGCATTATTCATTCATTCGTATTATTCAGAGGGGTCCAACGTATTCCCATGTATTGGGTGCTCATGCTATTGACCAACGTCCGATTCGCTTGGCAACGGTCTACTTACTTACTTGTTATTGTTTGATTCATTTACCGCACTTACTGCGTTATGCTTATTTATATTGACATGCAAAACTGGTGATATTTGTAACATTCGTTACTTTTCAAACTCGAAAACCCGACCCATTTCGAATTTTTGCTTTTTTTACAAATATATATATATTATATTTATATCAAGTTTGTTTAAAGTGTTTATGTGACCTTCATTAATTATTATTCACATTCGTTAAACCAACTCGTTTTATCGTTCAACACATTCTTGTTCGTCGTTCATCATTTACTAAATATTCACGAGGATTTACGTTCATGGTTCCTTCATTTTCTATTCATATTGAAATCCGGGATTTTAAGTTTCGGTTTAAATAAGTTACAAACTATACGGGTATATTATGTTATAACTTTCAGTTCATAATTATCGATTCCAAAGTTCAAGGTCCATCTTGTAATATCAGTTAAATCCTATTTTGAAAACTTTTTGAATCATCAGGGACCTAAAGTGTAACAATGATTAAAATTATAGTAATTTAATTCAAAACCCACCCCCACCCCCCTTACCCCGCTTTTCTGGCAAAGAGCAACCGTCAGCGGCGGTGTGATAATCTTCGGCGTCCATAAAACTCGTCAATCTTGCAATCTATCATAATTAATAACTTGTAGTAACCTTAGACCAGTGTATTACGCGATAATAAATATTCTAATTGTGTTATAACGTCCATTAACTATCAAATGAACCAGTGACCACCGCCGGATTTCTGGCCAAAACGATTAACACCCATTTAAGTCTAATACACTCCAATAACTAGTATAAATAGGACCCCAAACCTCAACTAAACTCGTTCCAATCACCAAAGATATCTAATATACACTCTAGCATCCCGTAATCGCCCCTCCAAGTCCGAGCTCCGGCCGTCTCTCGTTCACCCTCTTCCAGACGTCATTCGAGGTAATTAAAATACAGTTTTGATTCATTTTAACACACTAATCGAAACCCCTAACTTAATTCGACCAAACATAGAACAAAGTAATAGGTTAGGAATCTAGGGTTTTGATTGAAAGAGATGAAGTTAAATGCTTAGTTATATTCTTTTGTTTTTGTTGATATCACAAATAAACGAAATGGCCTGGTGGTTAGTCTCCTCTTGCCTCAGCCATCAGACCCGGGCTTGAACCCGGGTCTCTGCACCTCTTCTTTTTATGTTTTGTTTTTACATCTTCCTTCATATATTAATTAATTTAAAGTATTAAATTTGTAAAAATATTAATAAATTAAATAAAATTCTTTTAAATTAAATAAAAATATTTATAAGTTATATTTATCACTTTTCATCTAATAACCGACCCTCATTTCCGTTAATAATTCGTTATAAACCCGATTAATATTATTATTAAACTATTCGCTAACTTTTAATACACTTTTACCATTTGAAATCTCGACTTTGTAAAGACTAGTAAAATTCCCATATTAACAACAAGTAACAAGATGAAATAATATTTACGCTATTATTATAATACCTTCTCACAAACCTGTTAATATTGGTTTCAATATACTTTAATTCATTAATATTAGTTTGGTTAAACTTTAATTTGTTAACTATAATTCGTTAGCATAAATATTATTCGAAAACATGATCACCTTTCAAAACCGTACATTGTAAAAGTTATAATATTAAAATCATGATTCGTTAACGTTAAATCATCAACTTTAATTTATTAATTTTATTTCGTTCGTTGAACTTTAATTCGTTCGCTTTTAAACCATTAAACCTTGATTCGGTAATGTTAATTCATAATTCGTTAAACTTTATTTGGTTAACTTAAAATTTGTTAAAACCATTAAGACTTAGATTAATATTAAAATAACCCATGCCTTAAAATAATAAAATAATACATGTTCCCAACAAATAGTAAACTTTAGTAATCCCGTTGGATTAGTCTTTAATTTCCGTATTTATTTTATTTATAGTTCGTGTGGATCGTTCGTTTCGGATTCTTTAACACGCATTCGTTTGCTTTGGGTCGCTCTCGTTTATTCGTAGTACATTCTCTTCAATTACGAAGGTAAGTTTTCATAACCCCTTTTTACTTTTACAAGTTTTGGGGTGTAACACGTCCAAACTTTGTTTCATGTGTCTAACTAAAATTCACATGCGTGTTTGGTATATATTTGTTTCGCGTCATATTGCTTGTAAACTATGTGATTATGTGTTAGTTGTTTATTGTTTTGTTAGTGAAGCCTCATACACATACTCAAAGTGGGAGGGTCCGACGGGACGTACCTGCGCCGTCCATTTGTTAATGGCGATATCATTATCATATTCTATAATCCAAGTAGCTCGGCGAACGGAGGTTCCTTAGTAGATTTGACGTATGTCAAGCGAACGGGAATATCATGTATTTACTTTTCTTTTACTTTATGATTGAGACTATACATCTTGACTTGTAAATTTTACACTTTTCGTATTATACATATGCAAAACTTTATGAATTCTCACCAACATTATTGTTGACAAATTATATTATTTTAAACGTGCTATAGGTTGAAGTCTAAGGATTGAAGACTAGACTAGTTGGACCATTAAGGTATTAGAAACACATCATAATGAAATTCAACGTTTATCGTATTGTTATTTGATTGTGTATTTGTGATGTATTGAAATAAAATAAATATAATTATTGTCACTTTAATAGCGTTACGAGCTTATGAGTGATCTGTACGTCACACCCGGGCGTGTTCGGCTTAAAGTTGGGGTGTTACAATATTCTCACTCAACTTTATGTTGACAAACTCTGTTTTATACGCATATGCAGGTTGCTTGAATTGAAGTTTGGATATTTAGTCAAGACCATAGGTTTTAATGAAGACAATCGTTAAATCTTATAATCACTTATTTGAATTGTTTTGTAATACTTGTAAATTTTGTGTGTACATTTGAAATAAAATAATTAAATAGATATTGTTACTTTTATATTATGATAGTATCTTCGAGCTGTGAGTAATCGGATCGTGCCCCGACATTTCCGCCTTAGGTTGGGGTGTGACAGATTGGTATCAGAGTCGAACGTTATAAGATAGATCATTAGAAATTGTCCCAGACATATGTTAGGACCCTATACGTGCTTATCTAAACTGCCTTATGTGGTATTTAATTGTTTATAGCTTAATTAGATTAATTATTTTATTGTATTGTACCTTATTTATTTATTGCACACACACATATGAATTCCGAGATTACGCCTCACTTTCAAAATATTTTTAAATTCTCTTATTTTTGGTAGATTGTCTTTTATTGTAGGAAATTCCTTAAGAATTCCTGTGTTTGTTTTGCTCCTTCACCTTAAAGCATGGGGGTATGACAAATGTCGTACAACTATAACTTTAAGTGGTACACGTAACCGGCTAAACGGTTGCGTGGTAAACATAACCGGCTAAATGGTCACACTCCAAAATTGTATTTTTAATTATTTTAAAATGCTTAGTTGGGTGAAAAATCCATGTAAATCCATGGGCGCTCCAACTATCCATTTTTCAACCTGTTTTCAATTTGATTTTTTTTGGTCGGAACGTGTCATCCGGGGTGGTTCCCGAGATACACCAACTACCCATATTTGATTTGTTAATTTGATATTTACTTAGGTCGGTTAAATGCCATGTAACGCTCATGGTCTGACCAACTCCATTGATTTGATAATTCATTAATTAGTTGGGTCAGTTAAACGCCATGTACACGCTCATGGGCTGATCAACTCAATTGTTTATTACTCGTTATTTTAATTGGGCCAATAAATTTCCATGGAACGCTCATGAGAGACCCAATTCACAAACTTTATGTTGCTTTATTTAGTTGGGCCACTCAAATTGTCATGGAAAGCTCATAGGAGGTCAACTCGTTGGATATGTTTTGTTATTTTATTTGAGATATCAAGCTACCATGGAAAGCCCATGGAAAGCTCAACCAAAAACATTTTTACTTTTGGAAAACTTTATAAACATTGTTTACTCAATTAAATATCTAAAAAAAATTTATTTTAAATTCCGACTCGTACTCGAGTCATCACTAGCACAATTTATTTAAATACGCATCTTTATTATCACATATCAACTTATTCACACAACTTACCCATCATTACATCAAATTTCATCTTTGGTTCTCGTAGAATGTCTTCTTTAAGAATTCATCGTCGTAATCAATGTCGTTCATCTGCTTCTCACGATCACCGTTCGACTATTAGAATCGACAAGGAGTTGCTGCTGTATGCCATTAACCGATCAACCGCCAACCTCGACAAAACTAAAATACCTAGAACAAGAAACTTATACTAACAATATATGTTATAATGTTATTTATATTATCTTCTCTCATTTATTTCCTTAAACTATAAACTATCAAGTGCACTTAAATCCGTACCCTCAACTTTAACTATAAATATTTTATTACTTCTTGTCTTTCCTCAACTTCATCGTATGAAAAAAGATAAAACTATAGGGGGTCAATTTAAAAAAAAATCATAGTAAGTTAGTTAGAAGATAAAAAAAAGATATATAAATTAAGGGTGTGCATGGGTCGGTTTGGGGCAATTTTGAGTCAAACCCATAAACATAACCTATATGTCGGGTTATGGATAACCATAACGGCGGTTTTGGTTAATCGGTTTTGTAGATTATAGTGAGTCGGTTATGGGTCGGTTAACCGTAACCAAACAATGTAATTGGGACTAAAATTTTGGTATCAATTATTACAAAAAACGACATGACATAATTTAACAAAGTTTATAATCCATAATATTAATACCAAATATTCAAAAAAGAACGACATTATATAATTCAACAATGAAATTCAACTTAATTTGATAATAAACGTTGAACAAAAAACATAAAAAATAATTTAATCCAACAACATGTTTGGTGGAAGTTAATCCCAAACATATTGTTGGTTAAATAAATTGGTCGGTTCGGTTATAACGGTTTTGAAATTATCTTTATCCAAAACCGACCCGTATTTGACGGTTTTTAAAAATTCATTAAATTGACCCACCGGTTATGTCGGTTATCGGTTAAAATCGGTTTGGTTATATCGGTTATGGTTCGGTTTAACGGTACTATGGTGATTAAGTTGCTCACCCATAATATAAATAAATAAACAAATATATGATGATAATGGAAGTAAAAGAAAAAAAAATAATAGTTTATTGAAAATCACACTGATTTGGTACATATTTTTAACATAATTTCTCTTAAAGGATAAATAATTTTAAAATTACGCCCATTAATTAATCTTTTTTTTTTAAAAGCCATCATTCTAAAAAAAACTCCTATATACAGTATCAAAATACTAAAAAACGGTTAAAGTTTTATAGACTTACAAAGGCTTAAGGAAATCCTTACTTCTGGCTTAGTGGTAGAAAGAATTGGCTTCTCTAGTAGAGATTCAAGTTTGATTTCCACTTGTGTCATATTTGGTGGATTATGGCAATGAAGAATTTGAGATAGGCCTTGCAAGGTTGTCAGCTCGAATCTCGAGCCCACCCAGGTTTTCATCCCGAGTGTTACGCAAGAGAGTTATGCTCTTGTGGTGGCACAACCGCTGTCAAGTAGCGGTCAGCGATATAGTTTTCCCTAGATAGTGCCCAAACAAAACTCTGATCGAAGCCAGCATGGACTAGTCTAGTTAAGACAACATAGTTTGGTTAGAGTGAGATAACGAAACTCTTCAAATTTGAAGAGTGCAATGGCCTAACACATAAAGAAAATCGCTTTTAAAAAAAGAATAAAAAAGGCATAAGGCAACCTGAACAAGGTTGAGAAACTCAGAAAAGAGACTAAGTACTTTGTCCTTGCATTTCAAAGTTTCAATAACTTTCTAGAATTCCGTTTGTCGGCTTCCTTAAATTTTATTCGGCACATGCAAAAAGATTTTATTACCAACAACCAGCGAGGACTTAGGAGATATATGTTTACTGTTCGTTAGTCACTAAAAGCTTCACCCACGTGCTCCCTTAACATAGTGAATACCGGAGTAACTCAGGGTGATTCACTCATGTTCTATCGAAAAGTTTTATTAGTTTACAATAGCTCTCTTCAAGGATATCTAGAAATATACACTACAACGAATCATGAACATGTTCTCCAAATTTAATCTGATTTTGATAAAAGGGGCATGTTTTATGGCAATTTTGAAGTGGGGAGCAAACAAATGGATCGTCACTACAAGAAAACATAAGCATTATCAACGGAAGGTTCCATCGAAACACCGTCAGTATATTTGCAGTGGATGATGCTCTTAAATTATGACTGAACATCGATGGTATTTCTAGCAAATTCACTGACAGACAATTTACAAGAGTACTGTGTTAGAGGTTGGGTGTACAAATGCATCATAGTTCTTAACCATTCGAATTTTCATTTAAATTGCAGCTGTAGCACAACAAACTTCATACCCACGGGTACCCATACACATAACAATCATAAAGTTATATGAATAAACACAACTAGAACTTCAACAATACTTCATGAATGCCAGCCTTCAGCCGGATAAATACCGCCTCAGTGCCAGCTATTCCGTATCCTTAGGTTATAGTTATCAATCTGATGTGCATATTAAAGTCAATCACGCTTAGTGAGTTCTAGGTTTAATTTATAATATCCATACATACACGTATCTCAAGGTACAAGGAACTTTCTTTCACTTCTACCTCATTAATAACTCGAAGTTTAATGATCTAAATCTACCCATGGTTCTACTTTTAGAGGTCGTGACACACCTCTCTTCAGAATGATTCGAGTCACTCAACTTCAAAATGATCGTCGCTATTCACACAATTGAACAATTTGCGGCAAGCCACAAAGGCATTGGCAACTTTTACCCAAACTTCTAGTGAGAGCTAACTTCCACCCTTGTGTGAAGGCTAAGTCTATTTGAGGGACTGTTAGTAGATTTGATCATGCACTTAACTTATAAAAACATTCATACTAACACTTCATGCTTTCACTTACTTATTGTAGGAAACCGTTCGTGTATAAAAATAAAACATTTTTAATAAAATGATTACAATACAAGGAATCAAACCTATCTAGGAAAGCAAGTAAATTACAATACGAATTACACCTGAAAAAATCAAAATTACAATACAATTGAAATAAAATAATGCAAGAAAGGTGTAGAATGGTGTTGTTGTCTTTGTGGTCGAGGATCGTGTTTTACACGGGACCCTTAAAACAAATTCCGGGTCTCTCCCCGTTTTGTTTCCCAGAGTACAACGGCTTAAGCAATATGTACTGCCGGGAGGGCTCTAGCACCCGAATAGTACCTTAATGAAAATGATGAAGATGATCAAGAATGTTGGAATTTTTTAAGGAGAAAGTTGGAGAAAACACAAGAGAGAATGTGTTAATTTTGAGTTTTTTGTTTATCTAAAACCAATGAGCTCCTTTGGTATTTATACTAGTAGAAAGTTAAAATCATTCAACCATCATTAACCAAAACTTCAATTTTTTTACCAAATTAAAGGAACCATTAACCAAAACTTTAATTTTTTTGACCAAATTTAAGGACATTTTAATGGCTTTTACTAATTGACTAACAACCTTGAATAAAATAATTCAAAGTTTAAACATATATATTTTTTTTTTCCACAAAAATTTTCCAACAATCCCCCATATGTGAAAACAAAACTTATTCATTTCCACATATTTTCCAACATCCCCTACATGTGAAAACAAAACTCATTCATTTTCACGTTGAGATCAATCCATACATGCAAGTTTCTTAAATTCAATTCAACGGTTAAGCATTGTAGGATAGGTAGGTGTTACCCTTTGAACCTTCCTTTGTGAAGCATACTTAGTCTCCTAGCAGTGTGTAGACACGATGTCTTTGAACATACCCCCATTTATGTAGACGACAATACACTTCACACAACACTCTCCCTGGTCTGGCCAACCCCTCACTGTCGTGTCCTATTATGGTCCTGGAACACTAGCCTGGTTCTACGAGAGCTCTAGGATTTTTGCCCCAAAATCCATTCGAACCGACCCTAGTTCTCTCTCACATAGGTGATTCTCGCTCGAATCATTAAAAGAAATAGGTTTGTTGATTTCAACAAATCATAAACCTTTATTATGCTTATCCATACAACATGTGTCACTGATTGGAATGGACTAGGACACGCGCACACGCAACGCCCTTTAGTTTGGGTTGGGGTACTCCCCCACAGTAACCGCCCTTGGTTTCATGATTAAGTGGTCCTGTTGAACCTACATCTTGGGATCTCCAGTCAACTAGGTTAGGTTTCCCTCATGTCCCCTTTTCCCATGGGCTTTAGTCCCATTCCTTTTGACGACTTGTTAACTAACTCTTTGCTTAAGCCTTTTGTTAACGGGTCTGCAATGTTATCTTTTGACTTCACATAGTCAACCGTGATAACACCCGTTGTGAGTAGTTGTCGTACCATGTTATGTCTAAGCCGAATATACCTTGATTTGTCGTTGTACATCACGCTATGGGCTCTACCAATCATTTATGACTGTCACAATGTATGCAAATAGCCGACAAAGGCTTTGGCCATATTGGAATATCTTCCATAAATTGGCGTAGCCATTCCGCCTCTTCACCACATTTATCCAAGGCGATAAACTCCGATTCCATCGTGGATCTAGCTATAACCGTTTGCTTAGAAGATTTCCAAGCAATAGCTGCACCACCAAGTGTGAATACATATCCACTTGTTGATTTAGAATCTTTAATATCCGAAATCCAATTTGCATAACTGTATCCTTCGATCACAGCTGGATCTCGATTATAATGGAGTCCATAGTCTCTTGTGTATCTTAAGTACCTTAGAACCCGTGTTATACTTTTCCAATATTCCACGCTCGGATTACTAGTATATCTACTTAGCCTACTCACGGCATAAGCTAGATCGGGTCGAGTACATGTCATAAGATACATTAGACTACCAATAATTCTTGAGTACTCTAACTGAGCAACACCCTCGCCTTTATTTTTAGATAGATGGTGGGTCGTATCAATTGGAGTTGATGCGACACGCGTGTCATCCTCATTGAATTTCTCAAGAATTTTATCCACATAGTGAGATTGACTTAAGATAAGACCATTTTAGGTTCTAGTAATTTGAACCCCAAGAATCACGTCCGCGAGACTCAAGTCTTTCATGTAAAACCTCGCTTTCAACATATCTTTTGTAGATTTAATCATAGTATCATTACTCCCAATGATAAGCATATCATCTACATAAAGACATAAAATCACATAACCTCCTGGCGTGTCCTTCACATAGACACATTTGTCACACTCGTTTATTTTGAAACCATTGTCAAGAATGACATGATCAAACTTTAAGTGTCATTGTTTTGGAGCTTGCTTCAAACCATACAATGATTTGACTAGTTTACATACTTTGCCCTCTTTCCCTGGGGCGGAGAAACCCTCGGGTTGCTCCATGTAAATCTCTTCATATAAATCGCCATTTAGAAATGCGGTTTTTACATCCATTTGGTGAATTTCCAAAATTCGTAAGGCCGCGATTGCAAGAACCAACCTTATTCAAGTTATTCGCGTGACTGGCGAGTAAGTATCAAAATAGTCTAGACCTTTTTTTTTGTCTATACCCTTTTATCACTAACCTTACCTTGTATTTATTAATACTTCCATCGGATTTCATATTCCTTTTGAATATTCAACGATATCCAAGGGGTTTACAACCCGGCGGAAGATCTACTAACTCCCAAGTATGATTTTGCAATATAGAATCTATCTCGTTCTTAATTGCTTCTTTCCATTGAGGTAATTTCGGGGAGGTAACCGCCTCGCGGTAGGTATTGGGCTCACCTTCAACCATGTAGCTAACGAAATCAAGACCGAAGGATTTTTCAATCCTTGGTCTTTTGCTTCGTCTAAGCTCACCTTCCTCAATTTCGGGTCGTTCATGTCTCTCATCATGAACAGTATCATCAATCGCTCTTGATGTACTTACTTCATCAACCGCTCTTGATGAACTCGCATGTGTTTTCCTTAAACAGGGAAACACATTTCCGAAAAAATCGTTGGTCCTCTAGTCAACAATAGTGCCTTTATGTACATTGGGATTCTTGGACTCATGTACAAGAAACCTATGCACATTACTATGGTGTGCATATCCAATGAATATACAATCCACGGTTTTAGGTCCTATCGTTAGTGCCTTTGGTGGCGGAACCAACACCTTGGCAAGGCACCCCCACACTCGAATGTATTTGTATGAAGGTTTTTTACCCTTCCAGCTCATACGGAGTCACGCCCGTTTTCTTGCGGGGTATCTTATTCAAGATATAATTGGCCGAGAGAATAGCCTCCCCCCACAAGTCATAGCTCATGCCCGAGCTAATCAACATGGCATTCATCATATCTTTTAATGTACGGTTCTTTTGTTCCGCAATGTCATTTGATTGTGGAGAATAAGGTGGGGTACACTCATGTATTATGCCACTTTTTGCGCATATTTCCGCAAATGGTGAAACATATTCACCACCCCTATCACTTCGCAAAGTTTTTATTCTCCGTTTTTGTTGATTTTCAACCTCATCTTTATACAAGATAAACTTGTCTATTGCTTCATCGTTACTTTTCAGTAAGTATACATAGCAATACCGAGTACTACCATCAATAAACGTGATGAAATACTTATTTCCACCTCTTGTGGGAGTGGCTTTTAAATCGCACACATCGGTGTGGATTAAATCAAGGGGTTCGGTTATTCGTTGAACCGATTTGAAAGACTTTCTCGTTAGTTTGGATTCAACACATGTTTCGCATTTATATTTTGAATCGATTTAAAACGTAGAATGCTATTTAATTTAATTAAACGTCGAATTGAATTAAAATTTACATGTCCTAGTCTACCATGCCAAACAAAAGAATTAGAATTTGACGACTCAAGCATGTAAATAAAATTTGCAATTTTATTCATAGAATTTTTGACAATAATTACATTCAATTTGAACATAGCATTGTCGGCATAACCCTTTGCTGACAAACATTCCATTTTTCGATAAAATAAATTTATCCGATTCAATCACCAAGCGAGATCCGTGCTTGTTGAGCATCTATCCTGAGATAAGATTCTTGAGAATCTCGGGAACATAGAGAACTTTGGTCAACGTTAGCTCCCTGCCATAATTCCACTTCAAGACCACATCGCCTTCCCCCATGATGTCCGCAGTCGCTTTATTCCCCATGTAAAGCTTCTGGTCACCCGCTGCCTCTTTGAAATTCTTAAAGAGTTGTTTGTCGCCGCAAACATAGCGGGTTGCGCCGGTGTCAACGTACCACCCTTTAGGAGTGTCTCCCACAACGTTGACTTCCTCGATGAAATGTAACGCCCGCTAATTTACAGTTTAAGGATTTAAATCATATAAAGTATGTATACTTCTCGGGAGTTATCCGGCATATTTCGTTGGCCCTATCATCTTCCCGGTATGTTAAGTCATCTAATATTTCCTCACAAGTTGCCATATCCCTTAAATTAGAAGGGCTAGTGTGTAACATGTTTATTTATATCATCAAAAAAAATAAAACCTAACCCTAGCCCCATTCAGCGCCGATCGGACCAATGGACCCCCCCCCCCCCTTGCGATTTCCTTCTATGGAGCCAAGATTAAGCCATAAAACTTCAATTCAAGGTTAGTTCTACGATTCCCCAAGTCTTTTACACCTTAATTGGGAATTCTTTATTCCCGGGAGTATCTAAGGGTCGTGTTGGGTAATGTAAGGCCCCGGGGGCTGTTATGATTGAGTTTGATGAGATCGAGACTTTAGGTAACTCGACCATGTTAGAGCATCTCGTAGGATAAACGAGTCCTTTCAATGTCGATTGTAATGTTTGTACGTAAACCGAAAGAGGTTTGAGTTTTGGGATTACTTAGGGATTACCTAGCTCGGGGTGAATACGTGCCTTGTGTCAGGTGAGTTCATGATGCCCCCTTTTTACTCTTTTAAGATTTTGGGCTAGCATGCACACACCTAAGCGTTTTGCTTGATGAATTGTTTAAAACTATTTTGGATGGGCTTACTTGTATAGGGTAGGCCTTGAGATGATACTATCGTATGTATTATTGTATAGCCAATATTTGGCGATGTTAGTAGTCGTTATCGATTACGGATGTTACATATGCCTACTTTGTGTTTGCATACGTTGATGAGATGTTACGTGTTTGGGTTGTACGTTTGCTCGACCCTGATGTTATTACTTGGATGTTATATATATTTTTATATATAGGGATGTAGTTACAAAGATGTTTCTATATATGTATGTATATATATATATAAGGATGATTATTTATCGATGATGATGGCTTAACTGATGTATCTCTTTTACTTTTAAACTCTTGGAATGACTATTATGATTATTAATTATTGATGTTATTTATTAAAACTTGAACTCACTCAGCTCAAGCTGACTTTGTGTGCATGTTAGTGTGAGTTTTCAGGTTAGGAGAAGGATGCATTACCGCTTGGACGTACATGAAGTTACTTGGACGGTGAAGGGCATACTTGGATGGAAGATTTAAATATTAAACATTTCTTTTTAAAAGTTTTATCAAATGCTTTTAAATTGGTTTTTGGGCATTATTCCCGGGTTTTGGGAACTTATTTTATTACTTATGGTTTTCCGCTGAATTATACTCTGAATTGGTTGATTTAATGAAATGAACTGTTTTCAAGTTTAAGTATTTTTATAAGTATTATGGATGAATACCAACTGTATGATTCCCCGGATTCGGGGTCTTACAAGTTGGTATCAGAGCGATGGTTTGAGGGATCCGAGCATCCCTGAATGCTTGGACTCGAACTGTAAGAGAAAAACTAGTATGCCTACCCGAGTAGCTGCACGCCAAGAGGTAACTTTAAATTGTTTAGTCATTCCTTTGAATTTTAAAGTTTCCAGTATGTGATTTATTGTTTAAATGTTAGATAGAATGCTAATGTGGTTAGGGACAAGGGGTGATTAGGACTGGCGGGTAAAGTAAACGACTAATTACACCTGATCAACGTCATTAGCAGTTTACCCTTACCTTACATGTTCTAAATGCCACTTGTACTTTACCGTGTTAAAATTCTGTCTTTGTAGGGATAAGTCATGGTTAATACTCGAGCAGCTAAGAGAGGTCGTCCTAGTGTAGTGGTCGTGGTCGTAAGCCACGTGCCGAAACCGAGAATGAGATTTCTACTTCCCAGCAGGAAGCCCCGATTCATGAGGAGGGGGATAACCCTGCCTTAGATCCTGCAATGCCCGCGGCAATCGCGGATGACGTTTACCAGGTGCTTCATAGCGCCATTCCCGAGATCGTTGCTGAGGCCGTTAGGGCCATGGAGGAGTCGTTGGTCGATAAGAGTTCGGGTAAGGAAAGAAAGGGTAAGGAGACGCAGGTCGAAGAGGAAGAAGAGGTGTATGTGCCGAGTGGGGATGAAGATGAGGTACGGGCTATTAGTTTGTCTACCCGGGGTTGTTCGTACGGTGACTTTAAGAAGTGTGACCCTCCTTCTTTCGATGGTACTAAGGACGCGTTGGCAACACATCAGTGGGTGAGGGAGACGGAGGTCGTTCTGGCGAGTTAGTAAGTGCAAGGGGGATGATATGGTGACCTATGCTACTGCCTCGTTTCGTTTCGAGGCACTATGTTGGTGGGATAATCTGGCGCAGGCCATGGGTGATCGTTCAATTAGGAGGATGACATGGGATGAGCTGAAGAAATTGGTTCTTGATCAGTTTTGTCCTTCGCATGAATTGGATAAGATGGAACAGGAATTCTTGACCTTGGAGGCAGGCATTTTGACGCATTGGGAGTATACCACAAAGTTTAACCAGATGGCCCGTTTATGTCCCGATTTGGTTACTCCCGAAGCCAAGAGGATTAAAAAATATGTGAAGGGGCTTCCGGCAGATATTCGTAGGGGTGTGTTGACCACCGACATGAAATCTTTTCACTCAGTGGTTACCCTAGCAGGGGTATGATCAGAGGGAGAAGTTACCGCCGACCGAGACTAGGAAGACGTGGAACATAAATTCGTACGGTAAGCGGCCCGGGGGAAGTAATTTTAATTCGTCTGAGAAGAGGGTAAAGACTAAGACTCCGGATGTTAAAAGGGATGCGGCGTATGGGAATTGCAAGAAGTGCGGGAGACCACACAAGGGGGAATGTAAGAGTGGGTCTGGTTCTTGTTTCCGATGTGATAAGGTTGGACACCCCCATTTCGAGTGTCCGACGTTGACTTGTTTCCGCAGTAAGGGTGCCAGCCACTTGGCATCGAACTGTCCTACTACCAAGCAGGGGGGTCCGGTCAGGGGACTTCCTCGAGGGGGAAGGTGGAAGAGAAGCCGAAGGCCAGGGTGAGGGCCTTTAACATCTCCAAGTGAGAGGCGAAAGATGATGCGGATGTTGTTTCAGGTACTTTCCCCTTATCTATTCTTATATTCTTACGTTATAATTTCTCATTCTTTCGGGATCGTATGTATGAACGTGTAGCTAAGCAGTAGTATAATATTATCCCAGGTACCTTCTTACTTGATGAATTACAGGCATCGGTCTTATTTGATTCGGGTGCCAGTAGAAGTTTTGTGTCTACCGCTTTCTGTTCCTCGTTGAATAAATCGCCCGAGCGCGTAGTCGATGTGTTTGAGGTTGAGGTCACCGAAGGAACGTCCGTTTCCGTGTCTAGGGCTATTCAGGGTTGTTCCATCGAGTTGTCTGGGTATAGATTTCCGGTGCGATTGTACTTGATGTCGCTCGGCTGTTTCGATGTGGTGCTTGGGATGGATTGGCTCGCAAGTGTTGATGCTCAGATCGTTTGTGGTCAGAAACTTGTACGTCTAAGGGCCCCGGATGGGACCCAAATTACGGTCTTCGGTGATCGAAATGGTGCGACGCCACATATCATATCCATGCTTAAGGCGGGAAGGTTGATGTGGCGGGGGTGCGGGGCGTATCTGGCGTATGCTATAAACGTGAATACCGAGGTGGCTACCATCGGTGATGTTCCTATTGTTCGGGATTTCCCGGATGTATTTCCAGATGATTTGTCAGATGTGCCGCTGGATCGCGAGATCGAGTTCCAGATAGACCTTGTACCGGGTGCCAAACCCGTTGCTCGAGCCCCTTACCGTCTAGCACCGAATGAAATGAAAGAACTTATGGTTCAATTGGAAGACTTACCAGACAAGGGCTTCATTTGACCGAGCATCTCACCTTGGGGTGCCCTGGTCCTATTCGTTAAGAAGAAGGACGGTAGCATACGAATGTGTATTGACTACCGTGAATTGAATAAACTCACTATAAAAAATCGGTACCCTCTCCCAAGGATCGACAACTTATTTGATCAGCTCCAAGGAGCTAGTTGGTTCTCGAAGATCGACCTTAGGTCCGAGTATCATCAGTTGAAAATTCGGGAGGAAGATATTCCTAAGACTGCCTTCCGCACTCGTTATGGGCATTATGAGTTCCTCGTGATGTCTTTCGGTTTGACCAACGCACCGGCTGCGTTCATGGATCTTATGAACCGGGTGTGTAGGCCGATACTCGATCGTTCGTTTATTGTGTTCATCGACGACATTCTTGTGTATTCCAAAAGCGAATCCGATCACGCCGTCCATCTCACAGAATTTTTGGAAGCTCTGTGAAAGAATAAATTGTATGCGAAATTTTCTAAGTGTTTCTTTTGGTTACGCGAGGTTCAGTTCTTGGGTCATGTTATTAACCCGAGTGGTATTTTGGTTGACCCTGCAAAGGTGGAAGCCGTAAACGAATGGGGATCTCCTAAGACTCCATCCGAAATTCGTAGTTTTCTGGGCTTGGCGGGGTATTACCGTTGCTTCATCCCCGACTTTTCAAAAATTGCTTCATCATTGACCAAGTTGACTAAGAAGAGTGCTAAGTTTGTTTGGGGTACTGAGCAGGAGGAGGCTTTTCTCGAATTGAAGAATAGGTTGATGCATGCCCCGATTCTAGCTTTACCCGATGGCACTGATGATCTAGTGGTTTATTCTGATGCCTCTAACCAGGGGCTTGGGTGTGTTCTGATGCAGCGAGGCCGAGTCATTGCGTACGCCTCACGGCAGTTAAAGCCTCATGAGGCGAATTATCCTACTCACGATCTGGAGCTGGCGGCGGTTGTGTATGCGCTTAAGTTGTGGAGGCATTATTTGTACGGTGTTCCTTGCGTTATCTATATTGATCATAAGAGCTTAAAATATTTCTTCAAACAAAAGGAACTGAATATGCGACATCGTCGATGGTTGGAGTTGATTAAGGATTATGATCTGAAGAGATTATGTACCATCCTGGTAAGGCTAACATGGTAGCCGACGCGTTGAGCCGAAAGGAGAGACCGAAACCCATTCGTATAAAATCTTATCAGCTTATTCTTAAACCCGATAATTTGAAGCAGATAGCCAATGTTCAGAATGAGGCTTTACAGGTGGAATGGATTATGTCAGAACGTATTTGGGGTCAGGAGAGATTGTTGGAAGACGTCAGTGACGGATTGAAGTATAAGAATGGTCGTTTATGGGTACCGAAGTATGGGGGATTCAGAGGTAAAATTTTGGATGAAGCACACAAGTCGCGCTATTCCATTCATCCGGGTGCGACCAAGATGTATCAAGACTTGAAGAAGAATTATTGGTGGCCTGCGATGAAGTTTGAAGTGGCTTAGTACGTGTGTAAGTGTTTGAGGTGTCTACAAGTTAAGGCTGAGCACCAGAAACCTTTCGGAAACTTCAGCCCTTGGAAATACCTGAGTGGAAGTGGGAGCATCTTACGATGGATTTTGTGACTAAACTGCCTCATACTCCTAGGGGTAGTTATGAAACCATTTGGGTAATCGTTGATAGACTGACCAAGAGCGCTCATTTCTTGCCGATCCGAGAGACTTTTAATTCTGAGCAGCTGGCCGATGTGTTTATTCGTGAGATCGTTTCTAGGCACGGAGTGCCGGTATCTATTGTTTCGGATAGGGATACGCGTTTTACGTCCAAGTTTTGGAAGAAGTTTCATGAAGAGATGGGTACCAAACTATTCATCAGTACCGCTTATCACCCGCAGACGGATGGTCAGTCCGAGAGGACCATACAGACTTTTGAGGATATGTTGCGGGCTTGTGTTATCGATTTTGGTGGTAGTTGGGATCGTCACTTACCGTTAGTCGAGTTCTCGTATAATAACAGTTATCACGCCACGATTGGAATGCCACCGTTTGAGATGTTGTATGGTAGGAGGTGTAGGACTCCAGTTTGTTGGGGTTCCATTGGTCAGAAACAGTTGGGTAGTTTGGAGGTGGTTGAGGCTACGACTGAGAAGCTCAATAAGATTAAGGCTTTTATGAAGACCGCTCAGGATCGTCAAAAGTCCTATGCGGATAAAAGGCGAATGCCTATTGTGTTTGCGGCCGAGGATCGGGTTATGTTGAAATTTTCTCCTTGGAAGGGTGTTATTTGTTTTCGTAAGAGGGGGAAGCTTAGTTCGAGGTTCATTGGCCCATTTCATATATCGTCCCGTGTTGGTGAGGTAGAGTATAGAATGGAATTGCCCGATGAGCTCGCAGGGATTCATCCTACTTTCCACGTGTCCCATTTGAGGAAATGTTTAGCTGATGAGGAGGCCCATGTGCCTCTTGATGATATTGATCTTGATAGTAAGCTGAACTACGTTGAAGAGCCTATCGCTATTCTTGACCGTCAGGAAAGGCGTTTGAAAAATAAAGTGGTTAGTCAGGTGAAGGTGCAGTGGAGGCACCGTAGGGGTTCTGAGGCTACTTGGGAGTCCGAAGAAGAGATGATGAAACTCTATCCTCAATTCAAGGTTAGTTCTACGATTCCCCAAGTCTTTTACACCTTAATTGGTCGTTATAACACGCGTATTGATCGATTAATGGCTTGTTTTAGGTTAACCGGGTGGCTGTCCAATTGAGAATTTCCGGGACTGTTTTGATTGAGGTTTTGCACCAAAATCCTCCTAGGTATGTCTAGTATAACATACTTAAAAATCATGTTCATTGGTGTTCGTTAGATTGGTCAACTAGTTGTCGTTTGAGTTTTAGTGTTCGGTTGACTAGAATTGTAGTTTGATGCGTTTAACGCGAGGGTTGAAGTGATTAACGACCAATTCAGCTCGGGGGAACTTGGTTTGATGTACGGGCTGTTGAAAAGTCATTTTTATAAGTTATGGGGCTGAATTGGTTGCTGGTTGCTCAAACGGGTCTGTACAACGCGCAATTGCGTTTATTGAATAGTTGGTGCGTTGTACTTGCGATTACCGACCCATTTGACCCGTGTAGCGTCGTGTGGACTTTTTGGCTGTGATTTTGTCATATTGGGTCCACACGGGGATGAGTTGGATGTTAATGGCCTAAACGACTCTTAGACGCGCGTGTTAGTGTCACCTAGTGCTTCCGGGGGTAAATTGGGAATTCTTTATTCTCGGGAGTATCTAAGGGTCGTGTTGGGGAATGTAAGGCCCCGGGGGCTATTATGATTGATTTTGATGAGATCGAGGCTTTAGGTAACTCGAACCATGTTAGAGCATCTCGTAGGATAAACGAGTCCTTTCGATGTTGATTGTAATGTTTGTATGTAAACCGACAGGTGTTTGAGTTTTGGGATTACCTAGCTCGGGGTGAATACGTGTCTTGTGTCAGGTGAGTTCATGATGCCCCATTTTTACTCTTTTAAGATTTTAGGCTAGCATGCACACACCTAAGCGTTTTGCTTAATGAATTGTTTAAAACTATTTTGGATGGGCTTACTTGTATAGGGTAGGCCTTGAGATGATACTATCGTATGTATGTATATATTATTGTATGGCCAATATTTGGCGATGTTAGTAGTCGTTATCGACTACGGATGTTACATATGCCTACTTTGTGTTTGCATACGTTGATGAGATGTTACGTGTTTGGGTTGTACGTTTGCTCGACCCTGATGTTATTACTTGGATGTTATATATATTTTTATATATAGGGATGTACTTACAAAGATGTTTCTATATATGTATGTGTATATATATATAAGGATGATTATTTATCGATGATGATGGCTTAACTGATGTATCTCTTTTACTTTTAAACTCTTGGAATGACTATTATGATTATTAATTATTGAAGTTATTTATTAAAACTTGAACTCACTCAGCTCAAGCTGACTTTGTGTGCATGTTAGTGTGAGTTTTCAGGTTAGGAGAAGGATGCCTTACCGCTTGGACGTGCATAAAGTTACTTGGACGGTGAAGGGCATACTTGGATGGAAGATTTAAATATTAAACATTTCTTTTTAAAAGTTTTATCAAATGCATTTAAATTGGTTTTTGGGCATTATTCCTGGGTTTTGGGAACTTATTTTATTACTTATGGTTTTCCGCCGAATTATACTCTGAATTGGTTGATTTAATGAAATGAACTGTTTTCAAGTTTAAGTATTTTTATAATTATTATGGATAAATACCAACTGTAGGATTCCCGGGATTTAGGGTCTTACATGAAAGCCGCTTCCTCGGTAATCATCGCCACGAGAGGAGTGTCATCCTCGTCCACCAAATGCACGCGCTCGCGCTTCGGTTTCTTGCACTGGTTCGCCTGGTGCCCCATCTCGTTACAGTTGTAACATGGTCGGGAAAGGTGGAGGCTTCTTTTTCACAGCCCCTTTCTTCACTCCAAGGTCCATTTTTGCTTTCCCTTTGTTACCTTTGCCTTTGCCCTTGTTGCCCCCTTTGGAGGATTGACCGTACTCGACTAAGTTAGCCTTGGCGGAAACATCCACTAGGCTACCTTTTTGAGCTCTCTTATTATCTTCTTCTATCCGAAGTCGAACGATAAGATCATCAATGGTCATATCCTTTCGCTTGTATTTAAGATAATTCTTAAACTCAACCCAACTAGGAGGCAATTTTTCAATCATCGCTGTCACTTGAAATGTCTCACTAGTGTCATTCCCTCAGCAAAGATGTCGTGAAGTATAACTTGCAACTCTTGGACTTGACTAATTACAGTCTTAGAGTCAACCATTTTATAGTCAAAGAAACGGGCGACAACAAATTTCTTTATTCCCGCATCCTCCGTTTTGTAGTTTTTGTCTAAACACTCCCATAATTCTTTGGCAGACTTTATTGAAGAGTACACGTTATACAACGTGTCAACTAAATCGTTTAACACATAGTTTCGACATAAGAATTCCGAATGCTTCCACGCATCTACCGCACTCAAAGTTTGAGCGTCGGTCTCCCCCTTCGCGTTAGTGGCTAGGGGAGCGGATTCTGTCAAGAACAATCGCAAGGTTCAAGGTGGTCAAATAGAAGAACATCTTTTGTTGCCACCGTTTAAAGTGCAAACCCGAGAACTTCTTGGGTTTTTCAGCGTGATTAGCCATGGTAGTCGCTCCTACCATAACGGACAAAGGCGTACCGGTAACCTTGCTCGATGACGGTGATGCCATTTTTCTGAAAAATATACTATGCTAAGTTAGTTTTTCGGAAATATTAATAGTGGTCGCTCCCACTAAATTAAAGTTACGCAAAACTTTTTAATCCGAACTCTCGAATTAACCCACCGAAGGTGTTCTAAGTCCAACTTTGAAGGGACCAAACAATGGGTTTTTCCAAGAGTTTAGCGTTAAAAAATCCGAATTGTAATCGGTTTCCGTTTCTACAAAGTCGCTCCTTTGAATAGAAACGGAAAAAAATGTTTTTTAAAAACACAACCGCGTGAAACAAAACTAGTTTGAGTCACACGAGAATGTTTTGAATACACGAACGGTGATTTTTAAAAATTTGTTTTAAGATTGTAGGAAACCGTTTGCGTATAAAAATAAAACACTTTTAATAAAATGATTACAATACAAGGAATTAAACCTATCTAGGAAAGCAAGTAAATTACACCGGAAAAAATCAAAATTACAATAAAATTGAAATAAAATAATGCAAAAAGGTGTAGAAGAAGAATGGTATCGTTGTCTTTGTGGTCGAGGATCGTGTTTTACACGGGGCCCTTAAAACAAATTCTGGGTCTCTCCCCGTTTTGTTTCCCAGGGTACAACGGCCTAAGCAATATGTACTGCCGGGGAGGGCTCTAGCATCCGAATAGTACCTTAAAGAAAATGATGAAGATGATCAAAAATGTTGGAATTTTTTAAGGAGAAAGTTAAAGAAAATATAAGAAAGAATGTGTTAATTTTGTGTTTTTTGTGTATCTATAACCAAGGAGCTCCCTTGGTATTTATACTAGTAGAAAGTTGAAACCATTCAACCATCATTAACCAAAACTTTAATTTTTTGACCAAATTAAAGGAACCATTAACCAAAACTTTAATTTTTTTGACTAAATTAAAGGGCATTTTAATGGCTTTGACTAATTGACTAACAACCTTAAATAAAATAAATCAAAGTTTAAATATATATATATTTTTTTTCACAAAAATTTTCCAACAACTTTTACGTACTAGTATATATCCTCACCACTCCCAAATTATTTAAAAAGGGGATCTAGAACTTATTTGGTCTAGGAACTTCAACTTTACCAAGAGTCTTTTAACCAAACCCATGAATGACTGTACAATTTTCTTATAAGAAATGATCACTTGTACATTTCAAGAACTTCATAGTAATCACCTCCTCTCTAAGTTATCGCTAAACCAAGTTGTCGGTAAGCATAATTAATTGCTAAACTTATGTAATCATCTAGCACATGTTATCATTGAGTCAAGTAATCGCCTAGATAAGTTATCGCGGAAATAGTTGTCACTTAACTACGTTATGGATAACCATTTTATGCAATATATAACGACAATATGCGATAACAATATTACATGATAATTTTTCTATACGATAACTGCATTGCATGATAACTATACTAAGGTGGCAACTACGATTTAGGAAACTATATCTAAAATGCAATTACTACGTTTTACGCAATAACGCATTATCAAAATGCGAGAACTATTAAAGAATGCGACAACCCATCTAGTTCTTCCCAGATATTAATAACCAACCTGATCTTCGGCACGCAAAACCCTGAAGGTTGTAACTTTCTTGATCCATTGGAAAAACAAAAAGTGAATGGCATGTATCAACCATAACACCGGAATAAAGGAATAGAGAGTTTTCTATCCGTTTAAAAAAAATTGTTTTCTATGCATATAATGATAAATGTTTCTGTCATGTCGGTTTAGAGATTTTAAATTTCATTTCAGGTGTTATTATAAGATAAATCTTCTAGAGCACTTGCATAGTGTTCTGTCACCGAGGTTTCACGTGGGTTCTTATTTTATGATACTAATACAATCAATTGTTATAGTTGTTATTTTTCGTTCACTGAGAGTAATCATGTGTGAAAAGTTTTTTTTACTTTTTATGTGGGGCAGCTTCCAACCTTGACTTTTAAGGAAAAAGGTTAAAAGATATACAAAAGAATTAACGAGGCCCACAAGGTTAGAAGTGAATATTGCATCGGTTATAATGTTAACCCTTTCATATTTATGCATCTTGTTTTTAAACCGTTTCGAGATAAGTTTACATCAATTATCTCATATCATATTTTCGGTCAAAAGTCTAAAACATCAGTTTGAAATAAAAATATGCCGAAAACAAATAGTGTGAAATGTGGGACTGGTGACAAAAATTTTCTGAAGTCGGATTATTATTGGCTAACCCAAAAAGATGATATTAATAAAATCTATTTCGATTTTTATATCAAAATTAGCTTTTGCATGGTTCAAATTCCAATTCCAACATAGATGTTAATCCCTTTTTCAATCTCATAAAAGAGTGATGATATAACGTAGATTTCAGTTTTTGTGAATTACTATTAACGAGAATACTAGAAGGATATGTACACCCATTTTAATTCTATAGAATGTTTAACCAGTTGGAAAGGAAAACCGTTATTTACACAACTTGATGCTATTAATCTAGGTACAATTAGGAAAGTGTTTATGATTACAAAATCTGAATACGGGTGATATAGGCTGGCGACACAAATTTGAAATTGAGGAGATTTTGGATACAATAGCAACTGATTTGCTTTTTTTTTTTTGGAATATATGTAAGAACAGAGGAATATTAAAGTATCTCTAGATGGATGAAGTGAACCCCTGTGCTGGAGCCATCGATTTTTTCCATGGATTCACTAATATTTAGTACTCGAATGTATCACACAAATTGAAGTTTTCTTAGGGGTCAGATTGGGTTACATGTTATACAAAGGTGATTTTAATCACGTTCAGATGATTTTGACGGACCATTCTACATTTCGAATCAAATTAATAATTTTATACACCTAAATTATATTACAGAATATAGAGTCATTAATAACTAGGGATATTGATGGTCAATCCACTAGGTGTTTTTTTTTTTTTTTTTTTTTAACATAGAATTACAAGACTACTTTTTATCAAATCTAAACGAGTATTTTATCTTTCACTTTTTTGTTTAAAGTGTATCATTATTGAAAAAACATTGACTTCTATTGAAACACGATAAAGAAAAAAATATAATCCAAATAGAGAAACAGAAAAACAGGAAGGCTATTAATAACTTGATAGCCAAGATTGAAACTCCTTGAACTAAAGAAAAATGCAATTTACTATTCAAACTTTTAAGCATTTTTGTTTGATATCCTTCATTACTTTTTATTGGGTTCAAATTCACAAAATCTACGAGTTCGTTTCGTTTTTGGGTACTATACGTGACGTACAAAACGAAAAAAAGAATAGGTTCACCAATATTATAAGGGTGGCCTTACCATTGCCCTTCACGTCCCCCTTCCGTGGACTCAAAAGCTTTCTTTCTCTATTAAAAGGAGCAAACTTCTAAACATCTGCACCTAAAACTTATTAACATTCTTCTCTTTCCGCCACTCATATAAATGGTCTCTCCTCTAATGATGTTGTGGAGACTTTACATTGAAAACCTGCAAAAATCAATGGTTTCTGTCATTTAGATATAGCATCTACCTCAAAAGCGCTGGATTGATTTTTTTTAGGAAAATGTTGTTTATGTCGGAAAATTTAGTAAAATGTGTTTTTACTAATAATATAATAATGAATGAGATATTGTGAGTGTTCTGTGTAAATAATGCTATTAATCATATCATAACTAATACTATCTGGTCTTCAAATTGATTGTTCATATGACATATTAAAAACGTTTCATAAGAGCTCAAGAATCTTTTTTATTATAATTTATTATGTCAATTAAATCTTGTTTATTTCATGATTAATGGACATAGAATTTATAGTTTGTGTGCTTATATAATAATGAACATAAAGGTTCAGTTTATAAATAAAGAAAACAATAAACTTTACTACTAATCCCACCAACCAAAGAAACATAGTATATATTAGAGAGGAGTATTCTCTAAACTTCATATTCATCTTTCCAAGTTCTAATTCACTAATCTACCCGGTGTAACCTCGGGCGCATGGTCTTCCTCGGCAGTACATATTGCTTCGGCTGTTGTACCTTGAGAGACAGAAGGACTATTTAGTAGAAACCCGAAATCTGTTTTAAAAGACCCGTGCTTAACACGAATCCTCAGCCACAACCGTCAACATTTTGTTTGCTTTTTTGTTGTGGTCAAGGTGCTTAGTCGAAGACTAAATGTGATGAAGACACAAGAAAAGGATAGTATATGAAAACTTGTTAAACTACCCGCTAAAGACTTTGGATCATATCAATTTTGAATATAAAAGTTTGTATTTATATGCATTTTATTCAGTTTTGTAAACGGTATCGTACTAGAATATTTCTCATTACTAACGAGAGTATCGCTAGTATTTATTTTATTTTTTAAATAAAATATGACCCATGTTCTACAATCTTAAAACAGATTTCGTGTCTCAACTAAAGAGTCTGCCTGTCTCCCAGGACAGTCGAAGGAGTATGTAATGCTGGGGTAGGCCACACGCCCGAGGTTAAACCAGGTAAATTAGTGTATTAGAACTTTGAAAGAGGAATATGAAGTTTAAAGAGAAATGTGCTCATTATTATATAAGCACATCAACCATAAATTCTATGTCCCTTATAATCATGCCATAAACAAGGTTTAATTGACATATTAAATTGCAATAAAAAAGACTCTTGAGCTCTTTTGAAACGCTTTTAATAGATCATATGAACCATCAATTTGAAGACAAGATACTATTGTTTATGACATAATTAGTGAAACAACATTATTTACCCCGACCACTCATTTGATATCTCATTTATTATTATATTAGTAAAACACACTACTAAATTTTCCAACAGTTTCTTATTACACTTTTTACCAATAATTATACTCTATTGCATATATGTAACCCTCATACCTCCCTTTTTAAAATGCTAGTGTTTTTTTTTATTTTTTTTTTTTTGCAACAACCTCATTTTTAGAGTGATTTAAATAAATAAAATAGGTTTTCGTTTAATTAAAATGTCGTGTTACGTATTTAATCTAATATGTAGAGAATGGATAAGGTTAGGAGATGTATATTGGACTTAAAGATAATTATGGGCCTAAAAGCCTTTGGGCTTTGCCTATTTAAACCCCTAAAACCCTAAATCCATTCTTATCCTCGTCATTTCATTATCATCTCCCTATCATTATCACACACACCCATACACCCATGACCCATATACACACACAATTCTCCTGTACCAAACATTCTCAATTCCAAATTCATCCAACTAAGATATTCAAGATCTAGTTTAATCAAATCCAAAAGGTAAACGTTATATCCATTTCATATCATTTCATTTTCTCGTTAAGGATTATCATCGCATAAACCGAGTCAAACCGACATAAACGAACCGAGATAAACAAGCTTCAAACAAATCTAATAATAATAACAAAAACATAAGAATTGATGAATAATACAAATAATAATAATACATATGATGTGAATATGCAACTGGACAACCGTAGGTATATCAGAATATATATGTGCAGGTGTAGATGTATACATATATATATATATATAGGGTAAGGTTAAAATGAAAACCCACTTGAGTTGTGAAAACTCGCGAAAACCCTATGTAACATCGTTTTTTTTTTGTTACATGTAATATATGTTGTAACATTTAATACAAAACATCGAAACATCAAAAAAAAAATGTTTTGCTAATTTTTAACATTTTTTTACTAATTTTTATATATGTTTTCAGAAGAGAGAAAAAGTTATATTTATATTTATATTTTTTATTCACTTTAATTGTGGACCACAAGATTTAAACATTAATTAAAAACATGTGGTTGAGAATGTGTTTCTAGAGTTTTCACAACTCAAGTTGGTTTTCATTTTATACTTAGCCAATATATATACACACACACACACACACACACACGTATATGTATGTTCAGCCGCTAGAATCAACAAATTAAGATCCAGCGAGATCCAAAGGAAACATAAAACCCGAGGTGCCGATACTAATCCAAACCCGTGGAAGACCCAAATCCAATAAACTACCAATAAAAACAGACCGAACCCGCGTGCGAATCCAAGAAAGACCCTATGCGAACCAAACTAAACCAGATCTGTAAGCTTGACTCGCGTGAGACGAGACCTAGCAGCTAAGGAACCCGAAACCAGTTCGTGGGAACTTGGTTTCTAACCCGAATGTGAATCGTAAAACCCCTTTAGGCGAATATTTTGGGGGAAACGGTTCACCTACTCATGCGAATGATAAGGATGCGACTCCTTTCCGACCACCATTTGCGCGAATGGATAAACCTGCGAATTGTTTGCTTCGCATCCCATGCGAATCAAGGACAAGCGAATGGTTCGGATGCGAATTCATCCATGCGAATCAAATCGCACCCCGTGCGAAGCATCTTGGATGCGAATGGTTGTTCAGTGTGGACAGCCGTTGTAGTTTAGGGCATGGCATTGGTGGCCAGAATCTGGAAGTGGCGGCGGTTGGAGGGCCGTGGGTTATGGTAGGAGGAAAGCAAGGAAGAAGAAGTGGGGGTGGGTTTGGCTATATAATTAGGTTAAGAGAGAGAGAAGGGTGGCGGTGGTGTGACCGGAAACAGAAGCCGGCGGCAGCCGATGAATGATTTGAAGAGGAAAAGAAGGAGACGGGGTGGGGGGGTTTCTTGGGAACGGTTACAATGCATTCTCGGGTTTAAAATACAAAAAAAAAAAGAAATTATAAGATTGGATAGAGAAAGAAAGGAAAATAAATTATATATTTAAAAGACATTCTCGAGTTAAAATAAAAGAATAGAAAAGAAAGTGTTAATTACATTCTTGAGTTAGATAGGAAGGAAAAGATAGGAAAAAAAATTGTAACTTTACAATCATGCCATTATTATTGAGTTAGATAGGAAGAAAAAGATATGATAATTTAGTAATAATATACATGATTATAAACTTTCCTTCCGAATCAGGCCATATTTGGCTGGAAAGTTTTGGAGGAAAAAAGCCATAACTTTTCTTTCCATTCTTTTTCTTTTCTTTTAATGAAAAAACTCAAGAATAAAAAAAAAAAAAATTTCTTATACTTTCTTTTCTAAACCTTTAACTAAAAACTCAAGAATGCAGAGTATAATGTAAAAATAACAATAATAATAATAATAATGCATGACCAATATAATAGAGTCCATGGATGCAAGACTTAAGTAAATCCCGAACCCGAGAAACGACTCGTCTAGAACCCGTAACCCGCCTTATGCCAAACCAATAATTTATGGGACCCGTTCAGAAACACTTAAACATAAAATCTCGTTATACCAAAGGAGGAAGTGAAAGGAACGCACGAACGAAATATAACTTGTAAAATATTATGAATGTATATATAATGTAAAGTGTGAAGACAAGAACTTAAGACAAATTAGAATGAGAATTAAAATGATAATAAAATATGATTAAAGTATATTAAATTAATATGAACGGTTAAAGAATAATTCATGTCGGTTCGGTTAACTTAAAAGTTAACCCCGTTAACTTAATAGAGTAAGTAAAGAAGCAAATATATAAATTAATACATGTGTAATATTAACAGTTAGTCAGGCAGTGGAAGAAAGGAATTACTATTAATTCGGAAAGGAATCGTCTACAGGTGAGTTCTAGCCCATTTTCTGTGTTACGTTTTTCGGGGCTGTGTGCATACTACGACGTGTTAGATTAATACACTTACCTTAAATGGTAAGTGTATGGTAGATATGATTGTGTATGTATGTGAACGTTATTGAATGTTTAATTTAGTATGCCATAGTTATAATTAATTATATTATAATCGAAGAATAAAGGGTTGCGGACCTTACTAATATCTGCGAAGAATAAAGGGTTGCGGACCTTACTAATATTTGCGAAGAATAAAGGGTTGCGGGCCCTACTAATATATGCGAAGAATAAAGGGGTGCGGACCCTACTAATATCTACGAAGAAAAAAGGGCTGCGGATCCTACTAATATCTGCGAAGAATAAAGGGTTGCGGACCATAGGTAGCGTTTGGTATGCAGCAATGACAGGGGGAATGGAATGATTCATTGCGTGGGAATGAAAAAATGATGTTTGGTTGCTCAATGGAATGGAATCATCCATTACACATGGAATCCCGTTCCATCAAAACCATTCCTTCCACCCCCCATGTTCTTTTTTTTCATTCCATTCCATTCCTCCCTCACCATACTTTCTCAACCACCACCACTACCATCGCCACCACCACTACCTGAGCGTCACCACAAACACCGTCATCGCCGCCACCACCGCAACCACCACCATCTTACCACTAGCGCTACCGTCGCCACCAGCGCTACCACAACCACCATTGCCACCGTTCGCCACCTTACAACCAACTTTACCACCGCCACCGTCGCCGCCACCATCATTATAGTAGCCACCGCAACCATTGCCATCACCTCTGCTTGGCCACCACCACTGTCGCTGCCTAACCACCACCACCTGACCGCCACCACCGTTGCCGCCACCTACCATCGTCATCACTACCAATGCTACCACCGCTTGACCACCGCCACCACCACACCTATCGCCCCTACCGCCTGACTGCCACCACCACCACAACCGTCGCCACCATTTTCGTCACCGGAGCTACCACCACCGTCGCCAATGTAGTTTTTTTTTTATTTTGGTAAATAAAAATATTTTGAGATAGGAGTGTTTTTATTATTTCTATTTCATTACAACATTTTTTTTTGGATACCAAACAAAATAATAATTCATTTCATTCCATAGGTTAACCAAACAAGACAAATGAATGTTAATGATCCATTTCATTCTCTTGTCCATTCCACTCCTTCTCTCATTCCATTCTCCCTTCATTCCATTACCTCCAACCAAACATACCCTTAATAATATCTGCGAAGGTTATAGGGCGAAAGGCTCTTTAAAATATAGAAGGGGCACGTATGTATTAATTAGAGAAAGTCAGATAAAGTATGGAAGATTGTATGAATGTATGTATGTATTTGTGTATGCATGAATGTTAGTAGAGCAGGTAAGTAATTAATACGTATCTTCAGACGCGTATTAATAAGTAAGTGGATGCAATGTATGTTAATTAACTAGAACTCACTTAGCGTAGCTGACTTTTAGTATGCACGCATGTGAGTAGAATGAGGCAGGTTGCTTAGAGTGGGACACATGGCAAGTTAATGAAGACTGGCATCAAAGAAAAGAAAAACCGTGTGTTATTTATATTTAATGTTTAAGGCTTGTGTTATTTCCGTTTAAGAGTAAGTATTTAAGTTATATAAGGATGGTTGACTTTTATTCCGCCAAATGTTTTAATTAACTCTGCTTTTTCCAAATTATGTGACTGAGTAAATCCAACCAACGTGAAATAGGATTCCCGGGAACAGGGCCTTACATTTTTTTTTTGAACAAACAACAAAAGAAAATATATTAAGCTAGCAAGACGCTAGGAGTAAACATATACCATCACCAACACAAGCAAGACCTCAACTACCAGACGAAAAAAATAATTAGAAATTAAAGTGACACCAATTTTTCCAAGTGAGGTTTTTCATCTTCCCCTTATTTTTAACCTAAAGAACTCCCATAATCTTTATTACCTCAACTAGACCAGAGATGGTTATCGACACTCCCTCGTGAACAAGAGCATTCCTTTATTTTTTCCACAAGCACCATGTAGCAACATAACAAATTGCTTGAAATACTTTGGCATTGCCTTATGACAACAACAAAATTTCATGAACCCCCACCAAGTCTCGAAAACTAAACAAGAAAAAAAGGAGCACCTTACACCATTGAGAAATCACGCTCCATAAAGATTGTGCTAGGCCACATGAGATAAAAATTTGCTCCACTGATTCCTCAATATCGCCACAAAACGGACACATTTTTGAATTGATTGGAACATCCCTTTTTTCCAAGGCATCAAAAGTTGGTAACCGAGCTAGAGCCACTCGCCACGCCACATATCCAACCTTTTTGGGAATCAAGCGGTTCCACTCAAACACAAAAGTAAGGGTAGTGTAAGTATTTGCAAAAACCAAATCCTTAATGTTTAGAACCAAGAAACCATCCAAGCCATCTCACCCCCAAACCACTTTATCGGCCCCTATACGAATCCGAACATCCTGACATAAACTAAGCAGACACCAGAACTCCTCTAACTCATCACTACCCATCGGCTCTCTACTCCAATCCCATTTCTCACATACCCAACCATCTAGCATAAACAATCGGTCGGCTACGACGCAAATTATTGACATAAATTGCTAGTATCTAATGGGTTAGTCCCGTATTTACAGCATCGTATTAAGCATGATCAAAAGATTTAATGTAAACTATTGCAATGTATAAAAAGTTAAAAACTTTCTAGAAAGTTATGACGTCAGAAACTTTTTTGTTTATATTATTATTCAGGAGGTGGGTTTATTGTAGCTAGTCAATTTTAATTTATTCCCGTTCATAGATATCCTATTTATATGTTCTCTGGAAAAATACACATCTTTTGTTACCCTTTTGATATACAATCGTTCATGCACGCCAGTTAAGAAGATATTATTCTCATGAAAAGCTCTGCACAGCTTTTGTTACCCTTTTTGTCATTTTTTATTTTGAAATATAATATTCAGACTATTTTTTACCTGGAAAATTAATTTGCTTTTTTACAATTAAATCAAATCTGATTTTCACTTAGATACTTGCCCTTTAAACCGAATTAATTGAAAATAGACAAATGGTTATATCAATTGTAAGAGAGATAGTTTAAAATTAAGTTTTCGTAACCCCGTTAATTTTATTATTTTATTTTTTCGTATCAAATTTTCAGACTACTAAAAAAATGTTATTTTTATGTATATAATATTTAACTTTAAACTTATTTCTTATATAAATTTCCAAGCTACTACAAATTTGTTTTCAAAGACATTATATCCAAGCTCAAACTTGTAGCTTATAGAAATTTAGAAAGTGAAAACAGTAATAAGTAATGCTCGGAAACTCGCTCGACACTCAATCGGAAAATACTCATTCAATTTTGGCTTGGTTTTTAAATAAGCCGATCGGTTCGGTTTGTACATTAGCCAAGTACGAGCAAACCCTCGCTCGATTCACCTCAGCTCGTGTAACGGTGTTCAACGCCTTCCCTCAGCGCTCGCTAGGGGTGAGCAGAAAAACCGAATTAACCAAATCAAAACCAAATTAACCGAAAAAACCGAACCGGAAAAATCGAACCGAAGCATTAACCAACAGTTAATTTTTTGTTTTTTTGAAAAACTGAAATTTTGGTTTCAATTCGGTTATCCATTTTTAAAAAACCGAACCGAACCGATTGATGATGATAAAGATCATCAAGATGATGAAGAATGGACTAAACTTTTAAGATAAATAAATAAGATGACGAATGAAGATCGTGACTAAACTTTTAATGCTTTTTCATTTTTAAACTCTATTTAGCAACTTTGTATTTGTATAGTTCCATGTAACATGTGGCTATTTTTGTTTTTTGAATTTAATATATATGTGGACTATAGTACTCTAGCACATTCTTATACAAGTTTAAAATATGCATTTTCATTTTTTAATTTTTTTTTTTGCAACGTCAACACATGATTGAAAAAAAAAACCGAAAATAACCGAACCGAAATTAACCGAAAACCAAAAAAACGGAAAACTGAAAACCAAACGGTTTGCATATTCAAATAACCGATTACTTCAGTTTTGGTTTAGGTTTCGCCTAATAACCGAATCAAACGAACCGTGCTCAGCCCTAGCGCTGGCCCATTATGCATGATTGAAAAAAAAAACCGAAAATAACCGAACCGAAATTAACCGAAAACCAAAAAAACGGAAAACTGAAAACCAAACGGTTTGCATATTCAAATAACCGATTACTTCAGTTTTGGTTTAGGTTTCGCCTAATAACCGAATCAAACGAACCGTGCTCAGCCCTAGCGCTGGCCCATTATGCATGCCCTTAAAGCATATATCCAAGATTAACGTACATCAAAATATGAAAAATACCAATAAGCAAATTATTATTGATGCTATTTTAGTATAAAACAAAATGACAAAAGTACAAAAACTAACAAACGGTGTCAACGTACTGGAAGAAGGCCATGGCTGCATGTTTAGCTTTTTATGAATACAAGAGTTTCACCCTCGTATAATGTTAATTAATGGATACTTCACCTTTTATGGTTAAAAATGGTTCCCTCTCCAATAAAGATAACAATTTTTATTTCTCCAGGTAAAGAAATAAAGGTATAAATTTAATTAACACCATGCTTGTTCAAATTTTATTAAACATTTATTAATTATTTTTTTATAAACTTAACTTGACTTGATTTTGTAAAATATATGATAACATATAGATGAAAATATACATGTCTCAACGGCATATTCGAAATTATATATAACTTTATATATTAGAATTCATAAAAGAAAACCCAAATATGAGTAAAATTAGTTGTAATAATGTAATATTAAAAAAACAAAAACAAAAACAAAAGAGGCCAAACACATCGTCAACACTGCTACATAAATAGGTATTTGGTACGGATTTTTGCTACGGAAAAAATCGGCCGCCAATTTTGCTATGAGGTAGCTACGGATACATTTTGCTATGACTTAGCTACGAATATTCTGTTGCAAAATAAATTCCGTAGCAAACTTGAACAAATAAGTATGATAAAAATGACTTCACAAAACTGTTAGCAAAATCCGTACCAAAATCATGAAAGCAAATATTTAAAGCGTTGTAAAATAAATTTTAGTAAAAGCCGTAGAAAAATTCGTAACAAATTTGAGAAATTAAAAACATTGACAAAAAATTTGTTGCAAAATGCATAGCAAAATCAAAACAAAAAAATTAAAACTAATTTGGCAAATTTTGTAGTAAAGTCCGCAGCAAAATTCAGCAAATTTTGACAAAATAAAAGTATCGACACAAAATTTGTTGCAAAATGCTTAGCAAATAAAAGTATTTTAAAACTAATTTTGTGAAATTCATAGCAAAGTCCGTAGCAATATGAGAAAAACGAAAATAAATTAGAAAATCTTAATTAATAAAATCTCAACAAATATGTCTTCTTATCAGCACGGTACCCAATTGAAGTTAACCCGTTTGTTTCTTTAGGGATGGACCAACGACATCCTATGTTCAGGACCATCTCCAAGATTTTGAACGCCGAAGGTGAGTAATAAGAACGACCCTTATTCAAAAAATCTCAAAAGAAGTTGAACCATTTGTTTCTTTAGGGATGGACCAACGACTCATTATCCTAAGCTCAGGGTTGTCTCCAAGATTTCGAGTGCTCAGGTCGAGTAATAAAAATGACCCCTTAAAAAGAATCTCTAAAGATCAACAATAATTGTAATAAATTTAAATCAATAAAATAAAGTCACTGGGTTTAGAATTAGTATTTGGAATTCAAACTTATTTGAAATTTTGAAATTTTTATGCTATATATATATAGGTTAAATATAAAATGAAAACCCACTTGAGTTGTGAAAATTCTAGAAACTCATTCTCAACCACATGTTTTTAATTAATGTTTAAATCTTGTGGTATACAATTAAAGTGAATAAAAAATGTAAATATAAATATAACTTTTTCTCTCTCCTGAAAACATATATAAAAATTAGTAAAAAAATGTTCAAAAATAGCAAAACATTTTTTTTTATGTTTCGATGTTTTGTATTAAATGTTACAACATATATTACATGTAACAAAAAAAAACGATGTTACATAGGGTTTTCGTGGGTTTTCACAACTCAAATGGGTTTTCATTTTAACCTTACCCTATATATATATATATATATATATATAAGAGGCTAAAATAGCGATCACCAAAACTGAAATAAAGTAACTTAATGATCTAGTAATACAAGTTAAAAACTAAGAGTATGTTTGGTATGAAATAATAGAATAGACGGAGAATGGAATAAATGGTGGAATGAAATGGATAAAAGAATGAAGTGGATTATTACGATTCCATTGTGTTGTTAGATTATCTTATCGGAATGGAATACAATTAATTAAAAATGACATAAATGTCCATGCCTAAAAGAAGAAAAAAGAAATGAAAATTTTCACAGCATTATATAATTAAACTTTATAATAAATTTATATTATGAAACATAAAATATTTTTAACTAATAAAAATTTAAAGCCAGTCAAAGTTTCTAACTAAATAAATTTGAAAATCATTCATTTGAAGAGTGCGCTGGTTTAAAAAAACACAAGCACAAGCAAATCGTCGTTATAAAAATAATATATTTAAATAAACCACATGGAATTCCATTTGGTATAGAGTGATTTAAATTATAATGGACAACGTAAAGTTTCGTGGAATGATTTTAATTATAATAAACCTAAAATGATCAATTATTGAATTTAATTATTCTTTCAGGTTATTGAGTTTTTAGTAAACCATAGTCGTTCCTGATTCATTTAGTTTTGGCCTTTTGGGGTTGTTTTTATTAAATCATACTCGACAATTATGATTTATTTTATTTTACTCGTATATGATTGATGCAAAACAAATAATAATAATAATAATAATAATAATAATAATACATGAGTTGTGTCAGGAATAAAATCAAGGGTTTTAGAGGGAATGACATCCATTTGATAATCGTTGATTTCTTTCCAATCTTCAACCAAACAATCATATTTTCATTCCCTTTAAATCTACTAATTGATGATAAGTACCGAGGACTGGAAATCAATCACAAATATATATTTTTTAAACGTTATTTGAAACTGATATTTAATTCCAAAGTATTCTGTAGACTGAAGATTTAAAGGCGGAATTCAGTCTCCAATAATCAATATATGTTCAAACCATTTTAAAAAATATATGAAGTTGAAACAAGATCTGAAATCCGAGATGAACGATATGGTGCCAGAGATAACAAATTAGCGGATTAGGTATTTTAGTGCTGAAGAAAAACCAATATGTTAGGTCGAAGAATTTTGGTAAACATCAGTATTATTTAATAGTATACTAGGTTACATCCCGTGTTACACACGGATGGAAAATATATAAAACTTCATATATATGTGTGTGTTACATACATTTTAATGAATTGTAAACGTCAGGTAATCTAGAATTATTATTATTATTAATACTATTATAAGGTATCGCATTGTTAGTTTAATTAAAAGAACCCAACATACAAAGACAAATAGAGAAAAATAACAATTTAAAACATAATTCTAAGTTATGCCACATATTTCTAACTTATACCATGAAATAAAAAAGACATATTAGTTAAAACTTCATCATCTACTGAAGTCATATATAGTAAACTATGAAACGTAAACATGTAGATGTTGTAACATAAGTTGTGTGCTATAAAAACTATTTTTATTGAAATTATAAAATATTTAAGTACACAACATAAAAAATACTAAAAATATGAATATAACAATGAGATATAATTATAATTTTTAGTAAACCGCGCGTTTAATAAAGCAACAATATAATCCAAAACTTGTGACTTAAACCACCATTTTAATCCGAACATTTAGTCCAAACGTTCATAAACAATTTCTCAAAATCCAAAAAGAATAAATAACAAAGTCTCAAAATTTAAAAAAAAATAACAATGAAACAATTAATTGTCTTTATTACTCAATAAATGATGATTATAACAATTTATTTTGAAACTTTCTTCAACTTATGAGTTAATGTTTAAAATTAGTGTTCAAATTAACATGTGGAAATTATATAAATGGAAAATTGATGAGTTGGACGCCTATGTGGACATGTTAGTTGAATGCCATATGGAAACCTTGTATTGCTTTAATAGTATAGTAAGATAAGATTATTATAAGGTCTAGGTTAGAACCCGTGTAACACATGGGTTGGTCAAAAATTTAATAGAACAAAATAAAAAAAACCATATATACATATAATAAGATAGATAATGAGTTCATATTATATAAACAATTATATTACTCTAAGTAAACATATAAATTATAATTCTCTAAATATTTCCTTGAGTTTGGTTTACAGTCATCGCAATATATGTATTGGAAAATTTTAATCTATATCAATTAAATTTCAATAAAACTACTTACAATTATTTTGAACTAAACATGAACCCAAACCGGTTATTTAAAATTACTTACAATTAACTGTATGATACGGGTGATATATAATTCCATTATGATGTGCAGACTGGTAATATATTTGGGAGGGGTTCATCTTTTTGTTATCACAAACCATTTTTTTTATCCTTCGGTTTTCCTTTAAGATAGCTAAACTTTTAAAAATATATATAATATAATATAATAGTGATAGTAACATGGCCAGTTAAAAAAAATGAAACTTATAATTTGTGGTTAATCTTTGTTGTGTAGAGACTATTTTCTCATTAGTGATACCTATATAAAAAAATAAAAATTAAAGATGATAATTTTACTAATTAAATAAATAACTATTATATAATGAATAATAAGAATAAGAGTTTAGAGAAATATACCATCGCAAGATAGTATTGCTAAATGTAGAACACATAATCTCCTTAAAAACAATAAAAAAAATGCATAGTTCTTCGAAAACAATAAACTAAGAATAAAAGTAATTCAAACATTGCATATTCGAAGACATTTACTTGTTAATATATTAAACATTGAATCTTGTACAATATCAACTTGCTTTTTTTATATTTTAATATGTGTTTTTAAAGATAATATGTCTTTATTTAAATAATAATTATCAATAACTGATGACATACTTTATTTTGTTTGTAATATATCGCTAAGTAAAAAATTGGTGTTATATAATGATCATAGAATTACGGGTTTCAACTGAAAGATAATGGATTACATATAAATCAACTACGTGAATTAGATTACATGATTTGGATAAAATGAATCGCATTAACAAGATTGATCGATTAAACGTGTGAATCGACTGAATCCGATTGAATATGTGTAGGTGAATCGATTGACTCCGATTGAGGATGTTAACCCGATTGAATCTGTGAAGGTGAAACAATTGAATATGTGAATCTGATTACAAAGATTTGATAGTTACCTTGAATATTGATGAATTTCAATATAATAGGTAGATAGTGATTGCTAGGGTTAGAACATGTGAATTGGGATGAAAATATTCTGAATATGATAGGCATTGCAAGTTTGATTTTGAAATTGAATTAAAATAATTAAAAATAATTAAGAAATGTCAAGTGGCACTTTGAAGAAATTTGGTGAAAAATAAAAAGAGAATTTGGTGGAAAACCCACTTACGACGTGCTACTGTAAAGACTCCTTGTTAATTTAAAATAAAAGAAAAGATATTGAGTTTTGAATTTAAAATAATTAAAAAGAATAGAAATTGCTATATGACACTTTGAAGACTTCTTGTTAATTATAAAAAAGAAATGTTTCTTGAAAATCCACTCTTTTATTATATATGTAGATGTAGATGTAGATGTAGATGTAGAAGTAGATAATATTGCTATTTTTATTAAAAGAACCCAATATACAAAGACAAATAAAGAAAAATAATAATTTAAAACATAACTCTAAGTTATGTCACATATTTCTAACTTATTTCATGAAACAAAAAACACATATTAGTTAAAGCTTTATCATCCACTGAAGTCATATATATGTTGTAAACTATGAAGCGTAAACATGTAGATGCTTTTAACATAAGTTGTGTGTTTTAAAAACTATTTTTATTGAAATTATAAAACATTTAAGTTCACAACATAAAAAATGCTAAAAACGTAAATATAACAATGAGATATAACTATAACCTTTATTAAACCGCGAGTTTAGTAAGACAACAATATAATCCAAACTTTGTGACTTAAACCACCATTTCAATCCAAACATCCAGTCCAAACGTTTATAAATAATTTTCCAAAATCCAAAAAAAAAAACAAGTAACAAAGTCTCAAATTAAAAAAAAATAACAATGAAAACAATTAATTGTCTTTATTACTCAATAAATGATAATTATAACAATTTATTTTGAAACTTTCTTTAACTTATGAGTTAATGTTTAAAATTAGTGTTCAAATTAACATGTGAAAATTATATAAATGAAAATTTGATGAGTTAGAAGCCTATGTAGACATGCTAGTTAAAAGTCATATGAAAACCTTGTATTGCTTTAATAGTATACTAAAATAAGATATTGAATTCAAAACATGTGCTAAACTCAAGTTTTATTCCTGCTTTGCAAGTTCAGCGCTTAGTTGAAGCTTTGAACGTCCCGTATTCAAGTAAATGATTAAAATATTATGTGATATCTTATTATTATATGTATTAAATTATAAGTTTCTTGACACTCACAACTTTACTGTTTGTTTGGTTCTACGCTTGAATTTATTGTATATTCGGCAACAATTGTTGTACATTTCCTTTTGATTTCTGCTGCTCCACGTGTTCATGGGCACTTACACGTGTCCTGTAATTTGCTGTTTTGAAAACACACATTTACATCAAGTGACCGGTTGCTCGCAGTCTTTGATTCCACTTTTTCGGCCACCGCCTGACTCTCAACCGATTCAGGCTATAACCGACGGTGGCGATTTCCGGTGATTACTTACAAATCAACTTCTGCAGTTGCCGAGTAACATTTTGGAACCATAGGCGAGGGGGTTGTGGCGATGGTTCGCTGGTAATCGTAGGTGGGATTTAATCTTCACGCTACATGTGTGCTTGCATCGTGTTTTACGTCAGTATGTTTCTTTAATTTCGTGTTAGGGTTAAAGGTGTTTATTTTGTAGGCTTGGTTTCTCTCTAATTCACCATTTATTTCTTGAAGACACGGAGGACGTAGCTAACTGCCACCAGCTGAAGGTAACAACCTGAAACTATAGATTTAAAGAAAAGTGAACTCAGTTGGTTATGATCGTTGTCGGGTTCTGGTTTGGAACCCTCGATGGCAGTGGAATGGTGGTGGCAGTTGTCTGTTGTGGTTGGTTATTGTTGGTATTCTATTGTTGCTGGGTTCCAATTTCGAACCTTTGGTGGCAGTGAGGTAGTGGTGGTTTACTGTTTAAAATCTAAATTTGATGTGAGGTTTATTGATGCCATTGCTGGAAGCGTTCCAGCGTCTATGGCGGCAGCGTATGGACTGGGTCTGTTTGAATGATAAAGTCCAATCCGACCAGGCGATCAGTTACAAAATGCAGGCTGCAAATGCTACTTGCAAGCTAAATCCATAGCTGACCATGTGCATATTGGCCCGTTCCTATGCAATCTTACCTGTTACCAACGAAACTCAAACTACAATCTGGTTTGGTCATTACTCTTCGTAGGTGCTTGGGTTGCCAAAACTATAAGGTATTTGTATCTCTCATTCACAGTATCTGCAAATTTGTACATATTTACATTGCTTATTGGTTTTGCTTTAATTTGCAGCCTTAATATGAAAAGGTTGTTAGGCATCTTAACTGAGTCCATGCTGTTTACCTAGGGATTATATTGATGGCACAAGTGGATTGTTCAAAAAAGGTACCGTTACTTACATTTTGTAAGTCCTTTAAAGTGATACGGTGGCTGTTTTCCTTACGAATTGCTTTCTTCTTTAAGGTTTGTGGCTTCTTAAATTACACTTTTAGGATGTATTCAGGTGAAATTAAAGTTGCTTGAATTAAGATTTTGGATAGTGTTTTTTGGGTGCACACCATATGTCCGATGAAATGTCATTTGTCTTTGTTGTTGTTAAAGGTTATGGCATGTGCATTTTCTTTGAAATTGGGATTCTTGAATTTAGTGATACCTTAATATTTTTATTATTTGGTTTTCTATGGTCGTGGCAGAAGCAAGACGGTTGCGTTTTCTGCCGTATGTGCTTAGATTACGACTGTTGCAGGATTCTATTTTGGAACACCAGGCAGCGAGAGATCAATCAGCCAACATACACAGATGGGTAATGCCATCTTACCATGATGATAATCTTTTTTGAGTTTTAGGGCCAAACTGGACTGAACCACTTTTATGTGAAATTGCAGGTTCTTAGGAGGATGTGAAACCCAGACGCATAAACAAATCAGTTGGAGCGATTAATTATAGGTAAACTTTCGCCGACTTAGGTTTCAAGTGCATATTTTTTCTGTTACGACCTAGAAATGCAAAACATAGCTAGCAAATCTGCAACATATGTGCTTAATAATAAAATAGATCTTTGTCACTATAGAAATTTCTTCAGTAGAACAAAATTTATAGGATAAGTTGAGGTGGCAACAAAATTTGCAATATGCTAGGTAAGATATGATCAAAATTATAATTGCTTGAATTCATTTATAATTGATTAAGTAAAATTAGAAAAAGACGTTTTTCAAATTGAATAATATCTTAGGAATCAAGACTTGAATCCTAAACATTATTTGTCGGTTATTGCAAGCAAAAACAAGATAGCAGCCAGCAAGCGAGCTTCCTTGGCTTCTTTTAAAAACCGATCAGATGTAGTGTTGGAGGGAATATATTTTGTGAGTTGATGGTCATTGGACCTTTTATATTCTTTCTACAAGATGAATGTGCAAGTCATCTTTATATATGTATAATATGTATGCAGCAAACAATATTGTATAAATACAAAGGTGGTCATGTTTTTCTTACCTGCTTCTGAGTAATTATGTTAATCAACAAATGCAAATACAAGCTTTAATGGTGTAAATGAACTCTGATCATATCAACGAATGTAACTCAGCTAAACTACTAAGCAATTATCTTTTATGATTGAGTTTAGATGCTGTTACGGTTTCACCCCACCCCCGCAACGTGGGGGGTCTAAATACTAGTTATTTTTTAATTTTGGAAATGTGATATGTCGTGATCATTAGGATTTAGCAACAATATTATTATATTGGAGCAAAATATAACATTCATGATATTGGATCAAAATAGAATATTTGTGAGATATGATTGGTAGAATCTGTTGGGCTGGACTAAAAAGAATGATTAAAGCATGTTGTGGTTCACAATCAAAAGAAATGAATGGAGGACAATTGAAGTTTACGTGAACAATAATTAATAGAGCAATCAATCTAATAAAACTGGGGATTTCGACGAAAAGCGTAGAAGTCTTTGGTTTGAAGCATTACTTGGTATGATTTTCATATTCTTCACATCGAGTTAGTTTTATGCTTTCTAGTCTCATAATGAATTTGATATATCAGGCTTTATGTTATGTTCTAAATATGATTATTGGCTTAAAAACATTATGATATTGACAAGTTCTATAATGTGTAGACTTTTGTTTGACTCTCTATTTTAGGGGTGTTCATGGTTCGGTTTTTAACCACAAAACGGCTCAAACCGGTCATCGGTTCAGTTTCATGGTCGGTTAGCCGTATAAAACCGGGCCGTTAGAATAGGATATCTATTTATTTTTGAAGAGTTATACGCACATGTTAAGCTTAATTCAAACCCGGCTAAATAGTGTATGCCTTGATATAAGGGGCTATGACACGTATTATAATTACATGTAGCCTTAGCCATATTTTTTTTATCTTAATCCTAGAGAAGCATATATACACCAGCATATTCTTAATTGTTTTTTGTTTTGTTGTTGATGACATCATCCTCATTAGTAAGATATTACACAATCTTAGTAGCTTCACTTAGTGTCATGATGAACGATTTTATTTGTTATTGTTGAAAGTTAAATGTTGTGATTACGCATCCACATAAAAATTGGTTTTTATTTTATATATATTAAATTTTATTTTTGCTCACCAATCTCATGTTGATCAAATATATTTTCATACATGTTGCAGGTTATCATTTTGGATGATTAAATAAATAGTAGATTTGGACTTTAGCTTATCAAGAAATATTGCTTTAAATTTAAATTTGTTTTATGGATAATGTTATTTGTTTTAAGGATAATTGTGTGATGTGTTTTAATTATTGGAATTTAAGTAATTAGATATTGTCACTTTATTATTGTTAGTGTCTTGTGAGCTACTGTGCAATTAGTTGCACCCCGACATTTCTGCCGTTGTAGGTTGGGGTGTGACAAACAGGTCGTGAAAGGCGCATTTTGTGGCCAAACAAGTCGTTAAAGACGCGTTAATGCCAAACATATAATGAAAGATGCGTTGAGAACAAACATGTTGTCATAGAGATGCTTATAGAGAGAATTTCTGAAAACTTTTATTTATGGGGACAAAAATAAATTCTCTCTTCGTTAATATGACATTTTGAAAATTTTCTCTTTTTTATATGTATCGTAGGATGATTATATTGGACTCGTTTATAAATTCTGGGTCCAACTTATGAAGAGGTTTTATGTAACATTCAATATATTTATCGTGGATTCGTGGAACTAATTTTACCTACAAGTAAAAATGTATCACAACATGTCCAAGTATTAATCTATTGGCCCCCAACAAGTTTTTCAATGGCGAGGTTATATTCCATTAGTTGTTTATGACGTGCACGATCATGTAGAAAAAATAGTGACGTGGACTCTTATGTGGTGAAAATTTATTTTAAATTAAAACTAAAAACTTCTAACCAAAATAAACCAACCGAACCACTATTTTTAACAAAAAAAAACCCGAACCGAACTACTTTTTGAACAAAAGTAAATGAATCAAACCACAACTAGTTTTAAAAAAAGTGGTTTGGTTCGTTTACTTTTGTTAAAAAAAAAGTAGTCCAGTTAGTTTATTTTTGTTAAAAAAAGTGGTCCAGTTCGCTTATTTTTGTTAAAATCTAAAAAGTGGTTCGGTTTCTTTTATTTTTGTTAAAAAAGTGATTCGGTTCGTTTATGTTGGTTAGAAAAGTAGTTTGATTTATTTTTCTTTAAAAAAGGGTTCGGTTCGTTTAGTTTGGTTAGAAAATTTTAATTTTAATTTAAAAATATTTTTTTTACCAAATAAGCAGTCCACGTCACTATTTTTGTCACATCATGGTATACGCCATAAAAAACTAACAAAATCTAACCCCGTTAGTGAAAAGCTCGTTGGCAGCCAATAGGTCGAAACTTGGGACTGTTGTGATACATTTTTGGCTTAATTGGACAAAGTTTGGATTATTGAAATCCAATATCCCTTCTTTGAATCAGAGGTGGATACTGAAAGTTTTGCACGGGCACAATACGGATTGACCCGGGGCGAAGGCAGTGGGACAGTGTGACGTGACACGATGAGAGACAGAACATGAGAAGTTGGAGGGCATCTGCGAGACAAAATAGATACGAATCTTGATGGCACGATGCAGTCAAAAATCAAGCTATGTTTTATAGCGTTCTCATCATTTCATCTATCTTCAAATCCAAATTACCCAAAAAATCACTACATTTTTTCTCTCTTAATTTCTATTAAATAATTTTGATTATGCCTTTATCATTAATTTTCTCTTTCCTCCACTCACAACCACTTTAAAAAACTATTAAAAAATTATAATAGGTGAACAAACACTTGTTCAAATATACAGAAAAACCACTATATTTTCTCTCCTCCACTCACAATACCTTAAACTAGGGGTGAGCAATTTAATCGCCATAACCGTTAAACCGAACCATAACCGACATAACCAAACCGATTTTAACCAATAACCGACATAACCAGTGGGTCGGTTAATGAATTTTTAAAAACCGCCAAATACGGGTCGGTTTTGGTTAAAGATATTTTCAAAACCGCCATAACCGAACCGACCCATTTATTTAACTAACAATATGTTTGGGATTAACTTCCACCAAACATATTATTGGATTATATCATTTTAAAGATTTTGGTTCAACGTTTGTTATCAAAGTAAGTTGAATTTTATTATTCGATTATATAATATCATTCTTTTTTTGAATATTTGTTATTAATATTATGGATTATATACCTTGTAAGATTATGTCTTATCGTATTTTGTAATAATTGGTATCAAACTTTTAGGCCAAATACATTGTTTTGGTTATGGTTAACCGACCCATAACCAACTCACCATAACCTACAAAACTGATTAACCAAAACGCCATAACCAGTTGGTTATGGTTATGGTTATGGTTATGGTTATCCATTAACCGACATAGCGGTTATAATTATGGGTTTGGCTCAAAACCGCCCCAAACTAACCCATGCACACCCCTACCTTAAACCATTCTCTGCATTATATAAACCTCACTCACCAAAAATGATGGATAGGATGTGAATGCTCTTACACTATAAATAAGGACTGAACACTACAAATTAGGGTTGGACGGTGGGCGTTGGCCCACCCTTCTATTATTATGAATCTCCATCTTCCTTGGATTAGAGCTTGTCTGTATATATGCTAAACTCAGAACTAATGTATGCATGCACTTGAATTTAGATTGATTATATCAACTTCCACATGTAGTGAATGGATGTGTAGAAAGAATGGCATTGAAGAGGTAGGGTCTTAAACACTTCTAATAAGCAATAGAAGCTTCCACAGGCGGAACAGAGAACGTATTCCCTTCCCAGCTATTAGTGAAACAGGGTCAAGCGCCAAATACAAAGTACAAAGGCGCCGACGAGCATGGGGTCGATCCAGTAATCCTCCACCATCTTGTTGAAGTCAGCACACGTCATCTGACAACCAATGATGTCCACGGTGAGGACCTTCTTTTTACCCTTCTCTTCTGAACGGGAGACTCCGGACATGAGGACGGGAGAAGAACAGGAAATCAATGTGAGAACATAAGGGATTTCAGGAAAATATTCGTCGGGATAAATGAATATTTGCCAGAAACTGCCTGCTGGAAGAATAGGGGGAAATGAACTCCATACCTCCTATATATATATACTCATCGCAATTAATACGGTGTGGGAATACCGAGAAGAGAGAAACTAGTGATCCAACCAAATGCCGCCACATATGAAGAACAAACCGTCAGGTGTGTTACAGCTGGGCACATCACCGGGATTCTCACCCATGCGCCTGACACAAACGAAAAAATTTCCTGCAAAAAGTAACCATTACCTCCACGTCCATCATACACGCTCCCTTATCCTTATCACCAAGCTTTTTGAACTTTCCCACTCAACAGCATGTGGCAAGCCTTGTCAACACAAGGAAGCTCGCTAAAGAGTTCAAGTATAGTACGCCTAAGGAAGGTTTTTAATAACCATCCGCCAAATAGGCTTCCGCCTAAGGAAGGTTTCCAATAACCTTCCACCGGAGAGGCTTCCACCTAAGGAAGGTTTCCAATGACCTTCCGCCGGAGAGGCTTCCTCCTAAGCAAGTTTTCCAATAAGCTTCCACAAGAAAGGTTTCCGCCTAAGGAAGGTTTTCAATAACCTTCCGCCAGAGAGGCTTCCACCTAAAGAAGGTTTCGAATAACCTTCCGTCGGAGAGGCTTTCGCCAAAGGAAGGTTTCCAATGACCTTCTGCCGGAGAGGCTTCCGCCTAAGGAAGGTTTTCAATAAACCTCCACCAGAGAGGCTTCCACCTAAAGAAGGTTTTCAGTAACCTTCCGCCAGAGAGCCTTCACCCTACAAAAGGTTTCCAATAACCTTACGCCGGAGAGGGCTTCCGTATAAGGAATGTTTTCAATAAACCTCCACGAGAGAGGCTTCCGCCTAAGAAAGGTTTCCAGTAACCTTCCGCCAGAGAGCTTCCACATAAACAAGGTTCCAATAACCTTTCGCCAGACAGGCTTCTGCCTAAAGAAGGTTTCCAATATCCTTCCACCAGATGACCTCCGCTAAACAAGGTTTTCAGTAACCTTCCGCCTAAGAAAGTGGCAGGCAATCGGGCAACAAGCTGCGCCGCAACCCCCTTTTGAATAACAAAGCCAATCCTACAAAAAACGAAGCTTTGGGACGTAGGGGCCGAAAAGGTATCATGTATGACCTGCTGAACCCTGCTCTGAAAATTCACAGCCTCCAGGGCTAGAAACCCAAAAGTATCAAAAGCAAAGGGGAGAAACACATGTTGATTCTCTAAGCAGCGTTTTTCGTGTTTGACAACTTTTCCCGATTTGGCCTTCAATGCAGCCTGACCCACAACAAACCCACGGTCTCTGAGCCCGACGAGAGGAGACACTCCTGTAAGGTCCACACAAGCGTGTTTCCCCCATGTCCACCCGAACACCAGAATATCAACTGGCCTTAACGTGACCTCCCTTCACGCGGATCTGTAAGAAAGTTAACAGGGACCTCCTTTTTAGCAGAAATCCCTGCCCGTTTAAGAACATCGCATAGAACATCCCTAACAAAATCATGTATGTATATTAAAACCAGGTAATTCTTTGCAATGCACCGCATGGTCTCCAAAGGAATCCAAGCAAACCTTGCAGCAAACTGGGCAAGGATCATCAGTTGGAAACATAGGGATCATTAGCCGGTACTTAAGAATATCCCGGTACTCCACCCTCGACATGTATTGGCCCAATCCTTCAATGGGGATGGTCATTAGAAAAGATTGAGCTCGAGGAGCCCGAAGGCATTCAAACACCGCTTTTTGGCGAGGGGATAGATCAAACTTCGCTTCTAAACTCTGGACGATATTTCCACTAAATAAGGCACTCGCCAAAGCATGTTGGGCTTTAGGGGGGGGTGTCCTTATTAGAGAACCCTCTAAGATCAAAATAGGGAAGTGAAATACATAAACGATCCATCGAACACCCATAATCAGAGACTAACCCATCAATACCACATCCCCAAAGAATATGTTTCTGCAAGCTCCATGATTGTGCTCTCGAAGCCACAAAATCATATATAGATACTTCCTCGGCCAAACATAAACCCAACCCCCAAAACGGGTCGGAAGTGATTATTTTAAAATAGATTATTTTAAAGTAGATACCTTATCTTCATAATTGTGCTCTCGAAACCACAAAAGCATATGTATATACATCACACATGTAAATTGATAATTTTAAAATATTTAACAATTTAAAATAGCAAACCTTCCAAATGCCGAAATTGTTACCAGAGTTCAAAGTTGTAACTTTAGAAAAATTGGGACTAAAGCAGTAACCAAGAAATACCATCTTTGTAATTCACTATAATCGAAAAGCGGAACGTATCTTCATAACATATATACATTCAGACACATAATTATATATCTCTAAAGTCCGCTTTAACGCTTAAGAACAAGTTTCCTCAATTCCATGTTAGGCTGAGGGGTGTGGGGGGCTCTAATGGGGGCGCGAGTGGGGGCTCCAGCCAATAATATTGTGACGTGTGGCAGAGAGAGAAACTGGATAAGGGGGGTGTTGGAGCCCCCGTTGGAGCCCCTGGCCCTGGTGTGGAGGGGCTCCAGCAGGGGCTCCAGCGGATTTTTTTTTATTTTTTTATAAATATATTCAAAAAACGTATTATTAAAAAAACTCATAAATTATTAAAAAAAACACACATTAAAAAAAATACATTAATATCTAAAAATAAAATAAAAATAAAAGTACTAAAAAAAATATTATTCTTATTCTTCGGCTTGGTCTTCTTCGATCAACCTCTTTCGGATACGTTCCTTTTGCTTTTCCATTAGCATTTGATCGACCGGATTTAGGTTACTGAAGTCTCTAGTAAGGAAGTCCAAATCTCTCATTCGACTTTTTTCCTTTTTGTCATTAGAGACCACCTCCATGGTTTTGTTGAATTTATTGAGGGATTCAACAAGATTGGCGATGTTTACGGCTTCCCCCTCAGCCGGTTTTTTCCCCTTGGCGTCCCGTCCCAATGGCCGCCTCCTCGGCGGTGAAGACGTTTCCTCCCCCGCAATGTTTAGGTCGAATCCAACGCGGCAATCCGACCCGGCGGAAGTGCTATACGCTCCTGACGAACTAGTTTTAGTCCGTTTCGACCCTACTTCCGCATCAAGGTCCGGCGCCACCAGCTCAACCCACTTGGAACACCTTTTCAACCTCTCCCACAACTTTACATCGTCCCACGTCTTCACCGTCCCATACCTCCGCAAACACTCCTGCTTCCACTCTTCGACAGTGAAATTGTAAACCGCCAAATCATCACTGCCACTTGGTCTCATACGACCGCTGTTCCTGTTGAAAAGATTAGTAAACAAGCCGACAAATTTTCTGATTTCGGACCACCGACCCGAAATCATATCGGCGTTCCGCTCTGTACTCCCAACGAGCGTATAGAATGTCTCCCTAACCTTTGTCCAAAAAATCTTGCTCTTTTGGTAGTCGGCTGCAAAATGAATAAATAAATTTGTAAGTCATTTAACTTTTTTATTTAACTTTTTTATTAAAAATCATTTTTAAAAACGTTAAAACAATTACCGCAACGCCGATCCTCAGAAATGACTATCCAAGCCCGACACAAGGCTTCCTTCTCATCCGATGACCACGGAGTGGTTTTCCGTTTCGTCCTCGGAGTCGAAGCCGGTCCCGACCCGTCCGTTGCAACTTGTTTTTTCCGGTGGACGCGTCTTCTTTGTCCCGTAGCTTCACCGTGTGATTCTTGTGTCTCCGGAACAACAAAGTTAGGAGACGGTTGTATATTGGATGGTTGAAAGCCGGATGATTGTTGCGGCTCCGAATAAAACATCGGTTGGTCCGGTGACGACCATAAATCGTCGTCAATATAATCTGAATCTAGGTTTGGGTACCAATTTCCAGCCATGTTTTTAAAAAAAAGTTTGGAAGATGGGTTGATTTTGGGTTTTTTTTTGAAGTTGTGATAATTGTTTTAGATGAAATGGGTTATATATAGGAAGAAAAAACTTTTTTTTATTAAATAAGAGCCCAACGGCTCATTTTTAAGCTCCAACGGCTCTTTCACGTTTTCCCATGCCCCTTTACGCCATATTCGTCCCGCGAAGGTGCTCGCGCCTGCTTTGTTTTTCGTGCTCGCGCCCCTCTCGCACCCCTCTCGCGCCCCGAGGGTGTGGTGCTAGCGCCTGGGGGCGCGAGCGGAGGGGCTCTAGCGCCCCCGTTGAAGCCCCACACCCCTCAGCCTTAGCAACAATATTCTGATTTTTTTTTAACTTAATTTTACTTTTTTAATGGGAAATATACACGGTAAAAGCCACTCAAAGGACATAAATTTGAACTAATAATTGCATTATATTGTTTTTTCTACTTTAAAATCTGTAAACTAGCCGTTTAATTTTGATGGGACGGTAAGTTGATAAGAATGTTAAATAAAGGTTAAGAATTCAAACCCATAAAATACAAAAACATTTAATTTAGTTGTCTGTAAAACGTACGTCTAATCACACACAAAAGAAGTATGTCTCATCACTCAAAAGATTCTCAAAAATCTTTCTTGGGCAAATTGGGATGTAAGGCCAGCTCAGCAGATGCACTTTCTGGCAATGACTATTGACTAATTGCAGCTCTCCTTTTGCAGTCAGTTCAAATTTTAGATGGTTTCTGATTTCTATTTCTAGCTATTTCAGCCGGTGTGCAGGCTACTTAGCCGTTTTTGTCACGTTTTTGTTGATTCTTTTGTAGATGAGAAAGTATGAATTATTCTTGGCTTTCTATCCAAGTTTATGGGTTTCTATGTGCTTGGATATATATATATATACTAGATTTTATTCTCCCGTATTACGAGAGTTATTTTACATTATTCGTTTTTAATATTTATATATATATATATATTTGGATTTTTAATTTTATTTATTGTAAGAAAGTTAACAGTTAATATACTTGAGTTTTGATTATAAAATGGTTTCACAAATAATGATATGTTGTAATCCGGTTTAAAAACTATCTAGTTTGGTGATACATATTACCCGTTTATTTTCTTTATTATAAAATTCTTTCTTAATTATAAATAATATCTTTTTTTAAATAAAATAGGATATTAATTTTTAATATATCCCTATTTTATAGGATTTTCATATCAAATATTTGATGAGATTAATTTTTAATATAATGAGATGTTATAACACGTTTAAGAGCTATCTGAGTTTGGCGAGACCTTTACCCGGGAATTCGGGTCAAATGCGTGAGAAGCCTTCATTTACAAATAAAGCAATCTGATGGCTTGAGATAATGGTTGTTTTACTTTTTTCGTTTTTTAATATTTATTTTTTGGATTTTAATTTTCTTTATAGTAAGAAAGTTAATAATAATATACTTAGGGTTTGATGATGAAAGGGTTTCATAAAAAAATGATATGTTATAACCTGTTTAAAGACTATCTGGATTTGGTGACCTATGACCCGCTTATGTTTTTACTATAAAATTGTTTATTAATTGTGGATCACAAGTTTCAAACTTTAATTAAAAACATGTGATTGAGAATGAGACTCTAGAGTTTTCACAACTCAAGTGGTTTTTATTTTAATCTTACCCTATATATAGAGAGAGAGAGAGAAAATGGTTCAAATAAAAATAAAAAATTTCATAGGAATTGTAAGAAGCAATAATATTTTTGGCATGTGGAATTACAAATTATGGTGAAAGAACAATTCTAGGAAACTATCACGGTTACAAAGGTGAAAGAGTAATTCTAGGAAACTATGTCGGTTTTTGATAATTTTAAATCTCAACCATTGATTAACATGATTCAATGGCTATGATTTATTCCTAGTATTCCTACAAAACTACTTCTTTTTACTATAATCCTTCCCTATATATATATATATATATATAGCAAAGTATATAATGAAAACTCACTTGAGTTGTGAAAACCCTTTGTAACATCGTTTTTTTTAACATGCTCATTTAATACAAAACATCGAAACTTAAAAAAAATGTTTTAATTTGCTATTTTTTTATATTTTTTTACTAATTTCATATATGTTTTCAGGAGATAGAAAATATAAATTAAATTTTACATTTTTCTATTAACTTTAGTTGTGGACCACAAGATTTAATATTTAATTAAAACATGTGATTGAGAATAAGTTTCTAGAATTTTCACAACTTAAGTGAGTTTTTGTTCTAATCTTTATATATATATATATATATATATATATATATATATATATATATATATATATATATATATATATATATTATAAGCAGTGGCGGATCTAGAACATAATTTTAGGGGTATCGAAAAAACTTTTTTAACTGCATATTAAGGGAAAAAAAGTTTTTACCCGTTTCACACGTATGGGTTCCCCGTTTCACGTTTCGCACGTGTGGGGCATGGTTTTGTGCGTATGGGGGCCTGGTAACGCATCTCGCGCTTCCGCAGCTCGGTTACGCGATGCACGTACCAGCGCTAGATTATATGTTTCGCGTGTACCTGCGCCCGGTAACGCGTTCCCCTCATACAGCCACCTTGTTATGTGATCTGTGCGTCTCGGACCTAGTTTCGCGTTACGTGCGTCTCCGCACATGATCACCTGTTTAGCGCGAATGAGCACCTGGTTACACGCTTCGTACTAGCGCACGGTAACCCATTTCATGCCTACCATCAACCAATTATATAAGTTGGGCTTTTAAGTTTTAATTAAATGGTAAGCTTTTAATCATCTTGGGCTTTTAAAACTTTAAAAGGTAAAGTTTTAAGCTTTTAAAATTTTTTGAGAGGTAGCGTAATATAATTTTCAAGGGTAACGTAATACATAAAAATTTCCATTTCGCTGGAAAAATGAGAAGTAGCGGGTGCTACCCTTCCTTATAAGCTACGTCCGTTCCTAATTATAAGAGCATTCACATCATATCCTAATATTTTGCGAGGAATGTTTTTATAATGTAAGGAGTGATTTAGGAGGTTATGAGCTGAGGAGAGAGAAGTTTAGTGATTTTTTTGTCAATTTAAAAAGTTAATGTTCACCTCCTATAATTTTTTAAGATTTGTTGAAAGTGGTTGTGAGTGAATGAGAGAGAAAACGTAATGATAAAAATATAAAAAGGTATTATTTAATTGAAAGGAGAGGAAAAATATAATATTTTTAGTGTAATTTTAAATTTGAAGACAGGGGAAATGATGAGAATATCATATCCCCTAAAATTATGTAAGAGGAGTTTGCAAATTGTAAGGTGGGGTTGTGAGTGCTTGTTATCGTAAATTATAGGGTTGAGAGAGAAATGTAGTGATTTTTTGTAAATTTAAAGAAACTTTGTTTGCCCCTATTTATTTTTTAATATTTGTTGAATTGGTTGTGAGTAGATGAGAGATAAACTGTAATGATAAAAATATTATTTAATTGAACAGGAGAAATAAAATATAGTCTTTTTTGTGTAATTATAGAGATAGGGATGGGGGATTAGTCGGGAAAACTAAGAGCACTAGCTAGGTTCGACACCATAAATGTTGATCAATCTGTGGTACATGATATCAGATGTATTAACGTTTCGATTTGGATTTGCAATGCTTGTTCACTTTAAAAACAGATCTTGTGTGTTTTTAGTCTAATTTCTTCTTTTTGTCAATCAATTACAAATATTTGAATAGATTCTCTCAGGTGGCTGAATGTGTATTTTGCAATTTAGTTGCTAGAAAGTACTATCTCCTTAGATGGATTTTAAATTTTAGTTGTTGGGGGGGTTTCTGATCAACTACGGAGAACGTTCACAGTCTCATGCTTCAAAAGTCTGTCGGAGAGATTGCAATTTGCTAAAGATAGTCACAGTTAACCTTTTTGAACATATATCATCTCGTACGTGTTAACACTTGTCCATAGTTTTATCACAAGTATAATATATATTTAATCGATTGTTAAAAAAGTACTATAAAAAACAATAATTTATATATAGTAGTGCACATTTTATACTAAGATAGATATGGACCAATTGATTCCCTTAGCAGCACGTGATTGATCTATTTAGTTTTTTTTTTCTTCTCTCTATTTTTTTATTCAAAATGTGTGTGTTTTTTAATGTTGTTTAGATCACACTTAAAAAAACTGACTTTTGCCTAAAAACCTCAAAATCGCCGCTCAAAGTAACAGTAGCGACATGCCGCCACTACCTCGTCCATATTAGTACTTTTCGCCGCTTGCTCTCATGTAGCCGCCGCTAATGCTTTGTTTTCTTGTAGTGAGTCTAATGAAAACGTACCGATACCCGAATTCGCGTAAACATGTCGCCGAATGCTTTTAACGTACAATGACTGGGTTTTATTAACCGGATAGGCGTCATTTAAATATTTTAAGTTTTTTCATATATAGTCTACAGACCGGCTTGCAAAATGAAAATTCTTCATTCCTCTGTATCTTTGTTTTGCAATTCAAAAGGGCTTGAGTCGCAACTTGTTGCTCGTTTGTCCTTTTTCTTTATGTATACATTATATTTTATTATGAAAGACTTCTAATGAGAATCTTTTAAAAAAATATATGTTAATTTTTTACAAGTTAAAATTTGTTTTGTGAATTTAATTTTTGTGTTTAACTCTGGATCGGTTGCGTACGTAACAATGCATACTGAATTTGCGTTAACTTGTTGCCGCAAAAAGAACGAACTCCTCGTAACGCGTGAAGAAATCAATCGTAGAGGTTAAAAAACAGTTGGATTGTCGGTGAGATTGTTGTAAGGGAGAAGAAATTACTTTAGTCAAAAGATTCGTACGGATTAATATAGAAAGCAAATGGCGTGGAATGTGTTTCAATCATGGCCATAATTGCATATTTCCAATGTGTTTCATTCATGCAAATACCTATATTAGTATGGTTAGACCTTTTGCTATGTGCGTTGAAGGCGGGTTAGGGGGGGGGGGGGGGGTGGTTTGATTCTGAATGCTGTAGAGGAGCGCTATTGTAGGGCCACTCCGGGGCGGGGGGAGGGGGGGGGCTCGCAAAGACCATCGCTCAAAGGTGGCGGCCTCACATTCTCACACACACACACACACATATATATATATATATATATGTGTGTGTGTGTGTGTGTATATATAGGGTTAGGTTAAAATAAAAACCCACTCGAGTTGTGAAAACTCTAGAAACTCATTCTCAACCACATGTTTTTAATTAAAAATTAAATCTTGTGGTCCATAATTAAAGTTAATAAAAAATGTTAACATAAATATAACTTTTTTTCTCTCCTAAAAACATATAAAAAAATTAATAAAAAAATGTTAAAAAAATAGCAAAACAATTTTTTTTAATGTTTCGATGTTTTGTATTAAATGTTACAACATATGTTACATGTAACAATAAAAAAAAACGATGTTACATAGGGTTTTCGCGGGTTTTCACAACTCAAGTGGGTTTTCATTCTATACTTTGCCTATATATATATATATATATATATATATATATATATATATATATATATATATAGGCAAAGTATATATATATACGTAACAAAATTTTTTTTTTTGATTTTTTTACATATATGTAATATACATAGGTTACATGTATGTAGAAAAATAACAACATTTTTTACGCACCAAATCGACTTTTTACATAGGTGTAACGGACGTTTAAATTAGTGTAATCAATTACATCTTTATTCTCTCTCTTACTTAATTTTTTAATTATATTTAATCTCAAAAACATAATCTAACCTATTTAATTAAATGTGTGTTTAAAAATGAGGTTTTTAAAGTTTCTAAAACTCAACCAAGTTCTCAAATTATTCATCCCATATATATATATATATATATATATATATATATATATATATATATATATGATCAGGATCATGTGAGAACTTTTTGAGAATTGAGAACTTTGAGAACCATTTTGGATCACAAAAACCAAAAAATAAAAAAAATCATAAAACAAGAAAAAACACAAAAATAAAAAAAGTAAAAAACCAAAGTTCTTATTTATCATCCCGGTTTCTAAAAAAAACGTAAAAAAAAATTATCGATTTAGCTAAATTATACATATATGTATAATATGTACATATATGTACACACATGTTTTTTTCCTATACACATATGTATAATTTAAGGTAAATGATAATGTACATATGTGTACATTACGTAACTAGAGATTAAATGAAAGTATACATATATGTATATGTATAATACGAATTAAAAAAAAAAATCAGTTTTTTTATTATACATATATGTATAATACGTACACACATGTTTTTTCTTATACACATATGTATAATTTAAGGTAAATGATAATGTACATATGTGTACATTACGTAACTAGAGATTAAATGAAAGCATACATATGTGTATAGGTATAACATGAATTAAAAAGAAAAAAATTTGGTTTTTTTAATGAAACCGCAATGAAATATAAGAATTTTGGTTTTTTTACATTTTTAAAATTTTCGTTTTTTTTTTGTTTTATAATTTTTTTAGAGGCTTTTTTTGTGGTCCAAAATGGTTCTCAAAGTTCTCAATTTGCTAATAGTTCTCTTAGGATTCTTACCATATATATATATATATATATATATATATATATATATATATATATATATATATATATATATATATATAAAAGGGTTAAAATAAAAATATATAGTTTTGTAGGAAGAGTAGGAATGACATAAAATAATTTATAGTTAGGAAACTATGTGGGTATATTTAGGAAATTATATAGGTTAACTTCTAGATCCTAGGAAACTATTTGTTATTATGAAAACTGCTAATTTTAACCACTAGATCTTAAATCCAAGTGCCTAGATCTATTCTTACTATTCCTAGAAAATTATCTATTTTTACTATAACCCACATATATATATAACGTGACGGTAAAGGGGTTTTAAACCACATTGGGCATTATGAAGAAGTGTTTCGAAGCCCTGTTTCTTACGTGGTGATGACGTGGAGGGACTTTAAAGCCTTTCCATAGTGAACAGCCTTAAAGGGTACGTTAATTAAAAAAATAAGGGAAAATTCCCAAAATAAGCATTTATGAAAACAAATTTCAAGTTTTAGGTATCATTTGTAAAAAAATATAGAAATAGGTATTATAAACCAGTCGTGACGAGTTGTTTGTAGAACCAATTAAAAACTTGCCGCGTGTCCTTAAACTACCCGTAACGAGCACGCTCACTAATCATTTTCTCGTCAAGACTAAATAAGTTTCATGCTTCGTAATCAACGCTCATGAGTAATTCATAAATCTTTTAGTCGCGACGACTAGTTTATCCGGTTTACATTTCCTACACGAGTAGTTTATTAATAGTTAACTCGTCGCAACTAAAGGACTTATAAATAACTCGTGTGCGTTGATTACGATGCATGAAACTTATTTAGTCGTGACGAGTAAATGATTAGTGAACGTGCTCGTTATGCTTTAGTTTAAAGACACGCGACAAGTTCTAATTGGATTCTACAAAGTCACGACTAGTTTATAATACCTATTTCAGAAATTTTTTGTAAATGGTATCTAAAACTATAAATTTTTTTTCATAAATGCTTATTTTAGTAATTTTCCCAAAAAAATAATCAAAAGACAACGGAGGAAAATCGTTTGATGGAGAACTTGAAAAGACGCATCGCCTAATCTGTTGACATTTACACCAGAATTTGGTTAATGAAGCAACACTTTATGAAATGCATGGCTGTATGAGTTTTCTTGTCTATAAGTTTTTAGAAAGGCAAGCATAATGTATTTAGGGTATCCTAAGAGAATTAGATATATTGTAAGCTTAAAATTATTTTACAATATTAAACCCACCTTGAAAACAAAATAGAAAGATCTCTTAGCTTTTGTTAAATCAGTAGCTAAGTTACAGCCTGTATAATACTCGGGATGGCTGATAAAAAATTATAACAAAATTTAATAATAATATATATAATAACATACATTATAGATTCATACAATATAATGATATTGTAATACCAAATATTATGACTTACGATATAAAAGTGACAAAACATGTTAAATATATATTTGGTCAATCAATCGGTTAAAGTTAGCGAGCAATCCGGAACCGAGACGAAAGCTGCATGTGTTTAGCTTCAACGAGGAGAAAACTTCTAGAATGTTAGGTTATTGTGTTTGGCTATAAATAGAACTTATTATTTCTATTTTAGTGTGTGTTTTCGATGGTGTAAATCACCACCCAAGGGGAGCTCACATTGGGTGGGGTCGGTATTTATTCAATATTTGAATCTCTCTTATACCAATTACGGAATCTTTCTTCCTTTATTTATCTTTAAATTTTATGTCCGATCGTATGATTTTCCACACCCATCTCAATCATTTATCAAGAGCACCATTTGTTCGATAGATTCGTGTTTTAGGAGACCTACATATATTCAAATCATGGATATATACACCAGAGATGTCTTTGAATGTTGCCTATTGATGTATATAAATTTATACATCTTTTTCAATACTAAAATAGCTCCAAACAAGCATAATAACATATATAATAGTAAAATAAATAACCGCTAACGTTTATAATTTCTATTTCTAGGGAATTATAGCCTTAATGAATAAAACAAGATGATATATGAAGAAGAATGGAGAAAACTGTGAAACCAACTCAACACACCCCATGTTGAAGCAAGACATGACCCATGTTAAGAGCATATAAGGAAAAGACAAATTTCAGAAGTCACAACTTGGCCCATTTGACACCACCACACCCCATGGTGAAAGTACAAGAAGAAAAGACAAAAAATGATTAAAGCATGGGTCATGTTAATACCAGCATGCCCCCAGATGATAGTACAAAAAAAAAGACAAAAAGGAAGCTTCCAAGCTCACCCGGGCTGTGCCCGAGCTCACCACGAGCTGTGTTCTTTCACCTGATGTACTTTCAATTCTAACAACAGACAATTAATACTACCCGACAAAACACTCAACACGGGCCATGTTGAGACCCTTGATCAACCTACTAATATGTTACCATTCTTCATTGAATACACACATTTAACATTTCATTAATACACTTCACCCACCTTTTTTCACCACCATTAATGAGGGAATTATCCCATCTATCCACCTTTTGAGGATCAAGGAGATTAAGCTCTTAGAAGAATTCATTAATATCAAAGATTAGTTATCCAAATTTGTTAGATTGTTTCAGTTTGATCATGTTTGTATCTATTACTTTGATATATAATATCATGCGTATTATTTGCTAAACTTTCATGGTATCATCTTGGTTTATAATGAATATTAACTAAAGTTTAATAATATTGGTTAAACATGTGATTGGTTTGTAAAAAGTAAAGATTATGTTGTAATTATAACTTGATGAGGAATGTTTTATCACCTTTAAAAGAGACACCAAGTGCCAAGCTTGATGATAAATTGGGGAACTGCCATTCTTGTGAGGTGTTGGTTGATAAAATATAAATCCTAACAGAGACACCAAGTGTCGAGCTTGATGATAGGTCGGGGAACTGCCATTCTTGTGAGGCCTTGGTTGATAAAACATAAATCCTAATGTGAACGTGGATCAAACAAAGTATTAGTAGTAACTAATCATCGTAAAATGGCAACATTGGCAATGATGTGAAAATGGGCAGTTAAAGTTAATCCACTATAATTGGTTAGCTACTTGTCAAGTGAGTGTACAACATAATCTATTTTAAACAACTCTTAAATGGTTATTACAAAGTTCTATAATTATCCAAGAGTTGTGCGGGTTAATAGTTGGTAATTCAAGGTTGATCCTTTACAACTTAACTAATCTCAATTGGTATTTTAAGTATAATACAAAGGTTATTTTTTACTAAAATATCAAGGACAATTCACTTAGTAATTTAAGAGATTGTTTCATCTTTAAAGTAAGTTATCTCATGAATATTTAATATAAACCAACTTACTTACATAAAATAATGTTTTTTGTGGAAGTCATGAAGTTATGCATATCTCTTTCTTTAACTATCATGTAATAACATGACTTAGGAATAAGATGTTATTCCCACATTTAATTATCAAAGTAAGTTTATATCACATGTTTACCAATTAATAGGTAAACGAAGCTAAGAGGAGTTTAACCAAGATGGTACACTTTTATTCTTGATAATCTCTATATAAATATAAAAATCCAAAAATATTGTCTTTTATTTATGCTTTTAAATTCCTTTGAACTTTACTTGTGAAACCAAAACCACTATGATGTTTACTCCCAGTTAAAATAAATACAACGATTTAGTAGAAAAAAATCAAACAAGTGTGTCTATGGATCGATAATTGGTTCTTACCCATGCTATATTACATATACGATAAGTACCCTTGCCTATTTGTGTGTGGTCTAGTAAAGATAAAAATCATTTTATAACACATAGGTGCTGTTTATTTTTTCAGAGGTAAAATGTCCGCAGTCTGCGGACCACACCTGCAGTAGAAGAGGTGGAGTCCGCAAGAATAAAACTGTTTATTTTTTAACGCATGCAAACTGCTAACAATTAAACTAATAACAATTGAACTATTATGCAAACTAATCAATTTCTACAAACATTCAATAAATAAGTTTCTACAAAAAACTAATAACAATTGAACTATTATACAAACTAATAATTGAACAAAAAACCCTTTAGCAAATTAATTATGCAAACAACTAATAACAATTTCTATAAAAAAAAACTAATAACAATTGAACTATTATGCAAACTAATCAATTTCTACAAACATCAATTTAACATACTTGGAGGTGTGGTGTAACACCCTATAGTTTAAAACAACTTAATTAAATATTTTAGTGTAGAAGTTTGGTCCTGAAAATAAAAATCCGTTTCTTTTATGGCCGTATAAAACTTAATTTCATCATCAGATCTCATTATCTTTTATATATATATATATATATATATATTCTAACATGCTAGGTTTAAAATTCATGTCTACCCAAACACAACTATTGACAACTACACTAATATAAATCATTTCCAGCATGAGTTGTTAATGTTTCATCCCAAGCACTTTGATCATCAGTTTTCAATTATGCACGAGCTTTACCTAGGACATATAAAGCCAAATTTTAGTATTCGTCATGCATAATAACATATTAAATCAACGTATGAAATAACCAAGTCATATTTTCAACAAAACACAAAAGCCAGAGAACAAAAAATAATTCAAAACACACTATATATGAATAAAAAAAAATCCAACATGATCAATGTCCTACTAAGCAACCCGTTTTAGCCCGTTAGTGCAAATTTCTTGCGTAACCCATTTGCTAGTATTTAAAAACCCATAGAACACCTTCTAACAACAAATACAACCAATAAAATAACTCATTTATCTTTTAAATCAAATGTGTTCAATCATCCTTCATTACTAATATTTTATGCTGCTAGAAAAGTTTATTATTATGCAGCATTTTCCTGTGTAGCTGTTGAAATCGCTTGTTTTGACCCACTTATAGCCCGAACTAGTTACTCATGATCAAAGATGAAACGCAATCGACTTAAAGAACTTTCCGTTAATATAGAACACACCCTAACCGAATATTCTTATGATTTTATATAATTTTTTAAAAATTAGGACATACACTATGTTTTCACTGTCCAATTAACACTTAAACTTTCGGTACAACTGTGGAGTTCAGTGATTTCGACCTGTTTACAGTTACAGTTTGTTTCTCATTCTAAAGACAAAATATAATAGGCTCAAATACCTTTCTAACCCAAAAAGAAACATCTTAATCGGGTTAACGATTGATCTAATGCTAATTTCACAATACAGGGCAGTCAGCAACATATAATTACAAACTTCAATACACAGTAACCTTATAGTTCCAAAACTTCCTTTTTTTCATCCAATTGTAAACTCAATCATCCATTTTGTTTATTAGTAATGATATTTATTACGTAATTACTTAACATGGGTTTCACTTTTAAACACTAACTTGTATACACAGAAACAACATCCTATATCAAGTTATGTTATCTATCTTTCAATTCTACAAACCCTTATTGTTTGAGGCATTTTAACAAACAAGTTGTGTGTAAAAAACATTAGTCATAGCATCACATCAGTATAGTATTTCTAATTTGTCCATCTTGACCAACTACTCCTCATTGTTTTAGGTAACTCATAAGTGAACTAGTTTATTTATTGAAGTTAAATGGACAAAGAAGCTTACCTTGTTGATAGATAATGGAAAAGAGGTGGAAGTGAGCAGCGGCGGCTGGAAGAGGAGGAAGCAGGGGCGGAGGTGAGCGGCGACCTGCCGAAGATGGAGGAGGCAGGTGGCAGCGGCGCACCGGAGGTGGAGGGGGGCAGGGGGTGACGGGTTGGAATGAAATTAAAGGGGCTAGGGTTTTGAGAGACCAGATGGAATGAAAGAATAAGAACTTGAGAAAATGTTAGAAGATTTAAGAAGTGGGTGGCCCATGTCTGCGCGAAAAAAAAGGGTGCGCAGACTTGTTTTTAATGAAATGTCTTCCGAAAAACAAACACTTTGCAAACCTAAACGTCTGCCGTGGTGTGCGCGGCGCAGACAAAGAGGCTAGGAAGATCTTTTGTGAAAAAACAAACACCCCCATACTAATTAAGGCTGTAAACGAACTAAATATTCAGCAAACAGTTCGTGCACCGTTCGGTGGGAAGTTTGTTTATTTTCATTCGTTTAATAAAAATCAACAAACATGAACAAGAAATTTCTTTCAATTAATTAGACAAACGAACATGAGCAGGGCCGCTCATTCAATTGTGTTCGTTAATGCTTGGTAATGTGTTCATGAGCGTTCGATCATTTTATTTGTAGATAAGGTTCGTGAAACTTTTAGGTAAATTGGATTTTAATGATCTCATCTAATTGTTATTGGCCGATAATAATCCCAACTTCATTTATTGCCACTGGTTGTCCCAAATTTTAAAAAAAAATTGGCTCTCAATGGTTCCCCGTTAAAAAAAAAACTTAACGACGTTAAGTTTTTTTCCAAATTTCAAACTTATTATTAGGGCTTTTTATCGAAAGGAGGATACGAATCGATTAATGTAAAACTAAGCTTGAAAAGATGCTCCAAACAGCTTAATTTTTGTTAATATGAAGTTCAAACACCCGATTTGAAACACTAATCAAGTTGTTTGGAGCATCGTTTTCGAGCTAAGTTTTACATCAATCGACCTGTATCCTCCTTTCGATCAAACGCCCTAAAAATCAGTTTGAATTTCATAAAAAAAATTAAAGCTGTTAAGTTCTTTTAACGGGGACCATTGAGAGTCAATTTTTTTTTTTAAATTTGGGACCACCAGTGGCAATAAACGAAGTTGGGTTATTTTCGGACAATAACAATTGGTTGAGATTATTAAAATCCAATTTGCCAAAGTTTTTTTGTACATTTATTTATTTTATCCTAACATTTTTATTCTTTAATTTATTATCCCTAACATAAATAGAGAAATCATATTCTCACATTGCTTTTGCACTGTTCTAATTTTCTTCCTCATTAGTCACATTGGTGAATACATCAACCTTTATCTTTAGGCGGAATAGATTTTTATTTGTGTTCATTTGTGTTCGTGAACACGAATATAAAATCGTTCAGTAAGTGTTTGTAGTGTTCGTGAACAGTTTGGGAACACACTCTTTCCTTAAAAATGAATATGAACAAGACATTGTTCATATTTGTTGCGTTCATATACAGCAATAGTGTTAGAAAAGAAAACTTAGAATAAATTAAATGGAGTTGTGATGAGTTTTTTAAGTACTCATAAAAAATATGTGTGCATTCTTTCATACGTATATCACTCCATAAAGATTGTTTAGCCCTATAAGTTATAAAAATATATAACAAAACCTAGCTAGCCTTAGCACTTTAAAGGATGTATTAACGACAACGACTAAACTTCGTAGCTCATGATGCGATTATTCTTTCATATCCTTATTCCTACTTCTTGCAACTAGACAAAAGTCTAACCAAAATTAGGTAATGCAATTGTGGCCGGGTATAAGATAATATCCCACACTTCTAGCTAAAAGAAATTATAACCTAAAATAGCCAATATAAGATAATATGCCATTTTCTGAACTAGGCTAAAAAGTTTAACCTAATTTAGTAACAATATAAGATAAAATGCTATACTTCTTGCATCAACGTTAATATATACATGAAAAGTAGCTAAAAATAGAAATTTTTATTAAGAAAGTTACCAAAATGAACATTAACCTTTTCCATCAAGAAACATGTTACGTACCAATCTTTGGGATCATTAAGCAGAATATATGCATTCCTATTTTGTCGATGGATAAAAGCTGATGGCGCACAATTTATGTTAGATGGTGACCCACTGAACACAATTTACGACTATTACATGGACGGATAAGAGTCTGACATATGACATGGGGGGGAAAGTTATATAGAATGGTAAATTCTAAGTATACATAATCTAATAATTTATGCTTGACTCAAGCAATTGACACATTGGTTCTAGGGCACCCGAAGAACTCCCACGATGAGGGTCTGAATTCACATGCTGGCCGTGAAACCCCGCCACAATTGGGCTGATCACGGGGTGGTGGTTGTTTTGCAGGTTCGTGATCATGGGCTATATGGTGGAATGCGAACGTTACACAACGATCCTTTTAACCATCAGTTGATTAAAACAAAAAACCTTTTCCATTATATAAACTATTAAAATCCTTTTTAGTATTTTCACACATTTCCTCTCCTACTCTACTAAAACTTAATATTCTCTACTAAAAATAATAATAAAATTAAATGGAGGCTTGTATCACTTTGTTTCCACCTGACTCATCAATGTCTTCCGACTATTCCGATTCTACCCTTGAAGATACAGGGCGATCAAAGAAAAAAAACTTGTGCACCGTGATCGCGAAAGGGCTCATGAAGTTCTAATGAATGAATACTTTGTCAAGACCCATGGTACATTGATGCGATATTTAGGGCCAGATTCTGTTTCTTGAAAGAATTGTTTCTAAATTTTGTGTGAGATATAGATGGCAGCTTTAAATGGCTTCAAGTAGGTTTCGACCGGGGGGGAGGGGGGTACAAAAGAAGTTTCACGCCACTACAAAAATGTGCATCGGTGATTCTTCAACTCCTAATTGGTATTGGTCCTGACGAATACAATGATTATTTAGCTATGAATGATGGTTTTCACAGGTGTAAAATATTTTTGCAATGCGATTATTAAGTTATACGATAAAGAATTTCTACGTAGACCAACTAGCCAGGACATAAAATCATAGAATGTTTGCACGCTTCACATGAAGCTAGACGGAGCCTTCCATGAATGCTTTATAGCATCGATTGCACACATATTGTTTGGAGAATGTGTTTGATGAGTTCGCGAGGTCAGTTTATAAGCTGTGATCACAAAAAAACAATAATCATGCTTGAAGAGGTGACGTCTAATTTATGGATTTGACTTCTATACTTTGGTGTTGCCGATTTGAACAATGACATCAATGTTGTCCATCAATCCCCATTATTCGACAATTAAATTCATGGAACTGCACCGATATGTCCATTTTGTGGCTAACGGGCGACAATACAACTGCAGCGACTATCTTCCTAATGGCATTTACCCGACTTAATCTACTTTTGTGAAAGCTTTTGCATATCTGTCACACCTCAACTTAAGGTGGAAATGCCGGGGTGCGAACCGTAGGTTCACATCTCACAAGGTAATTTCGTACAATTTAAATATGATAATATCTAAATATTTTTTTATTACAAAATTTCAATCAAGTACACAAAGTTTAAACAAATTACCAAAATAAAAATAGAGCACAAATATCTTTTATTTCATTAATTAAGGTTTCTCTAAGTGTTTATTCACCTTAGCTTCAAACCAAATGATAACCTGCAAATGCGTACAAAATAATATAGATTTGTCAACACGAGGTTGAGTGAGAAAAATCACTAGTTTTGATATAATAATAATGTATAAGTAAAGTGAGCAAAACTGATATTGTGAGTATAAATCAATCAAACCATGAGCAAATAAGGGTGTCAGCTGACCATGCGCCTCAAACACGGGCTATGGCTACTATGACAAAACAAATACCAATGATGGTTTCGGTCGACCATACCTCTCGAACACGGGCTATGGCTACTAGGACGGCGTATGATCATACTGACTTGCTAGACTTCAGTTGGACCTCTCCAAAATGCGATAAAATAACTAAACAAGTAGCAGTTATTCATTTAATTGATAAACACAAAATATTCACAGTTTGCTAGTACGTATAATATATATTATGTAAATACAAATAGGTATGCAAGTGTCCCCAAAATGTTTAAAATCAGTAAAATAGGGGGAATGACTTCTCACCTTATTACTCAGGCGAGTTTAGATAATAGTGACAAGAATAAACGAGTAAACCGTCTTTTAGTGCGCTGACTAAGTTAATCTGAACATACCTAAAACTTAGATATAACAAACTAAAATTAAAACCGAGAACATAGCCACTGGAATCAATCTAAACGGATGTCTAGAACTTCGTTTATGAGATTTTTAAGTAAATAAGCAACCTGGTACTAACCAGAATCCGAATATCGAGTCGGAAGTCGGGTTTTGGTCAATACACTCAAAATCTCAAGATAAAACTAAAAGTCTTCTGAACCGAGCTAGTTCCGACAAGAAGTGATAGAAATTGATTGGTCAACTTTGTTGACCAATATGCCCTTAAACGAGTCAGAATCCAATTGACCCGTCAATTCACCCTCATTCTCAGAAATTGATTGAGGGTTATTGATCATTGAACAAAATAGAAAAACTTTATAGAAGACAACTTACCTGGAAAGTGCTTAGATCGATGAGAAAACAAAGTCAAACACCAGGAAAACACCAAAGTCAACTTGAATACGAACAATCTTGAAGAAAATAATAAAGAACGAAGGGAAGAAAGGGTTTTTCTTGAATATGGAAGCTGCTACATAGTATATTAGGGTTTGGGGAAGATGGTTGCATGTTATTATGGCCTTGTTTATATAAGATTAGCAAACAAGAGCTATTTTTTGTCAAATGACTTGTTTAAGCAACAATATCTCGTTTGATGACCCAATCAACTGAAAATCAACCAAAATCCTTGAGGAAGGGGCTAATGTATATGGATATGTACCAAATCTAGGAGGGTTTTCTTGGAGTTTAAAACACGCGATTTGGTCCAAAATTAAGCGATTTAGCATTAAACACGAGTTAGGACTTACAATAAAAGATTTCTTGGTGATTTAATGCCCTGGTCGCGCCACGCGATTAGGTTAGACCTCCCAAGTCGCGCGACGTGGCGTGGTGCATGGTCTGATCTTTTCCTTTTGTTAGTTTTGGTCCCTGAAGTTTCGAAATGCATTTTTTTAGCCATTTTAAGCAATTTTGAGAGTTGTTAAGGACTATTTGGCATGGTTGAAAGTTATGAAATTATAAACTAAGTTAAAACAAGTGAAATACAAGTTTATATTAATACAAATTACCCTATTTATATTCTTGGGTCGGGTAAACGAGTACAATTATGAATCTAAAAAATCCAAAGTTTTATAGTCCAATCCACTTCAAAGAGAATAAATTCGATAAGTTGCAGGAATCGAGGAGAAAAGATATTGTTGAGCGAGTGTACACTGTTTTGAAATCACCGCCACACACTTAAGAAGAGAAAATAAGGAGCGTTTTGTACACGTGTCTCATATTACATAATATGATCAAAAAAGATGATGGGAATGTAGGGTTGTTCAAAAAGCTCGAGGCTTGAAGCTCGAGCTCGTGGCTCGCTCGATAAAAGTTCGAATAAAGCTAGCTATAAAAAGTTGATTTGAAACATCCTAAGCTGATTTGGATCGTTTTTGTAACCGAGCCAAAATCGACCAGGCTCGGCTCGAGTCATGGCTCGGCTTGTTGGCTGAATCTTAAGCTCGTTTAACTTCAAAATCAAGCTAGAGCTTAGATAAGTTGCATCGTTTAATTTCTAGCTCGAGCTCGAAACCACCTTGTCTCGACTTGGGCTCTACTCGTGAACAGTCCTATGGGAATGCAATCGTGATGGACCCTCTAACAAATGTAATCGTTCCTGGTGATACTGTCTTAGATTTTCGTAATGAAGAAATGCGCTTTCCACTTCGATATGTTGTGGTGGGACACATTGGTAGTTTAAATATGAACATTCGCAATTCCGATGATGAGTAGTGTTAACTTTATTTTATTTTTGTTTTTATTATATATATTAGTTTATGTAGGTCCCTAAACTAGATCTTACAGCACGTTCTTGGATCAATCTATGTTGTAGGATAGCAGAAATTACCTACAAGCGAGCTAGATCTCGGATTTTGTATGTGTTTGATTATTTACTACGAATGGAAACTTGAAAGGATAAGGTAGAGAGAAAGTAGGTAAGAGTTGGTTTTTTGACAAAAGGTTGATATTATATGTGCATGCTTCACCTTTTATAGGTGAAGCCATGTCATGCCTTCTTCATTATTTACGGCTGTCACACCCCAATCTAAGGCGGAAATGCCGGGGCGTGATCTGATTGCTCACAGCTCGAAGATACTATCATGAATATAAGTGACAATATCTAATTAATTATTTTATTCAAAGTATACACACATTATTCAATTACAACCAACAACTTAAATACATGAACATAAACTCAAATAATGATTATCTTGATTATATCCTAAGGTCTTGTCTACATGTCCAAACTTTAATCTTCAATACAAGCAACCTGCATATGTGTAGAAAATGGAGTTTGTCAACATAAAGTTGAGTGAGAATATTACTAGTTTTGCATGTCAATATAAATAAACATAACGTGATAAAAGCGGTAAAATAATCAAACCATAAACAAGTATGTAGACCGTTGCCAAGCGAATCGGGCGTTGGTCAATAGCATGAGAACCCAATACATGGGAGTATGATGGACCCCACCAAATATACGAATGAATGAATATTAACACAAGTAAGCATGTAACACGTATATTTGATTAAGTCACTCATAATTACACGTATGCATTTGTTTGAGATATATATATATATATATATATATATAGGCTAAGTATAAAATAAAAACCCTCTAGAGTTGTGAAAACTCTAGAAACTCATTTTCAACCACATGTTTTTAATTAATGTTTAAATATTGTGGTCCACAATTAAAGTGAATAAAAAATGTAAATATAAATATAACATTTTCTCTTTACTGAAAACATATATAAAATTTAGTAAAAAATGTTAAAAAATAGCAAAACATTTTTTTTGATGTTTTGTTTTAAATGTTACAACATATATTACATGTAACAAAAAAACAAAAAAACGATGTTACATAGGGTTTTCGCGGGTTTTTACAACTCAAATGAGTTTTCATTTTAGCCTTACCCTATACATATATATATATATATATATATATATATATATATATATATATAGTATGAAATACGGATAGGTACGCATATGTCCTCAAAACGTTTAGAAAAGTTGGTAAAATAGGGGAATGATAAACTCACCTTAGGCTAAAGGCAAATGATTAATAAATTAGATAAAGGAACTAAGGTTTAAACGAGACGACCACTAACGCGTCGAACGAGATAACAATCAGAACCTGAAACTTTGAGATATGATAATATAAGTAAAAAAGAACTTAATGCCGCTGGAATTGATCCAAACGGACGTCTAAAACTCCGGTTATGTTAAATTAAAGATTTAAGCGAGCTGGTACTGACCAGAATCCGAACAGCGAGTCGGAAGTCGGGTTTTGGTCAGTAGCCTTAAAATTTCTCTATGAGAATAAAATTCTTCTGGACCGAACGTTTAATCCAATCAGAAGTATGAGAAAACGTTAAGTCAAACTAGTTAACTATTTTGTCCTTTAACGAGTTTTAAACGACTTGACCAGTCAACACCCTTCAACCACCGAAATTGATTGAAGGTTATTGACTAGGGAATATATATGAATGATTTATATGTTTACAACTTACCCGGAAAGTGAAAGAATCAACAGAAACGATGAGTCAAAGATCCACACGTAAGTAAAGTCAAACGAACAAGCTTGTATCTTCAACAATAATGCAAAAACCAAAGGATTTTATGAGGAATAGTGAGGGGTGATGGCTGAGAATGCTTCATAGGGTTTAGGTAAAGTTTGTGGCAAAGATTATGAGTCTTGATTATATAAGAATATAAAAAACGAACCATATTTGGAAGATTTACTCGTTTAAGAAACCAAATATGATATTGATGACCAAATCATTGAAATAAGTTGTAGATTTCGTTCATGATCAGTAATTTATGAATATGGACTTGTATTTTAGTTATAATCCTTTTTTTGGACCTTAATTTACTCGATTTATGACAAAAATAAGCAATTTGGATGCTAAAACAAATTAGGAAACAAAATAAGCTATTTAATGAGAATATCTAGTACAATAACTAACAAAATTTGGCTTGGACACTAAGAAAACAAAACTGGACCAGCTATAACATTTCTTGGAGTTTAATTTTCGCTAATTTAATCGAAAATATGAAAGATTTGGCAAAACTAGTCCCTGTAGTTCCCGAAAATGCGATTTTTAGCCGTTTTAAGCGATTTTAAAGGTTTCTAAAGGCTATTTTACATAATTGAAAGTTATGAAATTATTAAATAAGTTGAACCAAGTTAATTACCAATAAATATAAGTTTTAAATAGTTCAAAAGATCCGAATTACATTCTCGAATCGGTTTAAACAAATACGAAAAATCCGAGATGTTACAGTCTCCCCTACTTTAGGGATTTTCGTCCCGAAATTAAGAAAAACTAAAACATAATCGTTTTTGAAAATAATTAAACTTTTATGGAAAATATCATAACATAGAACTTCTAATAATCAAAGCAACGCTCCAAATGACAATCCGATAAGGGCACTTGTATATAGGATGTATCACCGGCATATCCACCATGTCCTTATCATCTCATCATTCGTACAGTTACCCAAGATACCTTAGGTTCTAAATCATGACACACAATTGTACGTATTATGGTTTCCATTCGAGGACTTGAATAATTATGTTCCGGACCATAATTACTCTTATCGTCGGATGGTCCGCATAACTCGTTTCATCATGTGGGTTATAAAAGATTTAAATCCATCATTTTGAAAGAAATAAACGTTTTGCTAACTTTAAATATAGATTCAAGAGATAATAAATGTTCGAGTTTGATTAATAAAACCAGGTGATTTCTATTATGTCTTTTGATTAGGAAAGTTAAAAATTTTGGAGATTGAAATGGATTTCTTGAAGCAGACATTTGAAATGAATTATAATGATCGAGAATAAGCTAAGAGTGGAATATTATATGAGTTTAACCTTGATAGATAAAGGAACTTGATTCATGAGATGGTATGCGTAAAAGTTTAATTTATAACAAATCTCAAAGTAGTTAATAGCATGCGGAATTCTTAAAGATCGTATTCATTAGGAACTAAATTATTAAGATCGAGAGTATTAGTTTAAACATAATTAACGAAAATTTTGATGAGTCAAGTTGGATTAATTTGAGAATTTATGAGGTTAAAGAGAAGTTAATATAAAGTTATGAAATTATCGCTTTTCCAAGTTGTGAATTTGGGATGAGATTAATTCTATTTTCAAAATTAAAATATTATAATAAAATATTATAATAATTAGTAATTAATAGTTGATATATTAATGAAAATGTGAAAATGTACATATTCAAATAAATCGTTAATAGATTACATTGGGAAGTGGATATTATCGAATCACCGAGATAGTCCTATTCAAATTAAATCTTTAAAATTAGATAAAATATAAAGTGGGTAATTGAAGATAATTAGATTAACTTGAGAATTCGTGGATTTTTTCCTTTTTCACAAAATCGTTATAAACATTAGGAAATATGTAAATTGGATTATTGATAATGGAAATTCAAGTAAATAACAAATTTTAAATTAATTATGATACCAAAAATAAGATACCAAATTTTAATGGAAAATGATAATGGAAATTCAAGTAAATTGAATTATTGATAATGGAAATTCAAGTAAATAACAAATTTTAAATTAATTGTGATACCAAAAATATTCCATCAATCCCTAATTTGCTAAGAACGATGGCTCTGATACCAACCTGTCACATCTCGACTTAGGGCCTAGGCGTGACACCCGTAGTTGGTACATATTTTGAAAATATATCATAGTTGCGGGTTATTAGCGGAAGTCTTTGATTATAATAAAATATTAATTTATTTTGAAAATCTCTTGGATAATAAATATCCAAGTATTTTTGGTTTACAAACCTTTGTTTATTGTTATTTACAATATTTTATTTATTTTAAAACTGAGCCATCTCCATCTGCGAGCATCTAACTCCCCGAATGACTATTATGCCTTGCTATATGTACTATGCTTGCTTTCCTGTAATGAAGGGGAAAAAATACGTCAGCGATATTCTGGTTAATCGTTGACTCTGAAAACATTTTGACTGACAAGATAGTTTTGGAACAAACACAGTTAAAACGTCTCTTATTTCTGGGAACTTGTGCCACTGCCATACACACACAATTATGGTTCTCCAAGAACTAATGCCCATTAGAGAACTTTCGTTATGACTGTTTAGTCTGCGGCCACGTAGCCTTGATTGAAAGACTAGACATTTATGTTTGGATCTAGACACATGTGTACTCGGTTTGAGTTGCATTTATTATCTACCTTGTGACTTAGGGATCACGTAATCCCTTAAAATTTAGAGATCACGTAATCTCATATTTGACTGACTTTTTAAGATAAACAACCCGTTTATCTTAATGACTGACTGAAAAAGATTTAACGTATTCACCTATGATTGTGATTGTCTTTTCTGAATGATGTGGTGATCTCGTTTGAAAACCTTTGTGAATGAATGATGATTGATCTATAATAAAATAGGTTTATATAAATACCCAGATCGTCTCTTGATCCAGCTACAGACCTTTAGTCTGGTTTTGATAGCTTTAAACCTTGACTGATCATTTGTTTGAATAAAATATTTAGACCCGTAGTCTTTTCATTTGTTTACAAATCATGTGTTGAGTTTCTTCTTCATGAAGAAACATCTATTGATAGGTTTCTTCTTCAAGAAGAAACATTGAATAACTATAACCCTGATATGTGAAATCTTATGTTTCTTAGTCGTGAAGAAAACTATATTTCTTGTATATAAAATATTTTTTAATTGTGAAGAAACTATTTCTGACAATATCCTTTTGTATGTAAAAACCTATGGTTCTTAATTATGAAGAAACAGTATTTTAGCTATAACCTTTGCATGTAGAAAGTTTTGTAAATATACTTATGATCAAGGTTTGGGCTATACCCCTGACTATGGTTTAAGCCATATAATATAATAATAAAATAATATTTAGGCAGAACCCCTACCTTACACGGGAATTTGGAGTTTATATGCCTAAGCTTGTACGGGTAGCACTTCTACTTTCTTTTCGGTATTGAGGCTCAAACCGTCGGAACTTCGGGGTTTGGAACGCACTACGAGGTCGGCACGCAAACCGAGGCTAAGTGTGTGAAATTGTGTGTGTTTTGGTGTGAAGTGAATGTGCCGTAATCCTCCCCTTTTATAGCTGATTTTGAGAATATTAGGTCATCGCGTAGCGATGTCAGGGTTTGACGTGGGCATGCTGACTCAGCCCTAGCGTCTGTCACGTGTCCCCCCGTTGCGACACGTGTCTGATGACTCATACACCCCCATTGCGTAGCGCGATGGTGTTGTTCCTGGGCTCATCGTGTAGCGCGATGGGTCCTAGAATCAGATTTTTCACTTTTGGTCCTTCGTCTTTGATAACTTGCCAATTCTTGGTCATACTTTCATTTTCCAAAAATACTAAACCGGCCCTTATGCGGCTCTCAGAGATGCGAGCGTGCGAAGTGCGCCATCAAAACGCCATATTACGCCCATCGCCCGAGTCCGAGTTCGTGTCCATGTCCATGCGCGTCGGATGCTTCGCATCCTCCGCTAGAATTATGGAGAGTGATTAGTCACATTAAAACATTTCTTTGGAAAATTGCTTCCTTATAAAGAGCTTCAATTTCTTTTCTTGTTTCTATGTGGGATGAAAGTTATCTTCCTTATTTATACCATGTAGAATGCTTCCATTTTTTTCCATCTTTCCATGTGGGATGGAATTTTCTCATTTCCTTAACATAAGATGCTTATTTTTCTTATTTTCAATTTTCTCATAACTTATCTTGAGAATATTTTTAGTCCTTTAACTTTTAAAATTGACATATTTGGCCCAAAATAAATATGGGATTTTCTAGGATGTTACAGTTGTAAGAAGTAGCATCTTTGAATCCAAACTTCTGAAAAATTTCATGGACGTATTTCTCTTGATGAATCAAATTCCCATCCGTCTTCTATTTAACATGCAGGCCCAGAAAGAATGCTATCTCCCCCAATGAACTCATTTCAAACCGATTCTGCAATACCTTTGAAAAAATCTCTACACTGATTATCACTCATTGATCCGAAGATAATGTCATCAATATACACTTGGACCAGGATCAGATCATTGCCAACCTTTATGACAAAGAGTGTTTTATCAATAACACCTCTTCGGTATTCGTTTCTAATAGATGTTCTGCTAATGTTGCCTTACTAAGCAAGGGGTGCTTAATGAAGGCCATAGAGAGCTTTGTCAAGTCGGTAGACGTAGTTCGGACAATCTGGTTCCTCAAAACCTGGTGACTGCTTGACATAAATTTGCTTCATACAAGGAAGTGGTCTTCACATCCATTTGATACACTTTAAAGTTCATGTATGATGCATAGGCTAGAAAGATATGAATAGCCTCAAGCCTAGTAACTGTGGCATAAACTTCATCATAATCAATTCATGCTGAGAGAAACCTTGCACCACCAGCCTTGCTTTATTTCTAATAATGAAACCCTTGTCATGCTTCTTGTTTCTGAACACCCATTTGGTACCAATTGGTCTCTTGTTCTCGAGCTTCTTACCAGCCTCCACACATTGAGCTCTTGAATAGTAACAACTCTTCGTGCATTGCTTCAACCTAGGAGTTCTCCTTGAGAGCGATGCAATAATCTTTATGTTCAACCTGAGAAATAAAACAAGTAAAACTACATTTGTTAATAGTTCCAGACTGGCTCCTCGTCTGTACGCCGGCAGAGGAATAGCCAATGATGTTCTTAGTTGGATTTGATCGATGAATGGGCAACTGAGGAACAGGATCAACTTGAAACTCAACAGTAAGACTTTCAACAGGATGGAAGAGACTGGGAGCATTGATTAGAACGTCAGTTGGTTGGTTAATGCTTTCAGGTTGATCCATTAAATGTTCTGAAGCAATGGGACCATCCCAAAGATTTTCCATGAAAGGAACGACAATTGTTGGAACTGGAGTTGAATCGGCTGTGTTTGAAGCATCATATGGAACTTTATTTGCAACAACATCTTTGGCAGCAGGTGCTTCAATGTGTTGGAGGAGGTGTGGGTACAGATTCAACCACGCTTGTGTTTAACTAATAGTTAACTATAGGCTCCAGTTGGTGATGGATCTACATTGTCAGCCGACAAGTATGAAGATTCTGAATCTGAATCAGAAGCATCTTTAACAAGAACTACATCGGTTGTATCTGTGGCTTGTGGAGCTGGATTAACTATAGCTGGTTGAGGAGCTATAGGTAATACATTTCTGACTTAAGTACCACTAGACACATTAACATTATCCAAACTGTCTATGAGAGCTTGCATTAATATAGATTGAGGCACTGTGGCTTGGGCTGGAGCAGCTGCAACTGTAGGGGTAGTCATAGCAAGAAACTGGTTAAACAAGTAGTCATAATCAAACATCTAGTTTGAACTTGTGCGAAATTCGGTCTGATTTTTCTCTTGCCGGTCAACATTAAATGATTCCACGATCACTCCTGCTTTCTTATTGCATACTCGATAAGCGGTCTTGTTAGAAACATACCCAACAAAATAACACTCATCTGCCTTTTTAGCAAACTTGGCACTTGAATTAGCATTTGTATGAAGCAGTGTGCATGGACATCCAAAGGTCTTGAAATAGTTGACTTGCGGCTTTGTTTTGTAGTAGACTTCATATGAAGTCCTCTTCATACGCTTGTTTAGCATCACACACTTCTGAATAAAGCATGCGGCATTGATTGCTTCAACCCAGAAAAATAGAAGTAGCTTTGAGTTTGAAAACATTGTTTTAGCCGCCTCGATCAATGTTCAGTTTCATCTTTCAGCAACCCCATTCTGTTGTGGAGTGTACGGAGCACTGAACTGATGGTCTATCCCTTTGGAGTGGCAAATATCATTCACCATTTGGCTGCATAATTCAGTTCCATTGTTGCTTCGTATACACTTGATTGTTTTGTTGGTTTGGTTCTCCACAAGTGTCATGAATCTGATCAAGAACTGAGTTGTTCATCCTTATGACCTATACGAAAGGTCCAACTGAAATGAGAGTAATCATTAGTAATAATAAGACATAGGCTTTCCGGCCTATTGCCAAAGGATGAATGGGTCCAAATAAGTCCATATGCGACAGGTGAAGAATGAAATCTATAGAAGTAACAGTTTTGGGCCTGTGAGGCATTTAGAATAAGAAAAACATTTTTCAATGCAAGAGAAAGTTTTAACAGGTAAACCCCTCACATGATCACCTATTACCAGTCTGTTCAAATTCTTAGAGTTGGCATGACCAAGACGTCGATGCCAAAGTGATGAATCGCTCTCTGAGGCTTTAGATATCAGATATGAAGCATTTTGTTGTGAATACAAACTTCTCATGTCTAATATATAAGCATCATTATGTCTCGGAGTATGCATCAGAATTCTTTCCTCTAGGACTTTAAAACCTTGTTTTAAGAACAAGCATTCATGTTTAGTAAAGTGAGTGGAGTATTACCTGTCACAGATTTGAGAGACACTGAGCAGATTGTGATTGAGCTGTTCGACAAGATTGACATCTTCAAAGGTCAAAGTGCCATTAGAGACCTTTCCTCTCTTAGTTATTTTCCCACCCCTGTCACCAGCAAAGGATACGAATCCACCATCAAACGGTTGAATGTCAAACAGTAAGGATTCGTCTCCCGTCATATGTCGGGTGCAACCACTGTCTAAGTACCAAATACTATTGATAGACCTCCTTGAATAATCCTACATGCATCAAAAATTAATTAGGCATGGGTTCCCAAGACAAAGTTGTCTCGGGAAGGTTAACCACAAAGTCCCTAAATTTATTTTATTTCCTGAAAACATATTACTTGTTGGTGAATCATCACTAGAAGAATAGTCCTTAGGAACCCATGCAGAAACACACTCCTTGTTTTTGAAACGCTTGGATCTAATCTTCATTGTTTACAAAAAAAATCCTTAGATTTCTCAACCTTTGGAGTTCTTTTCCTTTTCTTTGAAACTGTTTTTGGTGGATTCTTAGACTCTGCAGTCTTTGAATCCCTTTTTGCTCTCTCCTTCTTGGTTATCCAAAAAGGCTTTTTCCTTTTTTTTTTGTTTCATCAATTTTGGATCTCACGTCCATTTCACTGGTTTCACTTACAGTTTAATCAGTCCTTGATCCGGAACTGCTAGCAGCTGTAGATCAGAACTGATTAAAATGCATTTGCATAACTTTTTGTTGTCTATGCTAGTACTTGCAGTATCTTGCAAGGTGAGATGGATTTTCACACACATAACAACATTTTCTACTCTAGACCCCATAATACGTATCAAAGTTATAAGATCTTTGATGATGTTGAGAAGGTGATCCTTGCAAGAAAGGAACATGATTGTGATTCTTAATTGGTTTTAGACCATGATAATCAAAAGCAGTAGTGTAATGTGACTCAACATGATTTTGTTGATAATAACCATAGTAGTTATTATGATTAAAGTTATATTACTGAAGATTTTTAAATGATTAGTTGTCACACCTCGGTCTAGGGCCTAGGTGCGATGTCCTGGGTTGGTACATGTTTTGTAAATATATCAAAGTAGCGGGTTCATTTTAGCAGAAGTCTTATATTTTAAAATATTAACTTACATTGAAAAATTTATTGGGAATTTAATACCCAAGTTTTGGTTACAAAACAGTATTATTATTATTACAAGGATTTATTTATTCAAAAATAGAGCCATCTCGTGCGATCTTCTAACATCATGACTCTAATCCTTGTATATCATCCATCATCACCTAATTACCTGCATGGGTTAGAAAAACACGTCAGATATATGCTGGTGAAACGTTGGCTCGATAAAACAGCTTATAACAGTCGTTAAATACAAATATAGTTTTCTGTTTCACAAACTCAGCAAGAACACCTGTCATTCCCGGGATTTATACCATTGCCCTACACACAATTCAAAGGTTCCCCGAGTATATAGCCCCTGTTCGGAGATAACCTTCCCCTAGGCTATGTAACCCTGTTGGAGAAGTGGTTATGACTGACTTGGTTTTGTATACCAATTAGATCCAGACACATGTGTATTCCGTCTGAGTTGCTTTTTATTATCTATTTTGTATTATAACGATTTTAGAGACAATAATCTTATGTAAACATTTATCAGACTCTTTGCAATAAATGACCTGTCTATTACAAGAGTAAAATCAGTTCAAACCATAAAAAGTTAACGTGTTCACCTTGTGTTGTCAGTTCGGTGATATCAGAACTTTCTCCTCAGTATGCTATTAACCTATATTTGTAATAGGTATGCATATGTACCTAAATGATATAACTTAACTTATTCAGCAGACTTTAAGTCTGTTTCAGTTTAGCAGACTCTTGGTCTGTTCAGCAGACTTGAAGTCTGTTTCAGTTCAGCAGACTCGAGGACAGTTCAGCAAAATCTTAGGTTTGACCTAACCTTAGTAGAGTTATAGTCGTTTTATGAAAATACTTTGTATTTACATATGACGTTTGGTATGGCATGTTTTGGCCTAATAGATTTTTTGAGAACCTTGGTGGTGAGGCGGGTGCAGGTGCCGACAGAAGTGGGTCAAGAGTTGTGAATCCAGGTGATTCCATCGAGGCTATCTAGTTGTATTCCCCCCGATGAAATATCACTCGCGATGCTGATTTTGAAGACATGGCCATCTGCGCCAATTTTGTGGAACATTTCTTCCCTCCCGGGGAACGCATAGCTCGTAAGCTCCAACCCCATGATGGCCTATCTACTGACGTCACATACAATGCCGTCTGGGGAATCTCTGGTTTGGCCAAGCTTATTCGTGAGAACCGCGCTCTTCACGCTGAGCGTATTGACTACGACGCCGCCAGAATAGATTTGGAACTTCAGCTGAAGAAATTTTAGGATACTGCCTGGAAGGCTAATCGAGAGGCAGCAGAGCACCGCCATACTCTTGCTGCTGCTAAGGAGTTGCAGAAGAAAGAAGAGGCAGATTTGGCGGCATATGTCCGTGAACGCACTGAGCGCTACGAAGATTTTCAGGCCGCGTGCAGGAAGTCAATTAAAGATCTTGCTGAGGTATGCGGTCGTGTTTAGGTTGCATGAGAGGCTTCTACCAAGCATGAGTAGGAGAATGTTGATTCATATAAGCGGATCGAGGTCTTAAAGGCTGAGGCGGCGGTCCGGAAGTCGGATGCATGCAAGCTCACCATTGAGAACTTGACAGTTGAGAGCGCCGGGCTTGCCACCGATCGTGACTAGCTATTGATGCATGCCATTCGCAAGGTCAGTTAATGTTAGGGCTCGGATTTTCAGTATCCTCAGCAAACATTATATTCAAAGCGAAACTAGGATGCGGTATCCTCTAAGGTAACAGGTATCCAATTATGTTATATAACTAACGCATAGTCTGCTGCTTTCCTTATTTACCAGGTCAAAGGTAGTTTCCATGATCTCCCAAGAACTCGCACTTGCTGTTATTAAAGCGTGGCCAATAAGGAAACGTGCAAATTAGAAGAATTAACGGCTAATTGGACTCATTCCAAAGTTTCCAAAATTATAGCCAATAGTTGTTAGACTTTGTTAATTATAAATAGAGCTCTAAACATTGATTATAACACACACTTTAGCACTCGAGAACTTACTAGTACTCGCATTCCTTGTAATCACGATCAAGTTTGAGCTCCACAATTGTAATCACCTTTATTATTAATAAACCGGTGGTGATAGTTTTCACTGCCTGGGGTTTTTTGCTTGTTATCCTAAGGATAACGGGTTTTTTCCTCGCAACAAATCCTCGTGTTCAAGCACTTTTACGTTCATTTCATACAAGCACCAAGTCCCGATTACTAATTTGGTTATGAAATCAATGTTGTTAATTTTTTACCAAAACAATTTGGCGCCCACCGTGGGGCTAACGGTGCTTTAATCCATTAAATCCGTTTATTTCATTCACCTTCATTCTCTTTACAATGGCCTCACAACCAAAAACCAGTTCAGTCTTTGCTCCAGTGGTCACTACTGCTTCAAGTGTCAACCCAGGACCTCCACCACTACCGAAGAAAAATACTCAGCCCAGAGGAGAACTTCCACCATTCGCGGGATCCTCTACACGGGTAGACCTGGTTATTTCTAACAATGATATTTTTGCTTGATAAAACAGGTCAAAACGCAAATAGAGTAGCAAAAGAAGACCAACTCAAGGCTATTCAAGGAGATTGAAGGAATCAAAAAGAAACCAGGGCAGGAGACCACTCCAATCATGCCCAGGGTCCTTGATTTTGATTTTCCAGGATCATCTATACTTCAGATCCCGGATCCTTGGGGACACAATCAGCAAGGATTCCATCGTAGCAGCAAACAGGATATTGGGGAGCTTTTCCTTCGGTATCCTCGGAGTTACTCGGACCAACGAGGCCAGGTTCCATCAACACGCAGCCTCGCTCAACCGTGCCTGCCGGCATATCCTCATTAGGATCCCTTATGATGTCCTCGGAAGTGCATGTTGGAGATGACATCCCTATGCAGGCACCGCCTTAACCTGGGGATACCATCAATGGAGGAATTAACCACCTAAGCTCAGGATATCAGAGACCTAACGAAGATCTTGGTAACAGTTTACTTAATTCTAATTTATACACTAACCGTGGAACTGTGCAGGACAAGGGGATGGCCCCCGATATAGCCAGGGAATTACAGAAGATGAAAGATATGATTTCCAGTATCCCCGGGATAATCCGTCCCATAGCTGAAGTTCCGGCGGGCAGTCACAAACTTTCCAGGTTCACCTGGCCCATATGCGACGTGGAGATCCATAGGAAATTCCAGACGCCCAACATGAAACTTTATGACGGCACTACGGATCCTGAGGAGCATGTAGCTCAATATAGAGAAAGGATGGAGGTCAACCCTATCCCCGCTGAAATCAAAGAAGCCTGTCTATGTAAAGGGTTTGGTTCAACACTAACAAGGCCGACCATCAAATGGTTATTAAGTATTCCTTCAAATACTATCACTTCCTTTGCTCATTTGATTAACTTGTTTAATAATCAATTCTCTTGTAGTAGATCTTTTGAGAAAATGACAGGTGATTTATATAGAATTGTTTAGCATAACAATGAATCCCTAAGGGATTACATAATTAGATTTAGCAGGGAAGCTTTGGAAATCCCCAACCTCGACATGGCAGCTGCTGTTGAAGCCTTCAAGATGGGACTTAGGAAGGATTCTCCTTTCTATGACGACCTCGTCATGACTCCATGCAGGAATCTTGATGAAGTCAGAAACATGGCATTAAGATACATTCGGCTGGAGGATGACAAGAAGGCTCATGGAAACTTGGTTATCCCGAAATACGAGTCTACCAACAGGAAGTCCGACTCTCCACAAAAGTTCTTCAGGCCGAAGCCTTATTCCAAGCAGGATAATCCCAAGATCAATGTTGTGGAAGAAGACGAAGAGGACAAAGAATATCCTAAAATATCTGAATACTGCTTTAACCTAGATATTGGTTGTGTGATTTGTGCCATGCAGGATCTAGGTGACAAGGCTAGATGGCCTAAGAAAAATGAGAAGCCTGGATCCAACAAAGACAAGTCAAAATGGTGTGCGTTCCATGAAAACTTTGGCCATCGGACTAATGATTGTATAGCACTCCGGAAAGAGATAGGATACCTACTCAGTAAGGGACACCTGAAGGAACTATTTGGAAGAAATAAGAACAAGAGTCAGGATCCTGTCAAGATACCTGAAAGGGCACCTTCTCCACCGCCCGGGGCTAAGGTGGTATCCTTCATCTCGGGAGGATCTGACATCTGCGCGACCTCGTATTCAGCAGCCAAGAAGCGTTCCAGAGAAACGAAGATAGACAACGGAGAAAGACCTCTCCGTACTTCAACATTGACAACTCAAAGAATCATATTCTTCGATGAGGAGGACAGATGTGACCTTGTGGACCCCAACCACGACGGTTTGGTAAACACTTTATGTATAGCTAACTGTTTTGTGCACAGGATACTCGTAGATGGAGGAAGCCCTGTAAACATTATCCAGATGGATACCTTGAAGAAAATGGATATCCCGGAAACGGAAATTATCCCGAAATCCTTAGTCCTTGTCGGATTCAATGGCAAGACCAAAAACACCTTGGGAGAAATCAAACTTCCAATATATATTGAGGGAACTAATTCCCTACAAAAGTTTTGCGTTATTGACTCTTTATCTTGTTGTAATGTGATTTTAGGCAGGCCCTGGATCCACAGCCTGAAGGCTGTACCTTCAACCTACCATCAATGTGTGAAACTCCCAAGTCCTTGGGGAGTCATCAAAATTGAGAGTGATCAACAAGATGCCAAGGAATGTTATGCTTCGTTAATGAAGTGGACTACAAAGCCTACTCAAGCATAGCAATTACAGAAACAGCCGGGGAAGGTCCTGCAAGCAAGAGAATAGGATGTAAAGGAAGGTCCTAGATGGTTGGCCAATTTAGTTGTGGTCCAGAAGAAGAATGAAAAATGGAGAGTATGCGTGGACTTCACAGACTTGAATAAGGCCTGCCCAAAAGATCCATTTCCACTCCCACACATCGACTCAATGGTGGATGCAACCGCTGGCCATGAACTGCTAACCTTCATAGACGCATCCTCAGGATTTCAGCAAATTCAAATGGAACCTTCGGATCTAGAGGACACAGCCTTCATGACTCCCACAGGTATATACTATTATACTGCAATGCCTTTTGTACTTAAAAATGCAGGTGCAACATACCAAAGGCTCGTCAACATGATGTTCAAAGACCAACTGGGGGATACGATGGAAGTCTACATAGATGACATGGTTGTGAAGTCAAAAAAAAGGCCGAGGATCATCTTAAAGACTTGGCAACAGCATTTGATATCCTAGATGAATACAACATGAAGCTGAATCCAGCCAAGTGCCACTTTGGGGTCAAAGCCGGAAAATTCCTGGGATACATGGTCACCAAAAGAGGAATAGAAGCAAGCCTAGAGCAGATCAAGGCTATCCTGGATATCAAATCACCAAAGAAATGTCAAAGATGTCCAAAGGTTGTCCGGAAGAATAGATGCTCTCAACAGATTCATCTTAAGATCTTGAGAGAAGTGTAAAGACTTCTATGATATCCTGAGGAAGAATCAAAAGTTCGAATGGGGAGAGAAGCAAGAAAGGGCATTGGTATCCTTGAAGAAATACTTATCCTCAGCACCACTTCTAATGAAGCCAGTTGATGGTGAGCCTCTATCCCTATACTTAGCCGTTTCTAGGAGTGCAATCAGTGCCGTCTTGGTCAAGGATCATGAAGGTCAACAACATCCAATATATTATGCAAGTAAAAGTCTACTAGATGCTAAATCCAGGTATTCCTATTATGTAAGTAAAAGTCTACTATAATGGCTTCTACTAAACTAAGACATTACTTTGAAACTCATGCTATACATGTAAAAACTAACTATCCTATTAAAGCTGTCTTGAGAAAACCAGAAATGTCAGGTAGGATGGCAAAATGGGCTGTGAAACTTAGTGCATATGATATCTCATATGAGCAAAGAACAGCCATAAAATCTCAGGCACTTGCCGACTTTGTGGCTGATTTTAGCCAGGATATACTTGAAGAAGTTGAAATGGAGGTTCAACAATTGGACGTCAAGGAAAGTTCGACCTTGCATACCGATGGTGCCTCCAACATAAGAGGAACAGGTCTAGGTATCCTGCTAAAATCGCCACAGGGGGACATAATACCTCTATCTATATCTTGTGAATTTCAGGCTACTAATAATGAGGCTGAATATGAGGCCTTAATAGCTGGTTTCCAATTAGCAAAGGATATGAAGGTGTAACACCCGTTAATTTTTCGGTTCAAAGGGTTTAAGCTTGTAGAGTATGTATATTCCTCGGGATTTAACCGACATTTCTCGGAAACCTTTTCGTCATACCGGTACGTTAAGTTATTTAAACTTTCCTTTCATGTTGCCATATCTCTCAAATTAGAAGGGCTAGAGTGTAACTTGTTGTTTTATATCATAAAACTAAAAACCCTAGCCCCCTACCTTCCCTATTCCCTATCGGACAAGAGAGCAGCCAAGGAGCTGCGATTTTTCTTTTTCTTTTTTTTTGCAGCCAAGGATCATAAAACTTCAATTGAAGGTTCATACTATGTCCCTACAAGTCTTTTACACCTAAATTGATCATATTAACGCATTTATTGGTTGTTAGGGTTGAGTTTTGGTTATAACGATTTCTGACAGATTCGTACTCGATTATTGTTCGGTCTGTAACTCGATGAAAATATATTGTTTTTGATCAATTATTGTTTCTATGATGTTATAATTTGAGTCTAGTTTCCAGAAAGGTATAATATGTAATGTTTGGAAGATATTTGAATGCTTTTTATGATTTTATAAGATCAAGTGTCAAAGCTGATGCGGGATGACGGATTCTGGTCTGTCTTCCCGACATCATAACCCTTTTTCGACAAGTCCAAATTTGTTGGTTCCACTTCTGGAAGTTATTATTTTTAGTTAGGAACCAAACCCAATTGGAATCATTTAATTTGGCAGGGTAATTCTTTTTATAAAAATAAAACCATTTTGTTGCGCACTGAAATAGCTGCACATACCTTTCTGTGTTGAAGGAATTTTTATGATTATTTTGTCCACTAGAAAAATATAATAAAAATATTTTTATAAACCTAAGACATTTATTAAAGTCTGGTAAAAATTAAATAATTTATTTCAAAGGTTATCCTATGTAATTAAATGCATCTTCGCATGCTAAAATCTGTACGTTTTACTTGTTATTGATCGATAAGTTCGTTTTAGGCTTAACCGGTGGATGTTCTACTGTGCTCTTGTCGGGGCTGTTTGAAGTGAGTTTTTGCACCGTAATCTTCCTAGGTATGTTCCATATATCATACTTTAAAATCATGTTCATTGGTGTTCGTTAGATTGGTCAACTAGTTGTATTTTGATTGTTAGTGTTCGGTTGACTAGAATTGTAGTTTTATGCGTTTAATGCGAGGGTCGAAGTGATTAATGACCAATTCAGCTCGGGGGAACTTGGTTTGATGTACAGGCTGTTGGAAAATCATTTTTATAAGTTACGGGGCTGAATTGGTTGTCGGTTGCTCAAACGGGTCGGTACAACGCGCAATTGCGTTTATTGAATAGTTGGTGTGTTGTACTTGTGAGTTACCGACCCATTTGAATCGTGTAGCGTCGTGTGGATTTGTTGGCTGTGATTTTATCATGTTGGGTCCACACGGGGCTGAGTTGGATGTTAATGACCTAAATGACTCTTAGACGCGCGTGTTAGTGTCACCTAGTGCTTCCTGGGAGTAAATTGGGAATTCTTTATTCCCGGGAGTATCTAAGGGTCGTGTTGGTGAATGTAAGGCCCCGGGGGCTGTTATGATTGAGTTTGATGAGGTCGAGGTTTTAGGTAACTCGAACCGTGTTATAACATCTCGTAGGATAAACGAGTCCGTTCGATGTCGTTTGTAATGTTTGTATGTAAACCGACAGGTGTTTGAGTTTTGGGATTATCTAGCTCGTGGTGAATACGTGTCTTGTGTCAGGTGAGTTCATGATGCCCCCTTTTTACTCTTTTAAGATTTTGGGCTAGCATGCACACCTAAGCGATTTTGCTTGATGAATTGTTTAAAATTATTTTGGATGGGCTTACTTGTATAGGGTAGGCCTTGAAATGATATTATTGTATGTATGTATGTATTATTGTATGGCCAATATTTGGTGATGTTAGTAGTCGTTATCGACTACGGATGTTACGTATGCCTACTTTGTGTTTGCATATGTTGGATGAGATGTTACGTGTTTGGGTTATACGTGTGCTCGACCCTGATGTTATTACTTGGATGAAGTATATGTAGGTATATAATTATAAGGATGTTTATATATAATTATAAGGATGTTTATATATACTTATAAGTATGTTCATATATACTTACAAGGATGTTTATATATAATTATAAGTATGTTCATATATACTTATAAGGATGTTTATATTTAATTATAAGGATGTTTATATATAATTATAAGTATGTTCATATATACTTACAAGGATGCTTATATATAATTATAAGGATGTTTATATATGATTATAAGGATGTTTATATACATATACAAGGATGATTACTTATTATTGATGATAGCCTAATTGTTGTAACCCGTTTTATTTTTAAAACTCTTGGAATGATTATGACTATTATTATTTTATATGTCTTACAGTAGGTCAGGTATCTTCAAGTTTATGTTGATTCTTTGTTATTAGCTAACCATTTCAATGGCTCTTATGCAGCGAATGCAGAAAACTTAGCGAAATATTTCAAAATAGTTAAGCAATTAGCTATGTGTTTCGAAACATTTGACATAGTGCAAGTACCAAGGGAAGAGAACACTGAAGCAGATGCCTTAGCAAACTTAGCATCAGCTCTCAAGATACCTATCGTGCATATCTTGTCTCCAGCAACAAAGGAGAACCTCAAAATCTTAGAAACTTCAAATTCTAAGGATAATCCAGCATCTTGGACCAATCCCATAATACGATATCTTCAGGATAACGAGATCCCAGAAGGAGAAAATCCCAGAGCATTCCGAATGAAGGTAACCCAGTATATTATCCTAAATAATGTATTATATAGAAAATCACTTGCAGGTCCATACTTGAGATGCTTGGAATATCATGAAGCACAAGAAGTTCTCAAAGACATACCTGAAGGCGATTCTGGAAACCACACTGGGGGCAGAGCCTTAGCATCCAAGATACTAAGGACAGGCTACTTCTTGCCAACAATGAAGAGAGATGCAATGGATTTCTCCAAGAAGTGTGATGCTTGCCAAAGACACAGCAACATATTACATCAACCAGTTGAACCATTATATCCTATCATCTCCCCATGGCCATTTATGAAATGGGGAATGGATATTATCGGAAAGCTGCCCAAGGCTCCTGGTGGAAAAGTCTTTATGCTGGCCATGACAGATTACTTCTCCCAGTGGATCGAAGCAGAGGCATTTGTTCAAATTAAAGAAAAGGATGTGATCTCATTCATCAAACGCAATATCCTGACAAGATTTGGTATCCCGGCAGAGATTGTTTGTGATAATGGTTCACAGTTAGAACAACCAACTTTTGTGAAAGTTGGGGAATTAAGATGGTGACTTCAACTCCAGTACATCCTCAAGCTAATGGTCAAGCAGAATACAGTAACAAGATCATCATCAACAATCTGAAGAAGAAATTAGGATCCAAGAAAGGAAAATGGACAGAAGAACTACCATTTGTTCTTTGGGCTGATAGAACCACTTCGAAAAATGCAACGGGACAAACATCTTTCTCCTTGGTGTTTGGGGCCGAAGCTGTTATCCCTACAGAGATGGTGATCGCCACAGCAAGAACCAGCATCCAGGATACTGAGTCTAACAAACAAAATCTTACCGAAGACCTGGATACCATCGATGAACTCAGGTATCTCGCCAGGATCAGAATGGCAACATACCAACAAAGAATAGCCAAGTCCTACAAAAAGAATATCAGGATTCGAAGATTCCAAATAGGTGACATGGTGCTAAGAAAAGCATTCCAGAATACCACTAACCCAGCAGATTGAAAGCTAGCTCCGAAGTGGGAAGGTCCTTACCTGATAGATTAGGAGGCAGAAAAAGGGGCCTACAGGTTAATCACTATGGAAGGTGTTCCTATACCAAGAGCTTGGAATGCTATCCACCTCAAGGCGTATTTTTGGCGCCAAAATTTGACACGAGGTCGATGACTCGCGCAAAAATAAACCAAATACAACTAATTAGATAGTGGTAAATGGGTGTCGAACACGAAGAGTTTGTGGAATATGTGTTACTGAGTAGCTTACGATTAAACTAATATAAATGTAAATGACATAAAGTAATTTTCATAGTGATTTTTGATTAGATTTTATAAACTAGATACACTAAACGAAGGTTGTAAACAATTGATTAAATGAGAATTCCTCTTGGAGTTCAGTTATTACGCAACTCTTTTGTTTAAGTTCAATGGATAAATCATAATATCTTGATTTCGTGTAAATGTAATTGTTTGTGATTAATCAAGAACTAAGTACTCAGATTCCTAGAACGTGAGGTCGTTACTTGGTTAATCAATCAATATAATCTTAACCCTAATTTCTTCTACTAAATCTCGATTGTCAACAACACCAAGAACGTATAGAACGAAATTAGGTTAAACGATATGGACAAATTGCAAAAATTCAAACAAACAACATGATTATATTAATCTAAACGATTCGATAATCAATCCAAGTGCACGAACAATAAACGAAACGAGTATTGCAATAACCTTACAACCAAGAGAAATACTAGAAGTTTTAGCCACACATAATTAAAATCATCATACCAAGTTTAATCCCAAGCATTCCAAGATTATGATGTTAATCCTTGATTTAAAACCTTCAAAAACTTGTTCTCCAGCCCCAACAACACCCCAACAATTGTCTCAAAACGGAATAATGAAGAATGGATCTCAAAAGGCAATTATAACAGCAATTTCGAGTTGTAACCGCCACCAGTCGTCAGGGTCCACCGTAAGCTACGGTGGCCACCGTAGCTTACGGTGGCTTTGAAACCACTACGCCAGCTTGTATCTGTTTACGGTAGGCTGCAACGTTGGAATCCTACCGTAGCATACGGTGGCTACCGTAAGCTACGGTAGCCTCAGCTCCAAAACACTTGTTCTTCTTTGACTTGTTGACTGCTATCACCAACTCTTGAGTCCTTTGCTCCTCTCCATCGAAGTTCACTCGAATCACCATTTTTAGCACCTGTTCCTGCAAACACGCACCACATACGGTAGTAACCTAAATCTTGAAATAACACATAAACGCTCGTGTTTTACTTAGAATTACTACATTTAAGGGTGGCTGTACAATCCACCCGTCATTTACTCAAAGGACGGACGAGTGACACGTGCATCAACAATCTACCAGGCACAACCAGGAATTCAAAATTCAAAATTTGAAAATTTTACAGCTGTAACCCATACCCACAGCTGTTAAATTTTGGGACAATTGTTAGGGTTCGGATTTTCAGTATCATCAGCAAACATTATATTCAAAGCGAAACTAGGATGCGGTATCCTCTAAGGTAACAGGTATCCTAATTATGTTATATAACTAACGCATAGTCTGCTGCTTTCCTTATTTACTAGGTCAAAGGTAGTTGCCACGATCTCCTGAGAACTCGCACTTGCTGTTATTAAAGCGTGGCCAATAAGGAAACGTGCTGATTAGAAGAATTAACGGCTAATTGGACTCATTCCAATGTTTCCTAAATTACAGTCAATAGTTGTTAGACTTTTGTTTATTATAAATAGAGCTCTAAACATTGATCATAACACACACTCTAGCACTCGAGAACTTACTAGTACTCGCATTCTTTGTAATCACGATCAAGTTTGAGCTCCACAATTGTAATCACCTTTATTATTAATAAACCGGTGGTGATAGTTTTCACCGCCCGAGGTTTTTTGCTTGTTATCCTAAGGATAACGGGTTTTTACCTCGCAACAAATCCTCGTGTTAAAGCATTTTTACGTTCATTTCATACAAGCACCAAGTCCCGATTACTAATTTGGTTACGAAATCATTGTTGTTAATTTTTGACCAAAACAGTTAATATTTTGCTTTTTAACTAGTGCCTTGTATTTCTTCCTTACGTTGACTCTTTATTTTAACTTGTGTAGGTTGCCCAACGTATCATAACTAACGAGGCTATGAGAAAGAGCGTTGGGCGCCTTGTGACGGCAGCGTAGAAAGTGAGGCACAAGGCGGGGTTCAAGGAGGCACTTAAGTATGTGCACGATCAGATCCCTCTAAACCTCTATACACTTCATAATGTTGACGTCGAAGCAGAGTACTAGGCTACGGAGGCGGAATATGATGCCTTGTCGTTCCCCATTTTACCAATCATCACTCAGCGTGCTAAGGAAGAAGATGGCCTGCAGAAGATAAGGCAATTACTTGAGCCATCTGAAGCAAACACTTCCTCTAGGGTGGCGATGATACTACTGCTGAGCAGGATCCGACGGGGGTATAGTTAGGGCTGATTAAGTGGCCATTCTTCGCCTAGATTAAGTTTGTATATAAGTAGCTTAGAACTTTGTAAAAATTCTGTGAATATTCTATCGGCGGATGTTGGTATCCACCTTTGTAATTATTATCATTTGAATGAAATGAAATTTGATCTTTTTTCATTTTGTCTTCATTTTCTTTTATGAATTATTATTGCCAAGTTAATCTTTCAAATGAGGAGTATCGTTTTCCCTGAATAATATCATGGCCCTAAGCTGGCATTTACATAATAGGGAAGTCGATTTACATAGAACACCTTGGTAGCTGCGCCGTTCCATGTTCGTGGAACCGGCGTGTCATCGAGTTTAACCAATGAATATGCGCCTTTGCCCAGGACTTTGTCAATCAGATATGACCCTTCCCAATTTATGGATAACTCACCAAGCGCATGAATGTTGGATTCTTCATTGTTGCAAAGGATGTAATCTCCTGCATTGAATTCATAGATTTTAACTTTGCCATTGTAATATTTTTGGAGCTGCCTCTTGTAATTTTTTTCGCGAATTGCTGTCAACTCTCTTCGTTCTTCTAGAAGCATTAAATCTATGCACCTTTGTTCGTCATTGTTTTCTTCCGCTGCTATCACACGTGGCGAGGCTAAACCTACCTCCGCCGGAACCATTGCTTCTGTACCATAGGTTAGGCTGAAGGGCATCTCAATATTACTTGTATTCTTCTGCGTTCTAAGTGCCTAGAGTACATGGGCGACTAACCGGATCTGTGCTGGTCTAACATTCGCTTGATTTCATCCACTATATTGCGATTAGCACGTTTGACCTCACCATTTCCTTGCGGATGCGCTACGGATGTGAATTTTTGTGAAATTTCCAATTCTTCCAGCCAGGCTTTTAGGCGCTGGTCAGTAAACTGTGTCCCGTTATCACTAACTATATTCACGGGGAGGCCGAAGTGGTAAATGATGAGTTCCCGGATGAACTTTTTGATGTTGGCGGCAGTGATAGTGGCGACTATCAGAAACTTCACCCGCCCTGGTGCTTCAGGAAATGGACCGGTGATGTCTTTAGCCCATTTCTGGAACGGCCACGTGGTGGTGAATGGTGTTATATTATTCTTTGGGCGGAGGGTAGGTGCATGACGCTTACAAGCGTCACACTTGCGAATTTGTTTCTCTGCGTCTACATGCATGCCTGTCAATAATATCCTGCGTTCATGATTTTCTCCACCACCATGCATGGTCCTGCGTGCACTCCACAGATGCCCTCGTGGATTTTCTCAGGAGATAGTTGGCATCTTGGGGGGTCTACACAACAGAGAAGTGGTCCTAGTTAGGATTGCCGATACAAAATATCATCTTTCATTTAGTAGTTCAACGCTTTATGGCGCACCTTCCTGGACTCTGCTCTATTTTGCAGAAAGATGCCAGCGAATAGGAAGTTAACTATTGGCGTCATCCACATCGCGCTATCTGTGGTGATGACGCAGACTTCCTTTGTGGGGTGTAAAGGGGTGCCTAGGATTTCTACGCGAATGTCTTTTGCCAAATATTCGAAGCTTACTGACACCAGCTTGCTAAGCGCGTCAGCTTGTTTTTTCTCACTGCGCTTGATGTGAACTACTTAGCATGTTGCAAAGCAGCGCATTAGCGCCTTGGCATGCTCTAAGTAGAGAGCCATTTTTTCATCTTTGGCTTCGTATGACCCGTTTATATGGTTTGCCACCAACATGGAGTTGACGTAGACTTCCAAGTGTTTGGCACCTAATTTCCACGCGATCCTTAATTCGGCCAGGAACGCTTCATATTCCGCCACGTTGTTAGTGATTTTGAACTCGAGGAGTACGGCGTATGTGAAATCATGGCCTTCTAGGTATATGAGTCTTACTCCGGCACCCGATCCTTAATCATTTGAAGCTCCATCCGTTTAGAGCCACCAAATGTCACCACTTTCTTGTGTCGCGGGAGGTTTTAGCTCCCCGCGACAGTCTTCTTCTCGCGCTGCATGTACCAAAATGATGAAATCCGCCAGCACTTGCCCCTTGATGGCTGGTCTGGGTTTGTATTCTATCGCATGTTCTCCTCACTCAATCGCCCACTTAGTAAGCCTTCCTGAGAGTTCTGGCTTAAATAACACGTTGTATAGCTTGTATTTAGTGAGAACATTGATCTAGTCACCTTGGAAGGGCCTCCGCAGTCGTCGGGAAGCTTGACCTAACGCGAGCACCAGTTTCTTCAAAGTGGAGCATCTGTTCTTTGCGTCGTTAAGTGTGCAACTAACATAATAGATAGGCATTTGCACTTTATTCATGTCAACTATTATTACTGCATTGATCGCCCTATCTGGCGTGTGAAGATTTAGCGTTGGCGGCTCCTTTGGAAGCGGTGCGGTTATTGTTGGGAGTTCTGTCAAGCAGGAATTGATCTCCTGGAGCGCAGTTTCTACTTCTAGGGTCCAACGGAACTGTGTTTTCTTGAGGCAATTGCTGAGGGTAGATACGAAGGGGAACGACTTGCCAGTGTGGTTCGCTAGGAATCGGTTCAGTGCTATAGCCGCCTGTTAAGTGTTTATACCTGCTTTATCGTGGCAGTAAATGGCATGTTAATAACTGCCCCCACCTTCTCGAGATTGGCTTTGAACCCATCCCTGATTACAATAACTGCCTAGAAACTTACCCTTCTCCATTTCGATTGAGCACTTGCCCAGGTTGAGCTTCATGCTCATTCTCCACAGGGTTTTCAAGGTCTCCTCGATGTCTTTCAACAAAGAAGTTTCCTCCGGCACTTGATGACTAAGTCATCCATGTACACCTCCAGGTTTCTCCCTCTCTCATCTTTGAAATTCCGATCCATTAGGCGCTTATTAGCCGATCCCATGTTCTTTAATGCAAACGACATCATTTTGTAACAATATGTGCCAGTTTCGATCCTAGGGCGGTCTTGTCTTGATCAGATGCAGCCATGTGGACCTAGTGGTACCCTTTGTAGGCGTCCAGAAAGCATTTGTAACGGAACGGAACTAGCATGTCCACTTTTAAGTCAATTTATGGAAGTGGATAATAGTCTTTAGAGCATGATATATTTAAATCTTTAAAATCTATACAAATGCGCCATTAACCATTTGACTTTGGTACCATCAAGGTGTTAGCCACCCACGTCTGGTACTGAATTGTTCGCACAATTCTCGTGTCTAGTAATTCCTGAACCTTGTCATTGCATGCTTTCACTTGGTCCGGCCCCATCTTTATCCTTTTCTGGAAAACCGTCATGAAGGTCGACTTGACCCTGAGCCAGTGTTCCGCTTTAGCTTGCTGGACGCCCGTCATGTCGGCGGGTGTCCAAGCGAACACATCGGTGTTATTGATGAGGAGCCATTTCAACACCTGCTGGGTAACATTAGAGATGGTCGGTCCAATGGTTACCGTCTGTTTTAGGTACCTCCCATTAAGTACCCACTTCTCTGGATCCGCCTTCGGATTTGGCTTCGCCATCTCGGTTGAGGGCCTTTTCCTTTCGGCGATATGGCAGTCCTGGTTCGCATGTATCATAGCTATTCCGGTTGGGGTGGGTACTCCCACCATACCATGCGCCGTTGACGAATTGGCGTTGAAATCCCCAATCGCCTCTCGACCCAAGATGACATCATAACTTGGATGCGACCCCTCCATTATGAGGAAATCCACATCCTCAGTTCTTGAATGTACCCAGTCAGTGAGTGTGACGGGGAATGTGAGTTGGCCCAACGGGTATTCAACGCTCTGGTTAAATCCCGTGATTGTTGCATTCACCGGTTGGATCCGGCGCTTGTTTTCTTCATCCAGCAAGTCGAAATACTGTCGGTACAAAATGTCCGATGTGGTATCTGCGTCAATGAAGAAGCGGGAGGTTCGTTAGTGGAAAAAGATGGCGATGATAACTAATGGTGCCTTCTTGTTGGCTCTGCCCTTAACACGTGGGAAGATGACTTGTTCTTCCTTCCAAGGTGCGTGTTCTACTTCTGGTCGTTTCCTCCCTCGGGCGTTGCTCTGGATTATGTTGACATGGAAATCTTTGACTTTCTTTCCTGATCTCCCGCCGTCATATCTAGTATTTCGCTTCGCCCCACTTCGAATGTTTTTTTTACCAGGTGGTCTAGTTTCCCATTCTTAACATGTTCCCTAATGGCGTGTAACAACTCGGGTTTTTCACGTACGAGTCTTTGTCTATTGCCTGACCCGTTTTATGATCGGGATATTTTTACACTAAAAAGGTATCACGTTTATCGAGGAATTACTATACAAATTATATTTATTTATATTATTTATTTAAAATATATTTAACTTTCAAAAGTGTACGTTTTTAACCCGAATATAAACTTTAATCCACCATTGTTCCCATCTCAAATCTCCAAGGTCTAAAATGTAATTTTCATGTATTCTTTTATAACCCATTTTAACCAGATCCAAAACCCATGAACCGTTAACCCGTTTAACCCAAACCATGAACCCGTTTAGTTTACTTGAGCCTAAATTAACGAACTAAGTTAGGAATTGGATTGTATTTATGATTTCTCATACTATTTACGGCCTAATCATCATCATTAATTAGGAATCAAGATCTTATACGATCCGTATTGTTATATCTAACCAAACCGCCATACCCTAAACCGATTATAATCTAGGGACAATAAGAATTCAATTAATCTCGTCTGCACCTCCTCGATAGCCCAGCGACAAAAAGCCTAACCCTAATTACATTTATTTTGGCCGTAAACCCCATGTTCGATTTGGTTCTTGCCGTGATGACTGTGATGGCCGTTCTCCCTTGATTCGTCGTCAGGTGAGGTAATTAAAACATGGATATAACTCGTCGATCATCATTAATCATAAGCCCTAATGTTAATTAAACAAACACTGAATGGATTAATCGATTGAAAATCTAGGGTTCTTATATCAAATTGGGATTTATAAGTTTCTGTATATATTTAATCTTTTCCAGATCATAATCAACTGACACACCAGCACAGACGGCTGGTGTGTGTGTGTGTTCAATCCCGTATGCCGGCTGAGGTCGCGGGTTCGAGTCCGGCCGGCCTTGTTTTTGGGCATATTTTTGATATTTATTGTTTTAAGGATTTAAATGATATATTATATATTATAAATAATATTAAATATCAAATAAACAATATTTTATTAACCAGCGTCACAAAGCTAAACGTTTCGTGTCGATAAACCTCGTTACAAATTTTAGTATATATATATATATGTATACGCACATATATATATATATATATATATATATATATATATATATATATATATATATATATTTATATCGAATTAATAATAAAGCGTCATTATTTTATTAAAACCTGACACTAATGATAAGGTTTCTCGTTGTTAAAACGTTTTTATAAAACTGTTCATAATTATATATATATATATATATATATATATATATATATATATATATATAAAAGTCTTTTTAAAACAAGAATTATAATAAACGTATTTAACATGTTAAAACGTGTTTTTAACATCGGGTTTCGTTAACGATTTTAAGATATGAATTTTATTATAATTATATATTTAAAAGATTATTATTATAATAGGTCTCAACTTAGATTTATTCAAATTTATTTAATTGTAAGTTCGATTATACGTTAAACAATGATTTTTATAATTAAGCGATAACTATAATCCGTAGAGATCAATCGTTCAATTCATAACGTATCCAACCATAAATATAACTCAAATCATATTGAAATCCTAAATTCGTTATACGTATTATATCATCTATAATGCACTTATAATATTAGTCAATTAGGATTCTTGTCGGTAATTTTCGAAGATCGTGATTATCATTCTTGTTGTAAACATTCCCATTTGGCTTATTCAACCAGGTGAGTTTGATCATTCCCCTTTTTATACACTGTTTTCTAACATTTTAGGGACATATGCGTACTTACTCATATTTTCTATTATATATATATATTCAAAATCGCAAACATAATTATTGTGTGAATTTCAGTTGAATGCTATTTGCTAATTGCTACATGTTTAATTGTATACTTGATAACGTTTCGGAGAGGTCCAACATATCCCCTTTTGTATAGGGTTCTCATTAGTATGATCATACGATCGTCTTAGTAACCGGAGCCCGATTTGCTTGGCAAAGGTAAACCGACAATTTAGTCATTGTAATCAATGCCCGATTCGCTTGGCAACGATTCATTGGCACACGAATGTACTTGATTTTAGTTTGTTAAGGTTTGATTGATTATTATCACATAGATTGGTTTACGCATTTATCATTATCATTTATCAACTATATACATATATATGCTATTATTTAATGTTACAAAATTGGTGATCATCTCACTTAACATTTGTTGTTGACAAACTCCATTTTCTACGCATATGTAGGTTGTTAGTATTGAAGATTGAAGTTGGACATGTAAACAAGACTTTAGGATATTATCAAGTTAAACTTTATTTGAACTTATATTCGTGTATTGTACATTGTTTATTAAGTGATAGTATCTTCGAGCTGTGAGCAATCGGATCACGCCCCGACATTTCCGCCTTAGGTTGGGGTGTGACATGGTGTCCTTGAAATTGGTGCATTGATCGGCTGTGTGACCGTGCGCTTCGTGAGAGTCACAGTACTTGGTCGTGTCCACATTTGCGTGCTGCTTGATCGGCTATGATTTCCTGAACTCGATGCCTTCGGAGAGCATAATTTCTTATGGACTTTTGGTGAGTGGCGTCCATCGCTGACGTTGTTGTGTCACCGCTTGCTTGCCTTTTTGCCCAACGAGATAGCGTTGGTCAGTTGATGTGGGTTCCTAGTTGATCCTAGACCAAACGGACCCTGCCTTCTTATTCGGGCTGGCATGGTTGATGTCATCCCGCTTGGGTGCTGTCATGATGGCGTCCCGGCTTTGTGGCATGCCATCCCAACTTGTCAGAGTGTGTATAAGATCACGCAGGAGAGGGTGGTTATAAGAAGACCCCCCCCCCCCTCTTCCCTTCTCGTAACGAGCTCACGGTATTCTGTTTTGCAGATGCTCACACTCAGATTAGCCGAACTACGTATAATCCATCGTGGAAAAGACTAGACACCAACCTGAGGGATATGCTACTAAACCGAGGGTTGAACTAGTGTTTCATCATTTATGTAAAATTTTAATGTGGTTAAAAAAATATTGTTTTATTTGTAAAAAAAGTGTTTACCAAAAGTTTCACATGTAAATATATTAGATTTTTTTATCAAATCTAATTACAAACTCACGTTATCAAACAAACATATTTCATTAAAAAATCATAGTTTTCTCAATGAATACTACAAAATTTAAAATCAGATACCCTTATTAATTTATTATCAGGCACTAAACCTAGGGGAGGTGGTTTATGCAGCTTTTAGTTTTTTAATATCGTATGCATGCAGCTTTTATTCAAGTGACCTGGCATGTAGTGCTAATATTATACGTATCAATGTATCAATCAATCGACGTAGCTAACATGCCATGCATGGTTTTTTATGCCTTTGTTTTTGCCTTTTGTCATTATATTCTTTTGAATTTTGTCCTTTTTATAATATTCGATTATGGTTTTCTTTTCTTAATTTATGCAAATTCATTACATTACCTAACAATTTTAACAACTTCAAACAGTGACGGACCCAAAATGATATGCTTACTAAATCACTGTTTTGGTGTTTAGATGTTTGAGAAATTTAGACACGAGCCATAGGTGTTAATCGTGTTGGTTGACGATCGAGTTGAGTTGGTTAACCTAAATCGTGTCAAAAGTATCAACACAAGCAAGCACAAGTTTGAACATGACATGTTTAAGAGCATGTTAGGGATTGAGTTTGAAAAATGCTTATTAACTTATTGGTGTTTTTAAAAAGCCAATAAGTTAAAATGTGTTTGACAATCACAAAAATCCTTTTCCTTTTAGCTTTTTAAAAGGGTTAAAATGCAGTTTTCCTAAATACTCAAATCCTGACATTTCAAAATCCTCATATCCTCGCTTTTCAAAATGACTTTTTGAAAAAGCCAATAAGACAATAAGTATTTTTCAAACTCAATCCAAAATATGCTCTAACTCATTTACCCAAAAATTGTTAAGCGGGATTGCGATTTGGTGGCTTAATAATCAAGTCGTAAGCATGTAAGTTAATCAGGATGGTACTTAACCTATATTTTTTTTATTGTCTTGCCACCCACATTTATGTTTAAAACTATTTTTTTTCATGTTGGAGGCAGCATTAGGAGTGTTTTTTGGATTATTTATTCGGGTTTCGGGCTATTCGGGTTTGAGATCAAAACAAATTGACAACCGACCCAAATAAGTTCGGTTTGTTCGGGTTTCGGGTTGAACGGGTCGGCTAAATTCGGGTCGGGTTTAACAAATTATAAAAATTGATCAACCTTTAATAATATCATAAATTAAAAAACCATATTTCAAGCCGTTATAAAACCATAATATACAGTCATATTTAACAATAACATATATTATTTAGCAAAACATAACATTTATCATACAAGCATGCATTAGACGGGATGAAGGAGTGTTGTAGCCTGTGGATCAATACTTGTGTGGATTGAAGAAATATACTCAATACATATTGGTTTAAATACTATACTATTTAAGTTATTGAATTGAAGATACATTCTCAACATGTTTTATTGTAATTAATACATTAGGATGTGATAGATCCAATATTAATTAGAGTATTAAGAACAGCTGAACAAGAATACATAAAGTCATCATGTTACTTCACCGCTAAACTACCCTAGAAAAATTAAGGATACATGCATCGATTGATTATACTTCGGGTTACTCGGGTCAAACTAAATTGAGTATTTCAATCCAAATATCGACCCGAATATTTATCTCGGGTTCGAGTTAGGAGTTTAATCGGTTCGGGTGAATTCGGGTCAGGTTATTTGGGTCTCGGGTCGCTTTGGGCAAGGTTCGTTATTTGATGACGGTTTAAAAACACACCCCTAGGCAGCATTAAAAGTTTGTTTTAATTTATTTTTCTCACACATTTCACAGTCGTAGGGCGATGGCCTAAGAACGGTTGCAGATTTTGCTGCGAAACTTTTTCTTTTTTTTTTTTAAATTCAATCATATTGTTTCACAGGTTTATATTTTGACATGCGCTTACAATTTCATTTTCACTAACTAATATTTTCGATTTTGATCGATTTGCAACCGAATTTAAGTGATTGCAAAATGTATTACTATTTTGTGACTACTACCGGTCGCTGATTTTGCGACTTTGTGATTAATTGGGTTAGTGGGTTCACATGTAGGTTTAAGCTGGTTAAAAGGTTGGCATGTTTAATTCAATGGGCTAAACAGATTAAACCGATCACAACCTGCTTAATTAAGCAAGCCAACACGAACATGAACCATATGTTAAAATATTTGACATATATAACAAAACGCAAACCTAATTTATTTTGTGTTGAGCTTTTTCATCCTACCTGAAGTTGCTAGCAACATAAAGAAGTAGCTAATCACTAGAACAATTTTAATTTTTACATTAAATTGTGTAAAGAAAATTTATTATAATCGTTATCATCTAAAAAATTTATAGTAATTCACTTAATTGTATTTGTTGTAAATTAATTTTATATCGCTGTCACCCGACACCAGTGCTTGTAAGCCGAAGCTGGCACAACGTGTAAAGAGGTTTAGCTATAAGTACATTTACCACATTATGAGAACTTTCAACTCGTATATTATCCGTTCATTATGACACCACTATTTTGTAAACGTTGAAGAACAATGATACGACACAGAAAGAAAAGAAGTAGGGAAGGAGAAATCTTATTTCATCATAATGAAAAATTACAAAAGCAAGAAACAAGAAAACTATATAATAGCAAAAACATGTATGACGCATATGTATATGCGCCGCATATATGTTATGCGCTATTCTTCGCATCCCCCTCAAGTTGAAGGTTGAGAAAACCCCAACTTGCATAACAGCAAGTGAAAATGAGACCCTGGTAAGCTCTTAGTAAAAGCGTCAGCAAGCTAATCCTTTGTGTTTGTATGCACAAAAGTGACCAGTCCCTCTTGCAACTTTTCACATACAAAATGAAAGTCAATTTCAATGTGTTTAGTTCGCTTATGAAAAATAGGATTCTTGGTAATATAAATTGCAGCTTGACTATCACATTTAAGCATGACAAGAGTAATGTTAGGAACATTGAACTCCGAGAGTAGTTTTGTCAGCCAAGCAAGTTCAACAGTCACCCGTCGAAGAGATCGGTAATCAGCTTCAGCCGAGCTCAAAGAAACAGTAGGCTGCTTCTTAGATTTCCAAGAAATCGGAGAGCCGCCAAGAGAAACATAAAAACCACTGACCGATCATCGAGTATTATGAGACGCAACCCAGTCGGAGTCACAAAAGGCTTGCAGATCAAAATAAGGACTATTTAAAGATAAACCTTGAGATAAAGTTCCTTTGACATATGATAGGGTATAAAACGCCGCATTCCAATAAGAAATCCTTGGATATTGCATCAATTGACTTAGAAACTGGACAACAAAAGCAAGATATCAGACCGAGTAAGAGTAAGGTAATTAAGTTTGCCAACAAGCTTCCAGTATTGTAAAGGGTCATCAAACACAACTCCCTCATGAGCTCGAAGTTGAAAATGATGAGGCAATTGAGAATTTGTTGCAGGAAGATTAGAAGTATCAAATTCATAAAGTATCTCTTTAGCGAACTTCCTTTGGCACATGATAACACCTTTAGTAGTGTTAAGGACTTCCATACCCAAAAAATAATTGAGGCTTCCAAGATCCTTGAATTTGAAGGACAAATCCAGGAAAGTTTTGAGATTATTGATCTCTTCCAAATTGTTCCCAGTAAGTAAATATGTCCTCGACATATACAGCGACGACATAAACCATTGAGGATCCCATAGTCTTTGAAAATAAAGAATAATCATTCTGAGAATCGAGATACCCCCTTGACTTTAAAGCAGATGACAATTTACCATACTATTGTCTAGAAGTCTGTTTCAAACCATATAAGGATTTTTGAAGTTTCAACACTTGATCACTAAAAAGTTGCATACTAGGTGGTGGCAGCATATATATATCTTCATCTAAATTCTCATGAAGAAAAGCATTATTGGCATCTAGCTTAAATAGAGGCCAACTTCTCTTTGTAGCAACAGCTGCAAGGATTCTAATAGTGGTCATCTTGATAACATGAGAAAAGGTATCGGTGTAATCAATCCCTTCTTTTTTTAGTATCTCCTCTCACCACCAATCTAGCCTTACAGCATTCAACAGTCCCATCCGCATTGTGTTTAACTTTAAACACCCATTTGCACTTAATGGCTTTCTTTCCTAGGGGAAGATCAATAATAACCCAATTTGATTGGTTTCAAGAGCCTTAAATTCAGCGTGCATGGCATCTTGCCATTCAGGAATACCAGCAGCTTCCTTAATGAAGTAGGCTTCATGTAAATCAGAGATCGCTCGGGTGAGAGACTGGCTAGAAGGAACAAGATGAGAAGAAGAACAAGAGATAAGAGAAGAGAAAGAATTAGTGACAGTGTACAAACAATGATGAGAAGATTCAGAGTTGTTGCAAGCACGGTAATTTAAGTATGAGGGCGGAACAGATGTTCGAAGATCTTTGAACAGGATCAGGATGAACATTAGAAAAAGGAACAGGGATAAAAATGGAAGATGAAGGATTAGGAGTAGGATCAGTAGGAGTAGAAAGAGGAGTAGGCAAAGGATCATAAAAAAATTGATTGATAAGATCAATATATGGAAAAATGAAACTATTTTTGGGTTTGGTTATAGAGGAAATAAAGCTTCAAAGAAAACAACGTCTCATGATATGACACTTTTGTTTTTGTCAAGGTCATACAATTTGTATGCCTTTTTACTAAGAAGATCACCTAGAAAAACACAAGGCACAATCTTTGGTTTGAATTTATCTCTTCTATAAGATAAGGTGGAAGCATAAGCAAGATAGCCAAAAGACTTCAGATGATCATATGAAGGAGCTTTTCCTGTTAAACCTCATAAGGGGATTTATTGTTATGAATTTCCGTAGGAAACCGATTGACTAAATCTGTTGCAGTTAAAACACAATCACCCCAAAACTGAACCTTTAGTTTATATTGAAACATAAGAGCTCTTGACATTTCAGACAAATGTTTATGCTTTCTTTCAACAATGTCGTTTTGTTGAGGGACAGCTACACAAGTAGTCTGATGAATAATTCAACAAACAAGCACTTTGAATTGATCTAGACCCCAGTTCGAAAGCATTATCAGATCTGATGCATTTCACAGTGGTGCCAAACTGGTTGCGAACCATTTCAATAAAAGATTGAAGTATAGGAAAAGCGTTGCTTTTTGTTGAAAGCAAGGGTGCCCATGTGGTTCAACTAAAATCATCATCCACTATGGTTAGAAAATATTTACAACCATTGTATGTATGTGTGTGATACAGCCCCCAAACATCGATATGAATTAGCTTAAAAATTTTACTTGTTGATGTGGTATTAGTAGGAAATGGCAATTTATGTTGTCATGTCTTAGGACAAATATCACAATGCTCGATAGATTTTAAGGAATCATTAGAAATGAAAGGTAATTGTTTCAGTCTGTAACTTGGTAAATGACAAAGTCTGTTGTGCCAAGTTTTACAACTTACAACAGAATTAAACACATTATTAAAAACAAAAGAATTAACATGAAGATGTTTAGTGGCCTCGAGAAGGTAAAGACCATTAGGCATATCATCAAGAGTCTGTGGCCTCTTTAGAGAATGGGCCTGCAAACCACATGCATTTTTAGAGAAAAAGACAATGCCTTTAGTATCTAGTTCGGTTCGATTAGTTTTTGTAGTTCGATTCCATTAGGACAAATATCACAAAATTACTTTTCTTAAAAGGTGGTTAGTTTTTGTTAAAAAACTAGTTCGGCCCGATTAGTTTTGTTAAAGAAGTAGTTTTGTTTAAATAGTAGTTTGGTTCGATCAGTTTGATTAAAAAAGTAGTTCGGTTCGATTATATCTATTAAAAAAGTAGTTCGTTCCATTAGTTTTGTTGAAAAAGTAGTTCAGTTCGATTATTTCTGTTAAAAAAAGTAGTTCGGTTCGATTAGTTTGGTTAAAAAAGTAGTTCGGTTCAATTAGATTTGTTAAAAATGTAGTTCGGTTCCATTAGTTTTGATGTAAAAGTAGTTTGGTTCGATTAGTTTTGTTAAAAAAAAGTAGTTCGGTTTGATTAGTCTTGTTAAAAAGTAGTTCGGTTCGATTAGATTTGTTAAAAAAATAGTTCGGTTCGATTAGTTTTTATTAAAAAACCAATCCGGTTCAATTAGTTTTGCTAACAAGGTAGTTCGGTTGATTAGTTTGTTAAAAAGTTGTTTGGTTCGATTAGTTTTGTTAAAAAAATGTTCCGTTCGATTGGTGTTTCTTAAAAAACTAGTTCAGCCCGATTAGTTTTGTTAAAGTAGTAGTTCGGTTCTATTTGTTTTATTTAAAAAGTAGTTTGGTTTGATTACTTTTGTTTAAAAAAAAAATTCTGGATAGAAATTAAAACGAGGGACGTAAAGTGAGCACAATCACAAACCACATAGACTCATATGAATCTTATAAAAGGGCATTGGTAATTTCAACTTTTCTATGGATAGAAACTTAACAGTAGGGACTCATCTAGTTCATTTTTTGAACCACGGGGACCTGTTTAATATTTTTCAGGGACTCAATGTGACTCCGTTCTCGAATCACAGGGACACAAAAGTTATTTTCTCTATATTAAAATTCAATATCCTTAATTAAAAAGAAACTAAAAAAATGAAAAATAATTAATTGTGTTGATAATAGTTTAATATTTTTTCATAATATATACTAAAAAGGAAAAATTTTCTAAATGGACCATTTGAAAAATGAAAAAATAGAAAATAGCCCACTGTTCTTCAATATTCCCAAAATAGGCCATGAAATTTGGACTGGGTCAACGAGATTCAAAATGCTTCATCCAAATTTAAAATGAATCCCGTCTTTCCCGTCCAAATTTTAAGTGAATTTTGTCTTTTCAATCCAAATTTAGAGATAAAAAGTTTTGTTCTCTTCTCTAACACGTTTTCTCTCTCCTTCAACCTCTCTCTTCTTTTTTTTTTCTTCATCATCTCCTTCATCGGAGAAGAAAGAGATCAATATTCCACTGTTTCACTGAAACAACCGCCGCCATCAAAAATCGAATCGCCTGAAATCGAGTCGTCTGATATCCAAACTGAACGAATGAAGATCAAGAGGAGCAAAATTGAACGAAACGGGGGAAAATAATTGAATACGATGTTTTTTATTAAAACGGCGTTCGAAGGAGATGATGATGATGATGATGATGAAAGAAAAAGAAGAGAGAGGTTGAAGGAAAGCGAAAAAGTGTTAGAGAAGATGATAAAAAAAATTTTCTTCAAATTTGGACTGAAAAGACGAAATTTACTTAAAATTTGGACGGGAAAAACATGATTCACTTTAAATTTGGACAAAACATTTTGAATCTCATCGCTCCAATCCAAATTTCATGGTCCATTTTGAGAATATTGAAGAAGAGTGAGCCATTTTTTATTTTCTCCTTTTCAAAATGGTACATATTTCCCTTTAAAAAAGGGGAAAAAGAGAGATATATAGCATACGTTACCCCGTATCTATCTGCAAGATGCGAGGCCAAATGGAGGGTCCACAAAAAGACGAATCATGACACCACAGAAAATGGCAGCGACTAATATAACCAAACAAAACAAATCAGTGAGAAGTATAGTAATTTTTTTACTTTTTTTTTTGTAAAGATTATGTTTATTAATGTTATAGCCGTCTTGGTGATTTTGGGTGCCCGAGTAGTATTATACAATGAGGTTTTATATGTAATTTTTTTTTCATGAATTGATGATAATTATAATCATAATAAAAAGCAAAGTTATTGTAGCAAGAAACAACTTCATTGGGTTATATGTTTATTATTTTTGGGTTTTTAAGTGGGCCATTGTTTATAAAATGTTTGTTTAAAGATTACTAATTTAACTCTATATATATATAAACAGAGGATGAATACTATGAGAACTCATTTTGAGTCGTAAAATATGTGAAAACTCTTATCAAGCAATAATTATTTTCATGTTTGTGTGTGTATGTTAGAACCCATAACCATTTGGTTGAAAGTCATACCTCTTTGTCACCATACCAAGCTAGTTGTTACGTAATTAAGTTTAAACTTTAAATATACATATCGTTTTTCATAAAAATGCATATAAACAAAATTAAAAAAAATGTGCCTAGCGGTTTTAGGGATGACAATGAAATCCAAACTCAATGGGAAAACCCGAAACCCGATATAAATAGGACGGGAAATACCCGGCCCATTAGAGTTTGGGACGGGTTTGGGTTTAGTTTTGAAATTTTGGGACGGGTTTGGGATTTGTGATATACCCGATTACCCGACCCAATTACCCGATAACATGAACCTGTTTACCCGATTATATATCCGATGTACCCGACATAACTTTTATTTTAAATATTATAAATGTATCATAATTCAATTATTTATAATCGATATAAAATTTAATTTGAACAGTATAAGATTAAGTAGGATATAACTTGACTTTTGTTTCCTTAGTTCATAAAAAAATTCCAATTCTATAATTCTAACAGTTACATTTGTCCATGTCCACTACTCTGTTTCTCGCAAATGTTACTAATAATACGATATGTATACTTATGATTTAGTTAAGATATAGTCTAGCATTACTCATGGTATTTGTATTTATGTTCATAGTCTCTAAATGGTGTGTTAAAAATTTTAGATTTGCAATGGATTAGTTATATTTTGTCAAAACCTGATGAAAATCTGACGGGGCTCTGGGTAGGGTATCTCCAACAGATATTTTGTCAAAACCCGAAACCCGATGGGTATCCCCGAAACCCGACAGGCAATTACCCAATAAATGCCCGACGGGTTTGGGACGGGTTTGGGATTGGGTTTAATAATCAGGTATGAGTTTGGGAATACCTAAACCCAATCCATTGTCATCCCTAAGCATGCTGTTAGGCCAGGGACCATTGACCACCCAGCTCCCTTCCCCTCCCCCGGGCCGCCCTGGTGTGTGATGAATACTATGAGAACTCACTTAGAATTTTAAGTATAGCGTGAAAATTCATAACAAACAATAATTTTTTTTCATAGATGTTATATGTAAATTATGTACGAATTTAAAAAAAAAAACACACACGTCCTCGTTCGGTTATTTACATGTGTAACGAACATTTAAAAGAAAAAAAAATAGTGAGAACATGTGTAACCAATGTAATTCACATGCTGAGAATATATGAATTACAGTTTTCCCACATATTTTTCCAGCCGACCCTACTCCATGCGCCTTTGTTGAATTCGTTACTTTCAAGTATGCTTCGTATATCCCTTAAGAAAGAAAAAAATTATAGGGAACCACCAAATCAATATAAAACCCAAGTGACCCAACTTGCTCTTGTGATCATTCACTGTCACTGAAACGCTGAAGCAAGCGCATCTAAGGGTGTTATATATTATTTTTTGTTTTGAGTTTGAATATTAATTGTTAAATATTATTTGCATGTCCCCCCTCGATTTGCCTATTCCTACAAGAGATTAACACTATGATGTAAATAATGCAGCTTCTTTGGGATCTCTAGGTGATTTATAAATGACAAATACATGCTACAATGACTTCAGAACATTTCTCATAGCATAGTTACAAAAGGATAAGGTTATAAAAATCAACAAAGAGAATGATACGATGGGATCAAAAACAAAAACATTCTGTCTTGAACATATATTTACCTAGCGATACTGTTCTTCTTCACAACTTGGTTTCAGAAACCAAACTACCAATAGTACTGTATTTAGAAAAATTTAACATATTATAGACATGGGCAAGCCCCATAACAAGTCAAGCGGTGGGGTTACAACCCGACGTAAGTACATACAAAACTGTAACTGTTGTTAGTTACATCTAAAATACATTTATACTTGAGAAGGGAAGTAAACATGTGAAATCATATAGCAACGTCTAATTAAACATTTGGGTAGGCAAAACGAGCAAATGATGATTGTAATATACATCAAGACAATATTTGTTTTATACGAAGAACGAGAAAAACGAGCAGTTTGTATTACACTACAAAAAAAAATGCCATTTAGTGGCATACATTTTCAGTGACATTAAGCTTTTCTGTCACTATTTTAGGCTTTAATGGCACTTTGCGTCTGCCACATTTGTTTGGCATACACTTTTAGTAGCATTTAGCATTTGTGCCACTAAATTTAGGTTTTAGTGTCACTATATGTATGCCATATTTGTCTTACATACACTTTTAGTGACATTTAGTATTTGTGTCACTAAAATTTTGGTAATTAATGGCACCTTGTGTATGCCATATTTTTTTGGAAACATTTATAGTTAAATCATTTGTGTCACCTAAGTTTAGGTTTTTAGTGTCACTTTGTGTATGTCATATTCACTTGACACACTTTTGAAGGTTGCTTAATTTATTGAAATCGACAAAAAAGAATTTGTTCTCATTTTCGTTTGTTTCGTTAATCAAATGGTATTTCCTGTTTATGTTTGTTTGTTTATTAAACAAATGCGAACAAACTTTCCATTGAACATTTCACGAACGGTTGGGTAAGCGTTTGGTCTACTAAATCCATATTTTTATAGTGCATGGTCTCTATGCTGTTGTTTTTTTTAATTATATTAACTTGTCCTTAAACGTTATATTGATATATGTTATAGTCATAATGTTAATGACTAACTGTTTAAAGTTTTAAAAACTGATTATTTAATATGGTATAAGTAACAGTGAGAAAACTTAAAAAAAAAAGATTTGAACTTGTGTGGCATAGTATTCAACAATCAACCATTACATTCACAAACCATGGTTGTTTTAGACTGGCAAAAACCATTCTTTAATGTGATGTATAGCAGTCAGGCATATTATTTTTGTTTTTTGAAAACGAAAAGTACAACAAACATAAAACCAAACGTTTAGGAATTCGAACTTGTGACATTGCTTTAGACAATAAAATCTAAACCATTAGACACAAGCCACAGTGTGATATTGAATAACAAAAACTGATCATAATATGATGTACGACAGCGAGGTCTCACGGTCATATGCTACACAAGCCCGCCAAAACCTTTAGATCCACAATTATCGATAAACCGAAAAATTATATGCGACGTGATGGGGCTGTTTGGTTTCGTTGGAGGCCTTGCAGTACTTGACGGGGGCAAGGCAATACCTAATAAATTATGTACGATGGCTTGATAATCAATTCAACCTTCCATATTGCAACAAACATTCCAATGAATGTGAAGACCACTGAGGATTGTATTAAATCATAACTTCATCAGACAATTGGCGTGCACATAAAAAAATTATTGCAGGAATCTATGTTCATCAATAGAATTAGCCTCTTTGATGGATTGCTTCACAGGGATTTTGATTTGTCTTATTTTACTGGTGCACATAAAAAAATGCCCTTTTGCACCTAAACTTCTTCTTCTTCAATTCGTCTTATGTTACTGGTGTTACCAAGTATCACTGATCAATCTAACCTACTTTTTAGATCCACTGAACTATATGAACAAATAAAATACAGTAGATGGATACTTAGACTATAGAGTTCTTTTTGTTGTAGTTATATCCAATGCTAGAGATTTTGATTTCAAGTTTTTGCATTGGTTAAAAAGGTGATTGTCGGACTTTGGCTCTGATTATTGCCTTTTATATTTTTATTATGAGTAGTTTGATTTTATGTTAACGTCCTGTTTGTGGGCGCGCATATAATGTATATATGTGTGAACCTTCGGGTGGGCAAAAGTGAAATTGCACTAATTTTGACGTTATTTTACTAATCTCGTGAAAATAATGTTAAAATTGACGAAAGGTCAATCAGGCATCATGTGGTGGCGTTGATAGCCGAAAGACAAGGGTACATGCACCAATCGACCGGTGTGCCGATGGTTGAGGGTTATGTGCCTTATGTCCAAGGCTTGATGCAAAACTACTATCGAGTCGGGGGTCTCACCGGAAGCAGCCTCTCTATTCCTACAGGGTAGAGGTAAGGCTGTCTACATCTTACCCTCCTTAGACCCTACCATAGTTTTGCTATTGGTGGGATATACTAAGTACGATAATGATGATGATGATGATGATGATGATGATGATGATGATGATGATGATGATGAACAGGTTATTGTATTCCAATTAATGGTGTGAGAAACAATAAAAATAATAATCTAAGGTTAGTTTTAATGCTATATTTGGGACACATAAATTGCTTTTTCTTTTTTTTTTTACATATCCTTGATTTTTATGGCTTTCTGATTGTTTAGGTCAATCAAATTCTCAAGAATGTCGGTCCACAAATGAACAATGTACCGAATATTAAAATATATTCAGATTCTACAAATGTAATATTAGTTGTATGAAAATGAGTCAAAGGGGTAACTTTTGTGCCATAGTTTAAACGGGCTGGTCGGAAACAGGTCAAAAGTAGCATATTTTTATATCGGTAAGAGTTGTGTAGACCTGAAACATATTTTGCCCAACTTTGTTTTTGTTAAGACATATGATTACAGAACTTGGTAATTGGTCAACATGGTAGCTTTAGGGACCTAACTACAGATTCATTCAAAATTGCAGTGTTGGGAACCAAGGGTATTTCTGGAATTTCATTACGGGTTAGCAAGTTAAGAAACGCAGCAGCAAACAGACACAGTATAGTTATGCACTTATGTCAGAGTAGTATCCAAGTCGAATTGGCAGTTTTGGGATCAATTGATTTAGGGATCATTTGATTTGCTTATACGTGTCACAAGTTTGGTAATTTGGCCTGCTAACGGGCCAATGGGTCAGTTTAGTTACAGTTCGTTTACGGGTCAAGATTTTTTGAAGCAGCAGATTACTTGGGTATCATTGGCATAATCAACAAATATTAACAGATCAAAAGTGTGCCTCAAATGACATTTTCGGGTCAAATTTGAGTCGTGTTCCAGATTACAAAGTTGATGCATATTGTTAACAAGTCAAGGTAAAAATTACAAGTCTGAAATACAAATTTTGGCTCAAGGGCGTTTTCGAAAATTATCAAAATACTTGGTTTATATTCTGATCGTTGATTTGCAAATGGATCAATATTTGAGGTTTCAAATTGAAGATGGCTGTCTAAGTTTTGTCAAATTTCATTACAAGTTCATTGAAAGGCTGTTAGAGTAGATTGGATTATTGATCCAAGTTTACGAATTTTAGTAAGGAGAATTTTGGAACTTTTGAGGGTACATATTACCCATTTCATTCTTGTTCTCAATGAAGACAGGCTTTTCCGTTTGAGGCTAGTGTCGAATTTGACATATTGTCATCCAAAACATGACATTCATCTCTCCCTCTCTAGGTTACTAAATGAAAATATTTTTATTTTCTTTGACTGGGTATATTAGAAAGATTGACATAGTTTTGTAATTTTGAACACCATTTTTATGTAATTTGTGATTAGCCGTTGTATCTGTTTGTGATGTAACTAGACTTGAGCTCAGCTTGTTTTAACTTTTGAGGGCTTGAGCTCAAACTCGGCTCGTTTTGATCACTTTTTCTAAAGCTCAAACACAGCTTGTCAAAAAAAATAAATAATTAAATTCAAGCTCGGGCTCGGCTCGTAAAATTATTTATCAATTACTTTATATACATTTTTAATTATTTTTATATATTTGAAATGAGCCTCAACTTGACCTAAGCTCGTGTAGTACCTTAAACGAGCCAAAGTTTTGACTCTGCTAGAGCTCAAGCTCGACTGGGAGTTTTGACGTGTTTGCAAAAATGGTTGTTTTGACCCATTAACTAAATTAACTAATTTGACCCGCTTGCTAAAATGTTGACTCAATATAACACTTTAAGACCTAATGTGACATAATAAAACCTATCATGATCCATTAAGAGCAATCGTTAATGTTAAGGAAAAATATTGTCGATTAAAACATATATAAATAGTTATTGTCTGTTTTAATCTAATATGGCTCAATACGACACCATATAACCAAGTAAGACTTGAAAAATTTTATAATGGTCCACTATAAGCCATCATGACTATTGAGATACAATATAGAGCATTAACACGTATATAATTTACTATTTCTCATTATGATATAATTTGAACCACAACCAAGATAACCTTTAAAACTCGGTATATATCCCCTGAAAGTCAAAGAGTTTGACTAACTACCAAATTAGCTTTTAAAAGTTAAAATTTGAATAATTAACAAAATTTTCTAATTTAGATGTTTTTGTACTGGTGATTTAAACACAGTTCTTTAATAACCAAATTAACCCTAACAGACCATTAGTGGCCCCAATTGACCATCAATGACCGTGAGTGACACTAACTGATCGTCAATAAGCCTATCTGACATCAATAAACCTATATGAACAGCGTTTGCCCTAACAAATCATCAATAACCGTATGATTTCTAATGATCAAATTAGCCTTAATTGAGCATCAATGGCCCTGATTAAACATTAATCAACTTTAACTAGTCACAATGATCAAATTAACCCTAATTGTGCATCATGACCCCTATTTGACCATCAGCAAGTCTGTATGTGCACCACCAACCCTATTTGACTACCATTGGCCCTAACTAACGCTCAAAAACCGTAATTGATTGTTAATGACTCTAAAAAACCATCATCAACCTTAAAGACCATTATTTATCAAATTAAACTCTAAAATTAGATAATCTTTAATTTGCTATTAAAGATTTACCAACCCTAAAATTATCTACCAACCCTAAAATGACAATCTTTAACTTTAATTGACCAAATTAAACTCTATGTTGTTATTAGTGCAAAATTAACCTTAATGCGTAATCATTGACCCAAAGTGACCTTAATTTATCAAATTTAATTTGAACCGGTTATTATCAACTTTTTATGTAACTTATGTCTATAAATGTAATTTTATCATTTAAAACATTTAAAAAGAACTCTCTCTTTATTAAAAATGATGTATTAAAATACAAAATAGTATATTTGTATATAGTTTAATTTATAAAAATATACAAATCTCATAATATGGTAAAAAAAAATATGTTATAGAAAGACATAATAATTTAATTAAGTAACATGTTCCCTCCTAATTTTTCTATTGCATATTAAAAAAAAATTAAATATATCCGCATGTTCAAGCAGCTGACGCTAGAGTTTGTTTCGTCTTAGATGGTATGATTCTCAAAGGCATGTTTAGTAGAATATATACATCGAAAATGTCAAAGGTTGTTTCCAAAATACACCACAAGATCGAACATAATAAACGCGGTCTTACACAAAAAAAGATGGCTAACAACCGTTAGTAAATTAATATCAGAAACTACGCACTTATAACTTATAAGTTAGTACAGAATATATAAGAGGAAAATGAAGATATACATTATGCAAGAACCGAAGAGTACCCCTTGTGTTGAACTGCTTCAAACTCGTGTTCCTTTTCAAGAGTACTTAAAAAGACATAGTACATTGAAGCCAGCTTTTCCACGTTTGTATGCTACGAATGTGATCGAGTTGTTTGATGAAATAACACGGATGTGTCTCTCAGCCAATACCGACACATGTTCCTGTCCTTGGTTTACTCACATTCAGCTCTTAGGGGATAGTAGGTTATGAATGCAATGAAATATTGAGCATAAAATTTGCAAGCCAGTTAGAAATTCAAACAACTAGCTGCAGATTCTTCACAAGATCCGTTGATGACATATTGAAGTCGTCATTCTTCTGCACGAATCGAGAAAAAATAATATAAATATCTTATATTTACTATTAAAGAACCCATAAGAAGTTAAAAACATTAGCTTTTTTTATGTATGTTATACCTGAGCAACAATGGTGACAAGAAGAGTGGTATCAGCAAATGGGATGGTACTGCAACTGACAATAGATAAACCAAGCTTCTGCATCTCGCTTAACACTTTCACCATCGATATGCAGTTCTTCCGGCTATAGATTTCGACAAGTTGACTGCATCCGGATGTCCTCACTTCAATCTCCGGATTGCAAGGGCTGCTACTCTCTTCGTAGTTTGCTTCATTAGAAGATGAGCCATCATCGTCACTGCTACTAAGCCTCGATCTTTTGACCGTGATAACTGATTCCTGCATGTTCTTTCGCTTCAAGGCGGATAATCCCTCAAGTTCCTTAACGCGATTTTGAAGTTCTTGGATGTAATTAGCTGCATCTTCTAACACAGTTGCCTTATCCATCTATCACCAAAGAGTCATCAACAAGATCGTTAATTAATAAACCACATGTGAAATACTTCTTCTGGGTTTTGTTAATAACGGTGTAAAGCAGAGTAAAAGTAACATTTGTGGTTCAAAAGGAAGGGTTTTGTTATAAATGGACATTAATTAATTACCTTCTTCAAGTCAGGAAGGAGGGAAGACAAAGCAATAAAGCGCTGAGCCAGTTTTTCTCTTCTCTTCCTCTCAGCCAACACATGATCTTGAACCTGAATCGGGTTCCGGGTAGGGGTGGAAACCTTTCTTGTACCCGCTTCTGCGAAACCATATGAATCACTAAATGATAGGATCTCATCTTTAGGCTTTATGTCTCCAAAAGATATTGTGAAAGTGTTGGGAGAATCAGAAACTAGTTTCGATTTGGACTTTTCAGTTGGAGGATATAATTTCTTGTTGATACTGTTGGCTGTTTTGTAATTAAATGGTTGTTTGATATTGGCTGGTTCTTCGAGGCGCTTATGGGTTTGAAACGATTGATCGATAAAAGACAGGGTTTCTGTGTAGCTATCTGATGAAAATGAATCAACACTGAAATCCTCCATGAGATGATGATAGGGTTTGTTCATCTGGTATTGATTCATGAACCCTTGATCTTGCATCTCCTAAAAAAAGGGTTTCAACAAACACATTAAAAAATATATTTGGATCAATGAAGTATATATAATATTATGATTCATCTATAACCTAACCATACATGTGTACAGCCTGTATAATTTGCTTACCAGTTCTGGTATCCAAGAAGAAGGCATATCCATGGGCTAGTATGTGAGTATTAATTCCAATGTAGGCTGCAAGCACAGACTAATTCTCATTAGATATATATCACACAAGAAGAACAAGAAAACTTCATTCACTCCATAAGATTTCAAACTTAGCAACACAAAATTTAGCATGCAAAATCTTTTGATGATGAAAACTCTCTCGGGACATTTCGAAACTCTTAAACATGATCAAAAGGAGTTGTTTAATAAAATTTGCCAGGGGACTGTCCCCTTTACCCAAAACAACAAAACGAGTAGAAATATGAGTCATTTTTTCTTAATTTTGAATACCGAAAAGCCTCAACCAAAGAATAACTATGATTACAAGCTTCAAAATCATGATTTGATGTGATAGTCATGAAGATCGATCAGGGTACTCGGGGATGAGAATGAGAGCTAAACTGGGAAAGAAAGGAATTACCTTTGGAAAAGAAAGACTGCTTTTTAATTAAACAGCTTTTTTGTGGAATATTTCTGGTTTGGCATATGAACCACAGAGAATAAATACTTGAAGGATTTGTAGTAAATTGATGGACGCTGTGTGTTGTATTCAGCTGAGACACGTGACCGAAAAGCAATTCCGTCTGGAATTGATTCTCTCGGCATTTCGCCTACAAAAACCTGCCTTTTTTTTATTTTTTTAAGTTTATCTAACATATGATGGTGCAAGCATGGGCCATTATTAATGAATCAATACACCAGACTGTTGTCTGAATCCTTCTTGTAAACCGTATAATTCCTTTATTTTATTTACACTTTTACAGTTTTACCTACTAAAATTTTTGGGAAATTAAACCCCCACAAAAGTAACTAATAATTAATCTGTCTTCTATTGCTTTTAACAAAAAGATAACTTTTCATCAAATTCATTAATTCTTAATATCTAAAACTTAAAAGACATGGGTTTAATCCTTTTTGTTTTCTTCAAGTATTAAAGGAAGTTATACATTTCTATAGTTTTGTCATTTATCAAGTGTCATTTTTTTTACAAAAGTTCGTTAGGGCTAAAGCTTTTAATCAGTGTCAGAAGTTTTTATAAGTGTTAGGTAATTAAAGCAACAAACACATGATATAAATACTGTTTAAATATATGATTAATATCAAGACAATTTTGTTTTCAAAAGTTTGGAGCTTATTTTAAAACCTACTTTGAGTAGTTTAGTTATCTTTCAATCAAAAATTAAAGACCTATATATATCATTCAAAGAAAACTTTTTGCTATCACTTGCAACTAAACTTAACTTGCTAGCTAGTAAAGAACTTGCAATTCATTCCCACCAACAACTCACATTTCAAAAATAAAAAATAAAAAATAAATAAATAAAATTAAAATATAAAAATTAAATTGCTAGTCGTCATAGTAACAAAACACTTTCATGTCTTATACAAATTTGCTCAAGTTAGGTTTAATCACTCTAAAGATAACTCTGTCCCTCGTGTTCATATAGACCTAATAAACCCCTGAATTGCAGCGTCCGTAAACAAAAAGCACACTGTGAGAAGTAAACTGTGAACTATCAAAGGAAAATAATAGTTTAGCGGAGAGGTTACTATTATAAGCTTACATGACTTTGAATTCAAACCGGCACTCTAGATTCAGAATAAGATGCGCTAGGAGACGGTCATTCCACACGCGCATGTTATGATATTTATCCTTTGACAGATCCGTTTTGGTTTGCTGGCGTAACCCATGCGAATATATATGACCAACTATCTTTTTATTACAACCACGGACACACTAGATGTGTTCACGACGTGACCTATTCAGAAATCAGAATATAAAAATCAAAACTAGATGTGTTCACGACGTGTTCACGGCTTGTCCATGGTAACAACCTGACTCGGATCTACGTGTCATTATTCAGAAATCAAAACTAAAGCATCAATACTCCATAGCATATTAAATGCATGATCGTGCTAGTGGTAGTTAGGTTGTGTACAAGTGTGCATGAAGGCGAAATGGTGATCCAAAGCCCGTTTCGAGATAAGTTTTACATCAGTCAACTTGTATCCTTCTTTCTATCAAAAGCCCTATATTAATGGCTGTGACCAATTCTCATGGTTACTTCTGTTAGTATTAATGGGCAAGGGTCAAACTTGTGAATTCTGACAGTTGACAAAGCTATGGGTTATAAGTGTGAAGTGTCTCAACTTCGAGGTGGTGTTTGTGTCAAGTTTCGTTCAAGTTATGTTAGGAGCTGTTAACAGATTTGGGGATACAACAATAGTTAGGGTTTCATTCTTAGTTAGTTCAATTCATTGTTTCATTCTTTCTTGCAATTTCTGCTAATCAATAAAAAATTCGATTGTGTTCGTTCTTGATTGAGTTCTTAGTTTCACATTCCTTTGGTGTATTCATTACAAGTAGTATCAGAGCTACGACTCTCGATTCAAAAGAGGTATTCAATTCATGAAGAAATTAAGCATCTGCAATGTTTCAACGAAGTTTGACATTGAGAAATTTGAAAGCAAGAACGCTTTCGGTCTATGGCGAGTTAAGATGCGAGGCTTGCTCGTTCATCAGGGTTTGGTGGCGGCTCTCGCCGGAAAAGCTAATCTCATGGCAGATATGACCGATAAAGAGAAGCATGAAGTGATGGAGAAATCACATAGCGCAATTATCCTGTCTCTTGGTGGTCGTGTGTTACGAGAAGTGTCCAAGAGGGAACCGCTGCTGGAATTTGGGCGAAACTCGAAATCATATACATGACAAAATCCCTAGCCAATCATATGCACTTGAAGAAATGGCCTAATACCTTTCACATGGCTGCAAACAAGACTGTGGAAGATCCCACGGATGAGTTTAACAAACTCATTCTTGATCTTGAGAATACTGAGATCAAGTTGGTGGATGAAGATCAAGCAATTATATTCTTGACTTGATTACCCAAATCATATGAACACTTCGTAGATACTCTGATGTATGGCCGAGAAACTCTCTCCATGGAAGAGGTTCTTGCAGCCATGAACTCTAAGGAGTTATTAAAGAGGAATGATATTCAAGAATATTACAGTGATGGTTTGTATGTGTGGGGTAGGCCATAACAGAGATCTGGTAAAGGAAAGAGTCAAGCCAGTTAAAAGTCTAAAGGCAAGAGGACATGTTATGTGCGTAATTCTAAGAAACATCTAAAGAAAGATTGCTCAGAGAGAAAGAATAAGAAGGTGAAGCAAGTTCATCTAAAAGGCATAATAGTCATGCAGCAGAGGCTCTTCTGACGGGTATGATTCCTCTGATGTGATGAATGTATCCAGTCAATTGGAAAAAGATGGTTGGATTCTTGATTCGGGGTATTCATTCCACATGGCCCCTATAAAGAAATTTTGTAAAGATTTGAAACTGGAAGATCTTGGAGAGGTGAAGATAGGTGCTGACAGATCTTGTAGAATCCTTGGAATTTACGCTATTTCATTCAAGTTAAGTAATGGATTGGAGGTTGATATTCATGAAATCGGGTACATTCCTAATTTAAAAAGGAGTTTGTTGTCACTTGGTATTTTTAAGAAAACTGGTCATTATGTTGGGTTGAAAGATGGGAAGGCCAACGTTGTGAGAGGATCTTTAATTGTGTTAGCTAGTAATAGGAAGAGTAATAACGCATATCTGTTAGATTGAATTGCGATGCAGGGGACTGCATGTGTTGCAGTGTCCAGAACAGATAGTTCTTTAGTTTGGCACAAGAGGTTTGGTCATCTTAGTGCGCAAGGTTTGATAGAATTAAGTAACATAATATTATTAGGGAGTTTAAAATCAATGATGTAGGGTATTGTGGAACCTGTGTATGAGGAAAGAAGAGAATGGTACAAATCAAAAAGTGTAGACATACATCTAAGGGTATATTAGTGACGTGTGCGAATATATATATATAATTTGAATAAAAGTTTCACACAAATCGGGTTTAAAAATGGTTTTCACCAACAACCAAACCACACACGAAAGGCAAGTGTACCTATCGTTTGTAGCAAAGTATCGGTAAGAACCGAGTGTCAATCCATGGACACGGTTAACTTTTGATACTAAATCTTTGTAATTAATTAAACTGAACAAACAATCTAATTGAGTTTTTAAACTAACAAACTAACATATAACAATAACAAAGCAAATAAGATATGACTAACAATCAATCCAAACAATGCTACTTAGACTATACATCCACTCAAACTTTGTGACAAAATAACAATGATAATGACAAGCATCATGTATTAAGCACCAATATCAAATTCCAATCAAGGCAACCTAATACTAGCAACAAAACATCATGATGGGTTTTCAACAAGTTAATAACCATAGATTAGTAAGTTTGTCAAAACTACCTAATGTGACATTTGTCAATTTCGGGTTATTTTATACTTGTATTCTTAATGTAAACCCGACCCCGTTTTGTATCCCGAACCTTTCGATATTATCAAAATGATAAATTGTATGTTAAATATTTGTTTTATAGTTGCTGGATAAAAAAAACACTCTTTTCGGTTCTTAAAATTCCCCGAAAACGCTCAAAAACGAACTCCAGGGACTAAAACTACCAAAATGGAGACTTGAAGGACCCATTTGTAGTTTGTGCTTTCTTGGGTCTATAACCAACCCATTTTCATGAAACACCCTTTATGAAAGACCCATTCAACTTACCCTATATATACACACCCATCTTCTTCATTTGTGCTTGCTCATTTCTTCATTTCTCTCTCAAATTCTTGAACTCTAAGGTTGTACTTCATAAGCTAATCTTTCATTTTAACTAACTTCTCAATACTTAAAGCTTGATGTTACAACATATATATATAATATACACTCCTTGTTTACCTTCGGTCTTTCATTTCTCCGGTCTCGGCCGGTTGAAATGTCGGGCTAGTAAGGCAATGTTACATGGAGGACTTTGTAGTCCTTGTTTATATATTTAACAAATCTAACCATATGACTTGTTATACTTGCTTAACTTCTACATATTTTAGTTTATTGTTCATATTTGTCAAGTTCCATGGTATTGGGTATGTGGTGACTAGCCTCGGTTTCATCCCGAGTTGAGAACCGAACCAAAAACCGAACTTTTGTTTAAAAGCATTATTGTTAACTTTTTGAATGTAAAACTTGAGTATTATTATTTATAAGTTATTTTACAAGTTCCATGGTAATTGGGTATGTGGTAACCATCCTCGGTCTTATTCTGAGTCAAGGGCCGAACCAAAAACCGAACTAAACCGAGTTCACTCGCTTAAGACACACAAGAGTGTTTTTAGCCACCAAAACTCATATTTTTCTTCAAGATTATATTTTAAATCAATTTTAGTTAATTTCTAAACATACTTGGCATTTCGGTAACCAACTTGATCTTATAACAAGTTCGAACCGATAAGGTCGTATACTCGCTTAACGAACGTTAAGGTTCTTCACAATAGAACTACATACTTGGTTAAGTCTATTTTGATTTTATTGAGTTATCTCATAACATTTATTATTTTGGGAAGTTACTGTGAGCTTGGTCAATTATCAAGTCTCGAACCGACAAACCCGAACACTCGTTTAAACCTCGTTTTGGTATTCTTATAACCAAGGGTTTTGCAATATCGCATTTTAACCCCACATTATTACTTAACATAGGTTGAGTAAAATAAGAAAAAAACTAATGAATAGAATACCGAGACCCGGTTTCGAGTAAACTTATTTTACAAAACTCGTTTCTTTAATTTCTCAAATATTTACATTTTAAATCCTAAACTTATTTGTCATGTATTTTATTTTAAACCCTTCCAAGACTACCTACTAACACAAGACCCGTTTAATATAGGTCTTGCTCGTTAAACCGATCTCTCCGATTATTCACGACACTATCTTTCAAGTTACTTGTTAATGTGAGTACTTTTTCATCCCCCGTTTTCCATCTTTCGTTTTGGGGGTGGCATTGAATACTTATTCAAATTCAAATAATTTATACTTGAGTCTTAAACCACAACACGTATTGTATATGTTTACTTAAATAAATGCTCGATTTGGTGTTATATGCTTTACATGATTATGTGCAAATTCTTGAATGCTAAGGTGGGTAGCCTCTTGAATGCTAAGGCGGGTAGCCTCTTGAATGCTAAGTATGATCATACGTTAATACCAAGTATATATGGTATCCCCATATAGAAAGGTGTCGTCAATGTATTCTTATTGACGGTTCGTCAATGTATTCTTATTGACGGTTTTATTATCTAAATTGTTGCTATTATTTATTGTTTTCATATACTAGTTGTGGATTTCATATTATATACTTATTGTCCAAAACTATGAAAATTGCTCACCAACCTTCGTGTTGACAAACTCTATTTTATGCAATGTTACAGGTTTGATGTTAGCTTGATTGGATTACTTGAAGAAACTTATTATCTTGGCTTTAGGATATTAGAAAATAAAAGAACAAGTTATTTGTTTATCTATCTCTTTGGCATTTTGTATGAACAATTGTTGTGTTATTTATGATGATATGGATTTAAATGAGTTGTTTAAATATTGTAACTTTATAGTGTCATTGTGCAATGAGCAATCATGTCGCGCCTCGACGTTTCCGCCTTCATTGGTCGGGGTGTGACACCTAATCTCATAATCAAAGGAAAGCTAGCATGAAAACAACAAACTAACCACCTAAAATCATGTAAAATAGACAAGTTCAAGAACATTAGTTAAACACATGAGTCTTTTAAATTAGCAAAATATAAACTAAGGATTATAGCCTTAATCTCTAGCAAACATCAACCAACTCAAAGAATCATGTTATCACCATATAATTTTCCAATATCAAGTGATAGGTTTCATGCTTGTTAAAATTCATAAACAAGTTAATTTTCATTAGTCATTCCTAACTTAATGATATAAACAAAGTATGCATACACAAACTAAGTTCATAAACAAATGCTCAACACATAGTTTTCCAACATATTATGGTTAAACATCTATCAAACTAACAAGACTAGGAATTAAAACAAACACTCAACCATCAACTCTATTCAAGAACATGTCATAAACTTAAAGAACACCAACTTGTCAAAATCATGCATAGATAAATATCATATAAGCAAAAGCTTCAACATAATCTAAGTAACAAGAGTATTTAGCCCATAAAGCTTGATACAACAAACAAAATCAAAGTAATCTTACAAATCATTGTCAACAACAAAAGATTGCAAACTAAGATGAATGATTGCGATTTGAAAGGATGATCACACAAGATGGAGGCCTTGAATTCTCTCTAGCACACAAAAAATAATTTTCCAGCAATTTTAGAGAATTCCCCTAAGGCTCCACACTTGAAATGAGGATAATGGGGGTGTATTTATGTATTTTGGACGTCTGGCACGGTCAGGTGCACAGGCTTACATGGCCGTGCCTAATTGTGGAAAGTCAACCCTTGGCTTTAATCTGACCAAAAAGTCATATTTCTCTGTTCTGGCACGGGCTTGCACGAGCTGGCACTGGCTTGCACGGGCTGGTTATTTTGACTTTTCTCAGCATTAGATCATGCATTGGCTTGCACTGGCACATTTCCAGGTTGGCACGGTCCCATGCACGGGCTGGCATGGGCGTGCACGTCTGGCAGATTGTTGCATTTTTCTTCCGAAATGCCATCTTTTCATGTTTTCTTTGTCGGGCGGAAATAAGTACCTAAAGCAATGAATTTGCATGGAGTTTGGCATAAATATGAGGATAATTCGATGCAATAAGATGTACACTTTGTGTTACATCAATTAGATTATGTCCATTCAGATTTGTACGGACCTGCAAAGGTTAGTACCCTAGGTGGAGCAAATTACGTTCTTTTCATAATAGATTACTACTCTAGAAGGGTATGAGTATATGTTATTACACATGAAAGTGATCTTTCAAAAAGTTTGTTGAGTGGAAGGTATTAGTAGTGACTCAAACAAAAAAGAAACTCAAGAAGTTGAGGACTGAGAATGGGATGGAATTCTATAATGAGGAATTCAACTAATATTATGGAATAGCTAGACACTTGGCTATTCAATAACCCCTCAACAAAATGGCTTAGCTGAGAGAATGTATAGGACTTTGCTAGAGAGACTTAGGTGCATGAGGTTGAATGCAAGAATGCCTAAGGGATTTTAGGGTGAGTTGGTAACAACTATAGCCTACTTGATAAATAGATCACCTTCAAGTGCATTGGGAATGAAAACTCCAATGGAGAGATGGCCTGGTGTCAAGCCTGATTGTGGTCATCTAAAGGTTATTGGCTCCGTGGTGTATTCACATGTGAGCCAAGACAAGTTAGATGCTAGAGCTCAAAAGTGTGTTTTTTTGGGATACCATGAAAGAGTTAAAGGGTACAGGCTATAGAGACTTGAAGAAGGTAGAAATAAAATTATTGTGAGTAGGAATGTCACATTCAAGAAAATGTGTTCTATGTTGGTTCTGGTTCAAGTAAAACACTTAACCATGTTCAGAATCAAGAGAAAGAATTGATTGAGGTGGAGAGTGATGAGGACTCCGATCATTCTAATATTTCTATAACTCCTGAAACAGGGGTAAATCCGAAAGCTACTCAAAAAGTTCTAAGGTATAGTCTGGCAAAAAGAGAACAAGAAGACAGGTTGTGATTCCTTTGAGATATAGGGATACTACAAATGTGTTTGCAGTGGATTTTATGGCTGCAGAAGAAGAAAGTATGAGTGAACCTCTGACTTTCAATGAGGCTATGGAAGCAAAGGAAAAGGAGAAATGGTATGAAGCCATGGTAGAAAAAATGGCATCATTGGAGAAAAATAAGACTTGGGATCTTGTTGATAGGCCTGATATTTCAGAAGTTGGCTTCTTGAAAATGTATATGTAGGATTAAAGATGGTGTACCATGGGGTGACGGGCCGAGGTTTAAAGCCAGACTAGTGGCAAAAGGTTTTACCTAAAGAAAAGGGATAAACTACAATGAGATTTTTTCACCAGTTATCAAACACACCTCAATAAGGGTACTATGGTGAATTATAACTGTTGGTGATTTAGAACTAGAACAGTTAGATGTCAAGACAGCCTTCTTACGTGGCTATCTTGATGAGAATATATACATGGTGCAACCCTATGGCTTTATTGCTAAAGGTAAAGAAGATAACGTATGTTTATTGACAAAATCGTTGTATGGACTGAAATAGTCTCCTAGACAATGGTATAAATGGTTTGATGAGTTTATGATAACTCATGGTTTCTCTAGAAGCTCCTATGACAGCTATGTCTATTTTAGAGAAACAAGCAGTGGTAGTGTCATCTACTTGTTGTTATATGTAGATGATATGTTAATTGCTTGTAAAGAAAAAGATGAGTTCATTGTAACAAAAAGGTTGCTCATGATGGAATGTGATATGAAAGAGTTGGTTGAGGCAAGTAAGATCTTGGGAATGGAGATAACCAAGGATAGAGAGTTAAAGACATTAAAATTAACTCAGACTGGTTATATAAAGAAGATTTTCAACAATTATGTACTGGATAATTATAAGCCTGTGATAACTCCATTAGTAGTCAAGTTATCATCTCAAAATTCTCCAAGTTCAGAAGAAGAAAAGGTGTATATGGAGAAGGTGCCTTATGCAAATGTTGTGGAAAGTCTCATGTATTTGATGGTTTGTACTAGGTCGATTTGGCTTATGCTGTCAGTCTGGTCAGCAGGTTTATTGCAGCTCCTGGTAAGGCCATTGGGATGCTGCTAAATGGATTCTAGGGTATCTGCAAGGTACAAGGGAAATTGGGTTGAACTTTGGTTAGTTTGGGGGTGTTCAAGATATGATAGAGGGGTATATGGATGCAGATTTTGCTAAGAATCTTGAGAAGGGGAGGTCAATCATTGGGTATGTGTTCAAGGTTATGGGTAGTGTGGTTAGTTGGAAGGCTCAGCTTCAGCATATTGTAGCCTTACATACAAATGAAGCTGAGATATTGCTCTTACAGAGGTTGTCAAAGAGTCTTTGTGGTTAAAAAGGTTTGTTACTAAGTTAGGGGTAAAATTGTCTAACTCTGTAATATATTGTGACAGTCAAGGTGCAATTCAGCTTAGTAAGAATAGTATGTTTCACGAAAGGACTAAGCATATTGTTGTGAGATTGCGCTTCATAAGGGAAATTATTAGTAATAAGGAAGTTGAGGTTAAACAAGTAGATACAAGTGAAAACTTGGCTGATATATTCACTAAAGGGTTGCATGGATCCAAGTTTGAATTCTGTGTTAAAGGGATTGGACGTGATTGAAACTATGAGAATGCGACACAAAGGTGGAGATTAGTAATGGTTGTAACCAATTCTCATGGTTACTTATGTTAGTATTAATGTGCAGGGGTCAAACTTGTCAATGCTGATAGTTGACAAAGTTATGGGTAATAAGTGTGAAGTGTCTAAACTTCTAAGGGGTGTTTGTGTCAAGCTTCCTGCAAGTTTTGTCAGGAGTTGTTAATAGATTTGGGGATATAATAATAGTTAGGGTTTCATTCTTAGTTCAATTCATTGTTTCATTCTCTTGTAATTTATGTTAATCAATAAACGACGTTAAGTGTTTTCTAATGGATGTTTATTGAGGCAAAAATAGTTGAAAGGTTGGATCGTTGATAATGATTTTTAAAAGTGGGTTTATTATCTTGCAATACACAAAAGATGTGATTATTTATTTTCAATTTTCCAAATCAGTTAATTATTTTATGATGCTTTCCTTTACTTCATTAAGTTAAATCAAATTTCATTTTCTACCTTTCTAACAAATAATATAAACCTTTTAATTTATCTTTCAATTTTCATGTCCATTAACACGCTTAAAAAAACAAAACCTTAATTATCTAATATACATATATTGGAAGTTTGGTGCCGCTAGCATCTTGTTGGTCCAAGTGGCGGCCCGACATTGGACAAAGTTTTTTTTTTGTATTTTTTATTTTGTTTCGTAGTTTCGGTATCGTAACGAACGTAATTGAAACAAATTAAATTTGTGTCGACTTACCATCACAAATCCCGAGACCGACAACGCTCAGGTTTTACCGACTCATCACCGCAACGCCCGAGTTTTACCGACCCTTTTGTTTTAATTCCGGTACCTTAAGTTGGTACTGACCGGATTCATCTCAACTCATCGTCGTAATGCTCGGGTTTTATCAACGTCCGGGTTTCAATGCTGCGGTTTTGCCAGCCACCCCAGCGCAACGCGCTGGGTAGAAAACTAGTTGTTTATATTGAAGATACCTTAATTGTGCACGAACTCACTAAGCTTGTTGACAGAATTTTTATTGTATCTAGTTATCTACAACTACAAACCCCCACACACACATCTTTTACTTTGATTCTTTATTAATTAATCTAAGCGAACATTCTGGACAGCAATTAAGAGCATAAAGTCTGGACAACATTAACCAACACCGAACCTGAAGAGCTAGCTAAGAGTATGATTAAGGACTTGTATGGCATATCCAGCTTACAATATATCCAACCATATTCAACATTTTTTATGAATAGAAGAAGTCGAATTTGTGACCATAGATGGAAACAATCATGTATCTTATAATGAAGCATTTTAAAATTATAACATGTGCCAACTATTTTGCAAATAAAGCTAAGTTGCTAGCGTACAAACTTTCAATGTCAAAGCCACCTTTAGTTATGTTCTAGATAAGTTATTACTTCCCTGCAATCCACTCTTTTTTTGCCACCATGTTAATTGCAATTCCAAGGAAATGGCGTTCAGTTTTATCAAGTGAGGAACAGGAGGAAGTTGGATCTAGATCTTGATCTAAAGATGAAGAACATAAGGAAAGAACATCAAGACGTACGTACTTTAGGAGTTCAGGATATTTCCCACAAAATAACATAAATATAGCTTTTAAATAATATGAGTTTGTGCATCTGTATAGTGGTATCAAGATGGGTACATATATAGTGGTATCTCTCCCCTTAAGGTTGGAGGTTTGGGTCCCATAGTGAACACTGAACAATGATCAATGTATACTAGAATTCGGGATAGTTGGTGTGTGAGTTAATCTTTCCAGAAAAATATATGCATACAACATATTTTTTTTAATTAGTGAAACCGAGGAATAACTATTCGTTTGTTGCATTGTTATATTTTTAATGCCATTTTATTATATCTTTTAAACAGTACGAATATACTATTTTAAATTATACGGTTACGCGTGTAACAAATTATACAACGCAGATGGGTGACAAGTCTGAAATGGTCTTTGATTGCGCGTTACCATGGAACAGGAGGAAGGTTGATCTTGATCTAAAGATGAAGAAAGAACATGAGGAAAGACCATCAACACGTACTTTAGGAGTTTAGGATATTTCCAACAAAATAACATTAACTATAGCTTTTAAATAATATGAGTTTGTGTATCTATATAGTGAATATCAAGGCGTGTACATAGTAGTATCTCTCTCCTTAAGGTTGGTGGTTTGGGTCACATAATGAACACTAGACAATGATCGATGTATACTAGAATTCAGGATAGTTAGTGTATGAGTTAATCTTTCCAGAAAAACATATGTATACAAAATATTGTTTTTAATTAGTGAAACTGACGAATTAACTATTCGTTTGTTGCATTTTAATATTTTTAATGACATTTTATTATTTCTTTTACACAGTGCGATTATACTATTTTGAATTATGCGGTTACACATGTAACAAATTATATGATGCAAATGTGTGACAAGTCTGAAATGGTCTTTGATTACGCGTTAACATGGTGCAAGTATATCATTTTATACAATAATTTTATGTTTGTAATAGATATGCATACATAAATGAACTCACGTACCCCTCACCTGTTAAGGCTAACAATGTACATGTGCCTTCACCCCCTTACTTTGTACACTTCTTAAGTAAAATTCGCTTTGTACTGAAACAGACCCTTATATATGTATGCAAGTTTATATAAGAATAATATTTGACAAGTTTATGTTATATATATATATATAAGAATAATATTTGACAAGTTTACTATATTATAATCAGATCGTATAAAGACAAAAAAGAAAAGGAAAACAAAACATAAATAAGTATATAAATTCAATAAATAGAGGGTGGCTTTCTTAGATCTTGGATGTTTTTGAAATGTCAATTGTATATTACATTTTAGTTTCTTGAAACAGTGAGTAATCTGTTTATTTTCTCACATTGCATTGCTTTCACGTAAATAAATCAAAATGATTAAATATACGGTCTATTTTGGGTAAGAAGACAAGAAGGAAAACAATGAAAAAAAACCTTAATAATTGCGATCATTAATAAAGACTCAAGTATGTAAATACTAAATAGTTTTTCTTGATATATGGTCGCTAAATTAAGGTATTCAATACCGTTGGGATTTTTGTCGGAAATGCGTTGTAACGCCAGACCCATTTTGCTACCTGGGTATTTGCCGTAGGAAAACAGTCCCTTTTCTAGTAGTGAGTTGTACTAGCCTACAGTTTTCCCACAAGTCATAATTTGTGACAAATATCTCATAAATTTTTGAAAAATAACTAAAATTTCCACAAATTTCCGACAAATAGCCACAATTAACGTGTGGTTGCAAGTCGTCCCAATTAATTAATTAGTTATAATATCTTAACGAAACAAAAATTTTGTTAAAAAAAAAAGGTTGTCGCAATTTCGTAGGAAATTGCAAGCAGTTGTAGAAAATGGTCACAAATGTCAGCGACAATTTATATTTGTCGTAAATCTGAAGCAAAATTTGTCACAAATTGCGGCAAGGAATTAACAGAAGGTGACAAAGTCCATGAAGGGCTTTAACTTCCTCAATCGATTTGCCTTCAAGATCCTCAGTTACCGCTCCTCTTTGATTGCCATAGTCCTTCGTAGTGGCATAAAATATCTAATCTAAATAATTAAGATGATATGGCAATCCCACATTCATTCTTGGTCTAATCTCTCTTCTCATTCATTCTACTTATCTATGGGTTATGGGCAAAACCATTTTGTTAAATAGGTTATAATTTCTATTCTAATCTTTCATCTCATTCATATCTATCCATGAGTCATGGGTCAAAATAATTTTGGCAAAAGGGTTATAATTTCCTTTATAATTTTCTAATTTCTCATCTTATTTATCCTACATATTCATTGGTCATGGGCCAAGACAATTTTGACAAATGAGTTATAATTTCTCTTCTAATTTTCCAATCTCTCATCTCATTCATTGTAGTTATTCATGGGTAATGAGTCAAAACAATTTTAACAAATGTTGTATATTATTGTAAACTTGTAATGGTTTATCTCATTCTAATTTCTAAATTTGAGATTATAGACATCTTATACTATTTAAAGTACATATTTTATTTTCTTCTTACCTTCAATTTTGTTTATTTATTTCAAAAAAAAACAAAAATCATAACTTATTTATTTTTATTATTTAACAAATCTCGTGTAATACATGAGTTCAAAAGCTATTAACTTTCATATATGACTAGAATATGTTGCCTTAAAATTATTTAAGATCATATAATATCCTTTGTGCTAAATCAGGAAGCTGACAGAATGGTATGCAAACTGAAGAGGTAGGTCCCAGCAGAGCCCAGTTGGACCCGCAAGATTCACCTTGAAGAGGGACGTCTGCGCAGAAACCAACTGGATCCGCAGGACCCACCATGCTCAGAGACGTGACGTCCTTACGCGCAGTACGCAAGCTGTTCCCGCAGGAAATGCCTCCCAATGGTGAAGTACTCTGCCTGTTCCCGCAGCTGCGGATACAAGCCATCAGGGAAGGCCACCCGCGCAGCAAGGCTACACGCACAAGGCACTTAGCTCTCAATCACTCAGTGTCACCTGAAGGAATGAGCAAAGCCGGGAACAATCCCGCACAAAGGCGGGAGGGGGAATACTCCCGCCCAAATAAGCCAGTCCGTACGATACGGGAAGATCTTCTGTACTGTACCTGACGAGGTATGGGCAAAAGATCTGACTAAAGATACGACAGCTTATTGACAGCAGTATGGCGAGCAACATGCTCCTGTACTGTATGTCACTATTAGCCGCTGCCTACTCACCAACTCCTGTCATACCACGTGCATAGCCGGCAGTTGGTGGAAAAGGAATAGTACACAGCAGGCCTGGTCACTATCAGCCGCTGCCTACCCACCAACTACCAGCAGGGCACGTGCGTAGGCCACAGTTGGTAGAACAGGAATACTATTCAGCCGGCCACACCTCCTTGGAAACCTACCTTCGGCTATAAATACCTCAAATGGTATGATCATCTCATCTTATCACATTATCATCATATTATACCTGATATTTGCTCTAGCAATCTCTTAATATACATTTATATTTAAAGAGCAATCTAGTCTGATTCTCACGCCGAAGGGTGGTCACAAGGAGGAACCCCCCCCCCCCCCCCTTCTCAGTGACAAGCTCACGGTGTCTGTTTTGCAGGTTATCAGAATAACCATCTTTTCTGGGTCTAACCCCTCGTGGGAAACATCTATCTAACCCCCAGGTTATTCGTAATCTGCCCGGGGTCCGGTTAGTGTTTCTTCATTGGCGCCATCCGTGCATAAAAGCTAGAACCTCATTTCTTTTCAGTTTTTTCAAACTTCTGGAAAGATGGTTAAAGAAACTCCGGTAACCACAACCCCAGCTACTGGGGGGAATACCGGCTACACAGTCTTTACAAACACTACCCCGGTTACCCAAGCCGGGGCAAGTGAAGTAAATTTTACGAACACTACCCCAGTTACCCAAGCTGGGGCAAGTGCAGTAAATAATCGCTCACTGGGATTCACCGATACCCAGTTAGAGAAACAAACAAGGCTCCCCCGCCAAACACTCGATGAAGTTAAGGCATGGGCGGAGGCACGTCAGAAGGAATTCCAAGCTGAGTTGGACAAACGCTTGCGTTCCGTCCAACAGGCTGACGAATTCGAAGAATACTTGGACGATGACTTGGAGGAATCCGACACCGACGCGAACCCTCGCCATAGGGCAAAAGGGAAGCGTAAGGAAACGGACTCCCAACCGAGAAGGCGTTTTGGAGAAGCCTTCAAACCAAAAAACACAGGTGGAAATCCACGTGACTTCTCCAAAACATTCAGACCAACTGTGGCAAATGCGGGAACGTCCAAATTTGCAAGGGACATTGCGGAAGCAATTGCCCCAAAAAGTGCCAAACAAATGACCAACATAGGCACATATGATGGTATATCTGACCCAGATGATCATTTGAACAGATTCATAGCGGGGGCAACCGTCAGCAATTGGACGGAACCTACGTGGTGTTATATGTTCCAAATGACGCTTGTTGGGCCAGCTAGAGCGTGGTTCGATCGTCTACCGGTCAACCACATCTACGACTGGGCAGACTTCCAGCAGAAGTTTAGCCAACACTTCAGCCAACAACGAAAGTATACCGAGGAGCAATGGACAATCCTCAAATGCATTCGAGAGGAAGATGAATCTTTGCTAGACTTCATCACTCGCTTCAACTCAAAGAAGCTTAGTCTGGGTAATATCAGCGAAGATCTTGTTCGCGCTGCTTTCATCCAGGGCGCGAACGACCCAGAGCTCATCCGCACCTTAACGGGTAAAGATGGCATGCCATCCACATGGGATGCCATCATGACAGCAGCTAAACGCTTTGCGGAAACGGAGAAGCAACTGGGTAGAGATCTCCCACAGAGCACAAACCTCTACACCCAGAAGACAAGAGAAGACAACGTCCTTACCGCCCGACTAAACAAAAAGCGGAAGCTAGGCATTTGGCAGTCAAGGGTAAACTTTGACACCTCATCCGGCTTGCAACATCGGTTAGGCGGAAGGGATAACGTACAGTCAAACAAGAACTCCAGATGGACGCCACTCACTAAAAGCGTCACCGAGATATTCGCCACTGAGGAGCTCCCATGGCCAAAGGCTCCAATAATCCGACATCGTCACAATGCTGATCGGAGCAAATACTGTGACTATCACATGACAAAAGGCCACAACACTGAAGAATGCATAGACGTAAAGGACATGGTCGAGGCATTTGTCAGAGATGGGACACTCGCGCACCTCGTGGCGCAATGAACGCTGAGCAGGCTGATGCGTGTAGAACCCCACTTGGGGAAAACACGAATAAAATTGCAGCTTCAATGTTGGAGACTACATACTGCGCAAACAACGAGATCCCGAACCAGGTGCATATCGGCTCGATGGCACTCCCATCCCAACAACATGGAAGGGAGCTCAATTACACAGTTTGCATGTAGAACAATTCCAAATTTGTAAAGAAAAGGCCCAGAGCCACTTCTAATGGAAATGATTCTCCTTAGAACATCGACGCTGATGATTTTACATTTATACTTTATGAACTATCAACACTGATGCCGGTATTCACCGCATACATAAGTGTGAAAGTCGTTGCATGGGGAAGGCGGCAAAACCCGCATAAACCCAAAAAACAACAAACCTTCACGCAGGTCAGTTGAAGGGTAAAGTTCAGTCATCCCATTAAATGAAAGTGCCGGTCTATCCGCATGAATCATGATAGAGGAAACTGAACACTAACCTATTAACAACCGCGCGTCGAATGGTTAATTTATTCAACACTAATATGCCGGTTTTCACCGCATAATTACGTGGAAAGTCGTTGCGTGGGGAAGGCGGCAAAACCCGCATAAACCCAAAAAACGGCAAACCTTCACGCAGGTCAGTCATAGGTAAACTTTGGTCAACTAAATGAAAGTGCCGGTCCTAACCGCACAAATCATGAGAGGAAACCGAACCTATTGACAACCGCGCGTCGAACGGAAAACTTATTCAAAACAAAATTTCTAACAAAAGGATGAGGAAAACCTACACGCAGGTCAGATGTACGTAAAGTTTAGCCATCCTACTAAGTGCAAGTGACGGTCCTACACGCACAATCACGAAAGAGGAAGCAAAACTTCAACCTATTATCTACCACGTTCAAAGGTTAACTTATCCTAAACACTTAGAAATTTCAAAAAAGATGAGAAAAACCTCCACGCAGGTCAGATGTAGGTAAAGTTTAGCCATCCTACTAAGTGCAAGTGACGGTCCTACCCGCACAATCACGAAAGAGGAAGCAAAACTTCAACCTATTATCTACCACGTTCAAAGGTTAACTTATTCTACACTTGGAAAATTGCTAATTTAAACTAAAGTATGCAAGTCATATAACGTTTATAAAGCAAGGAATCCAGAGAAAGTAGCGGTCTTACCCGCACAAAGATTTATATTTCATAATATTCATTACAAGAATGGCCGGGTAACTACCCGCCTACAAGAATATAAATCTATACAAGCTAAATCTATCCTAGCAGTGGGAAGGGATCTTCAGGATCAAGCTTCAGGGCCACTTCCACTTGGACCAGCACCATCAGTAGAGCGTGGCAGTTCAAGGAAAGCTCTAAGGATAGCTAGCCCATCATCAGCAGCAGCAACTTCGTTTACCTTCTCCACCACCGGATGCGGGAAGGCGGCATACTGATTCACTGCTTGGTCATAAACAGCTTCAGTATCAACATTATACAAAGGGAAGTTGGAAGGCGGGATGCATTTCTCAACGAACCCTAGACCAAGAAGGAAACCGGCCTTTTCCCCATCCTCATGAGAAGCGTTGAGGGCTGCGCTCATAGCATCGTCATAAGACGTCTCCGTGAAGACTCGATGCACAACCTATAGAAAAGAAAATATACAAGTATCAGAACCTTTTCTATTTACAAAGAAAAGCGTAAAGACATGAAAAGCATACCTGAGACAACGCTTCTCGAAGAAGCCATTCCTTGGCAACCAGAGCCTCCTGGAGGGCAGCTTGAGCTTCGTTACGGGCGCGTTCGGCTTCACTCTTGTTGAGGTTGGCAAGCAACACTTCTTTAGCCGCAGCCTCTTCGACGCCCTTTAGCTTCCGCTCTGTGTGGTCAAGCACCCCCCTCTGGTCCAAGATCTCTTGGAGCTTTTTGGCGTCTTCCATCGCCAAGGCATCATGAGCCTGCTGGAGAGCCTCTAATTTGGCTTTAAGCTCCTCATTCTCCACGCGTAGAGGCTCAGCAACAGCTTCAGCCTTGGTGGCCCTCTCGGTTGCGTTCCTTGCAGTTTCCTTAGCCAACCGAAGCTGTTCGTTAACAGCTTGGGCAGCCTTGGAACGGGCCTCGAGCCGGGCCTGAACTTCAACCTCGAGAGCCTTGAAGGCCTTCTCCTTCTCCGCAGCAGCCGCAGAGAGCCTCCTATTCTCCTCCCGGACAGCCCGCGCCTGAGCTACTTGAATGCGAGCTGCTTTTAACTTGTCGTTTTCACGACAAAGCAGCTCGACGCGCGGCTGCATCCGGGCCAGGAGAACCCGAAGCTCATTGGTTAGCCTACCCTCCTGGTAGCTAGCCATGGCTTCCCCCAACGCACCACTGGGAGCAGCGTGACGAGCCCACTCCACGCACTCCACAAGTGTGCGAAGGGTTGTTCCTCGGCGAATGTTCCATCGTGGAACATACACTTCATTGGAATCCGACACTGCAAAAAGAACATAAAGCAGTTAGGAAAAGATGATAAAAATATGAAAAGGGCCAAAGGAACCCTACGCACCTGTAGGGTCAACAACAGGCCGATAGCCGCCGAACCCATCACCTGAACCCAAAGGAAATCCATCCAAGAGGTCAGGCAGATGGGAAGGAGGCAGAGGTTGGCGATAAGCCCCATGCATACCTGAAGGATCGGCCGTCGTTGCCGATGACGGAGGAGGCATGGTAAAAGCCGCAGCGGTCGCCGCTGCGGAATCCGCAGCAAAAGTAACCGCCGGCTCAGTGAAAGATGCGGTAAAAATGGCACTGACAGCCGGCGGTGATGTCGTCACAGCTGGAACAGTAGGCTCAACGGAGTGAGCAACTGAACCAGTGGAAGCAGGCGCAGGCGCAGCCGCCTGGGTCGTCGCCTCAGGTAGGCTGACCAAGCCTACCGTCATGGGCGGAGGGGTACTCCTCTGCGCTCCACCCTGGAATGCGTCAACATCCACGCCTGCACAAAGAAGATAAGTGTTAATGATATTAAGCTATGAAGTTAAAAATAAAGTTTGTACTTACGGGTTTTCTTGAGCCTAAATGTACGGACAGGCGGGGATGAACCCGATGGAGCCGGCCTCTTCACGCCGCTCACCATTGTCATCCTGGGCTCTCCGGAGGTGACAATTGTCGCAGCCTCCGGAGCGGTGGTCTTATCACCACCGGGATTCCCCGCCACCTCTTCGCTCTCGGTCTCCGAATCAGACCGAGGCACCGGATCGGCAGTGGAGGCCACCTTCTCCTTCCCCTTCCCGCCGGCAGCCTTCTTCTTCCGCACCAACGGAGGACCATCTGCGGATTCCTCATCAGAAAATAAGATTAGAGGAATTCCAGCAGAGGTTTCAACATTGAGGGGTCGAGGGTTGAATAGCGCCTTACCTGGCCGCCTGGCGCTAAGGATCTCGTGGCCTAACGGGTAGACCTCCACGAACCGATCCGCCGTTTGTTCTAGGATGGGCAACTCTTCTCGTCTAGAGCGCGAGTACCCATCCGAGCGGGACCGTCAGCCTCTCGCGGGTACATGAGCGACTGCAAGTCGTTCCCCTCTGAAATAAACAGGAAAGAAGTTAGAAGAGATTCTAAATCAACAAAAAGAAACAAAGCATACCGTAAGGAACAGAGTTCGAACCGTATTCGAGGACGATCGGGATCTTTCGCGCATCCGCATCCTTCCACACCCGGCTCATCCCGAGCATCACCATCCCGGACTCCGCAAACCGGTAAACCGGAGATTGGACTCGGGATATCTTCGAGAACCATTCCGCCTCCTGGTAGTTGGAGGCGTGAAGGCTGGGAAATGCTTGCCCATTCTTGAATTTCATGGCAAGGGGGATGGCGCGAGCGGAGATGTAGAAGAACTCCCGCTTCCACGAACGAAGACTGCGCTCGGTTGCGCAAATCTTCAAACCCTTGATCCGGGTTATCAGGGTATACCACCCCTGGATGCACCTCCAAGAGTAGAAGGTCATCAGGCGGTCAACATAGGGCTCAATGCCCAGAATCCGGCACACCCACTCGAAGTGCCGAATCTTGGCAATCGCCATCGGGTGCACCTCGGTCAGGTGCACACCGTGCCTCTCCAGGACACGGTACACAAACTTTGTCAATGGGAACCTAAGATTCCCATAAACAAAGAATGCAGCATATACCCCGATCTTGCCTCTGGGGGCATCATACACCGTCTGATGGGGTTCAGGAAACTCAGGCTCGAGAGACTCGAGCATGAACTTCCTGACGATGTACTGATACAAATCGACAGGCAGAGCACACTGGCACTCGCCAGCAGTACTCTTGTCATCGGCGAACACCCCAGCCTCCTGGGCTGTAGATTCGAGATCACGAGAAGACATCTTACAGATGAAAGAAGAAAACGATTTCAAGAGAATGCTTGCCTGAAAAGGTGAGTATTCGCCGGAAATCGCTTAGAAGATGAAGAGAAAAGTGAAAGTGTGGATTACAAAGAACCCTCTCCCCCTTTATATACTAATCGCAATTAATGCGATGAATTTAATGCGGAAGAGAGAGAAATCGAAGGTGCAATGAAACTATGACCCGAAAAATCGCGCCCACGCGCCTGAAAAAGCGTCTGGAATGACCATGTACTGTCACGTCACCATAACTTCCTGCACGTCCTGACACAGTCAGAAGAAACCGTCGCACGACGTTTCAGAGGTTTGGACTGTTTTTATCCTCTCACCAACTCTTCGAATTTCAAAATTCAAAAAGATTCAAAAGTAAGCGGGAAAATACCCCTTACCTTGGCAACCAAGTAACCATAAGACGGGTGCGGGTACAGTGTTAAGGCAAAACCCTTCACATACTTAGCACCTGCAGGGAATTGAAGCCAGGAATACCTTGGCAACCAAGTAACCATAAGACGGGTGCGGGTACAGTGTTAAGGCAAAACCCTTCACATACCTAGCACCCGCAGGGAATTGACGCCAAGAATACCTTGGAAGTAAAGTAACCATAAGACGAGCGCGGGTACAGTGTCAAGGCAAAACCCTTCACATACCTAGCGCTTCGCAGGGAATTGAAACCAAGAAGGATCTTCTGGGCAATGCTTGCGGAAACGGAAATAACATCCACGCATAGCGGGAACGTCGAGAACTACATTGTTTGAAGCTTCAGGATGGAATTGGTGGTTTTAACATAATTGATCACTATGTTCAAAACTACCAAAACCTCTTGGAGAATCCACACAAGTGGGACTCAACGCTCCTGACTTGCGAGGAGGTTACAGACCTACCCGCATCATACCCAAAGATCAAGCAGGAAAGTCGGGAATTTCTGCAAGTGACAAGGACTTCCGCGGGAAGAATCCCCATGGAAAACCTTAAAAATAAACCCTTTTCAAAACCCTTTGCTTAAGTCCAAAAGTTCACCTCACTTTATTAAACATTCATGAGAAGAACATTGGACTGGGGGGACTTGAAGAGGTAGGTCCCAGCAGAGCCCAGTTGGACCCGCAAGATTCACCTTGAAGAGGGACGTCTGCGCAGAAACCAACTGGATCCGCAGGACCCACCATGCTCAGAGACGTGACGTCCTTACGCGCAGTACGCAAGCTGTTCCCGCAGGAAATGCCTCCCAATGGTGAAGTACTCTGCCTGTTCCCGCAGCTGCGGATACAAGCCATCAGGGAAGGCCACCCGCGCAGCAAGGCTACACGCACAAGGCACTTAGCTCTCAATCACTCAGTGTCACCTGAAGGAATGAGCAAAGCCGGGAACAATCCCGCACAAAGGCGGGAGGGGGAATACTCCCGCCCAAATAAGCCAGTTCGTACGATACGGGAAGATCTTCTGTACTGTACCTGACGAGGTATAGGCAAAAGATCTGACTAAAGATACGACAGCTTATTGACAGCAGTATGGCGAGCAACATGCTCCTGTACTGTATGTCACTATTAGCCGCTGCCTACTCACCAACTCCTGTCATACCACGTGCATAGCCGGCAGTTGGTGGAAAAGGAATAGTACACAGCAGGCCTGGTCACTATCAGCCGCTGCCTACCCACCAACTACCAGCAGGGCACGTGCGTAGGCCACAGTTGGTAGAACAGGAATACTATTCAGCCGGCCACACCTCCTTGGAAACCTACCTTCGGCTATAAATACCTCAAATGGTATGATCATCTCATCTTATCACATTATCATCATATTATACCTGATATCTGCTCTAGCAATCTCTTAATATACATTTATATTTAAAGAGCAATCTAGTCTGATTCTCACGCCGGAGGGTGGTCACAAGGAGGAACCCCCCCCCCCCCTTCTCAGTGACAAGCTCACGGTGTCTGTTTTGCAGGTTATCATAAGAACCATCTTTTCTGGGTCTAACCCCTCGTGGGAAACATCTATCTAACCCCCAGGTTATTCGTAATCTGCCCGGGGTCCGGTTAGTGTTTCTTCACAAACTTTTCAAATCTACTTTGACTTTATTGTTCAGATCATTGCTTAAATATGAAGGTAAAACCGTAAAGCATATGTAAACCGTCTAGTGAAATATCTATGACCGACCCAAAGATCCAATCGCTAGAAACAACCATTAAAATATTTGTTTCTTGTGTCTTTGAGATTAAGAGTACTGTGAGCTATGAAGTTATGCTTACACAAAGTGAGTGTACGTTTTAATCTCATTCCCCATTCCATGCGAGCATTGAAGTTCCCAATGACAATGATTGGTGACGTAGAACAAATAGTGTAGCCGGAGAGGGTGACCAGAGATGGATGTGCACTCGATGGTGATCTATGATGTGATGGAATTAAGTGTTCGGATGCTTTCTTCTGTTTTTAACTACAATGATATAACTAGTTTTTGAACCCGTGTATTATACGGGATTTGTTAAATAATAAAAATAAATAAGGTATGTTTTTTGAAATAAATGAACAAAATTGAAGGTAAGAAGAAAATAAAATATGTACTTTAAATAGTATAAGATGTCTATAATCTCAAATTTAGAAATTAGAAATAGATGAACCATTACAAGTTTACAACAATTTACAACATTTGTTAAAATTGTTTTGACTCATTACCCATGGATAATTATAATGAATGAGATGAGAGATTAGAAAATTAGAAGGGAAATTATAACCCATTTATCAAAATTGTTTTGGCCTATGACCAATGGATATATAGGATAAATAAGATGAGGAATTAGAAAATTATTAAGGAAATTATAACCCTTTTGCCAAAATTATTTTGACCCATAACCCATGGATAGATATGAATGAGATGAAAGATTAGAATAGAAATTACAACCTATTTAACAAAATGGTTTTGCCCATAACCCATGGATAGGTAGAATGAATGAGAAGAGAGATTAGACCAAGAATGAATGTGGGATTGCCACATCATTTTAATTATTTTTCTTTTATTAGTAAAGTTAGATTAGATTAGTCATCTTAAATAAATCACATGAAAATATTTTTATTTATTTCAGGGACGAAAATGGTGACAAGTGAGTGAATTATTATAAACCATTGTGAAATTGTTTCCCACAAAGACCATTAATTACCCTATAATTTATAAGTTTCACATGTCAAATAATTTGAAATGTATTACTACCTCTTTTACAATTTAGTGTAACTTATTTACAAACCTGTTTTACTTGTCAACTCATTTGACATGTTTAGACAATGTGTTCCATGGTCATGCACAGATTACAACATAGCTTTAATTGCGTATGGTTGATTAACATAAAAGTTAGGATAGCTAAATCCTGATGACCTCACTACTACATAGATGAACATTATCAACTAGATTCTATCAATAGGCATCACCCATAGTAACTATCGACGGAAACCAATAACAACAAAAGGAACTATACTAAAAGACTGATTACCAATGGTATCATTACCGGGGAAAATTATTATCGTAGTGGGAAAGACCGCCAAAAATCCTCACTGATAATCCCATTGTTAATCTACTGAAAATCGCATTACTCACGTCTTTTATCCCGACAGTTTATCGACGAGACCCCATTAACTGACAAAATCACGGCATACTCAATACAGTACTCATAATTTCATGTGGATGTGGTAACCAAAATCTCTTTTCTATTATTAAAGTCACAAAAATAGTGACTAATGAGACCTTAAGAAATACTAGCATATGATGTCCTACTACAAACATATATAATTAAGAATTATTGTTTTGTGACACTTCTATGCCATGGAACCTTCGGCATCTAGAAGCGGTTGAGATAATAAATTTATATGTAATGATCTACATAGATTCTCTCTCTCTCTGACCACATTCTTTATAGATTTTGACAATTAATTGTAATATTATTATCAAGACATTTTGTACGTACCCTAAAAGTTTGCAATTTCATATATCAACCATAAGTTTGAAAAGATGGGGTGACAGTGAGGGCTTGTGGTAGTTTCATGATGTGTAGTTACACTGACCCCCACCAATAATTAGTCATGTTACAAGTGGGTCCACAACTTATAAAATATTTCCAAATGGGCGAAAACTTTATCAAGTTTGCCTTATAACCTATATGAATTAATTAGTTTGATTTACGTAATAACACAAACATACCTCATTTTTTAAAAGAAGGTATGAAAAAACTTAAAATAAAAGAAGGTATCAATAGGCTGAGGGGTGTGGGGCTTCAACGGGGGCGCTAGAGCCCCTCCGCTCGCGCCCCCAGGCGCTAGCACCACACCCCCGGGGCGCGAGAGGGGCGCGAGCACGAAAAACGAAGCAGGCGCAAGCACCTTCGCGGGACGAATATGGCGTAAAGGGGCGTGGGAAAACGTGAAAGAGCCGTTGGAGCTTAAAAATGAGCCGTTGGGCTCTTATTTAATAAAAAAAAAAAGTTATTTCTTCCTATATATAACCCATTTCATCTAAAACAATTATCACAACTTCAAAAAAAAACCCAAAATCAACCCATCTTCCAAACTTTTTTTTTAAAACATGGCTGGAAATTGGTACCCAAACCTAGATTCAGATTATATTGACGACGATTTATGGTCGTCACCGGACCAACCGATGTTTTATTCGGAGCCGCAACAATCATCCGGCTTTCAACCATCCAACATACAACCGTCTCCTAACTTTGTTGTTCCGGAGACACAAGAATCACACGGTGAAGCTACGGGACAAAGAAGACGCGTCCACCGGAAAAAACAAGTTGCAACGGACGGGTCGGGACCGGCTTCGACTCCGAGGACGAAACGGAAAACCACTCCGTGGTCATCGGATGAGAAGGAAGCCTTGTGTCGGGCTTGGATAGTCATATCTGAGGATCGGCGTTGCGGTAATTGTTTTAACGTTTTTAAAAATGATTTTTAATAAAAAAGTTAAATAAAAAAGTTAAATGACTTACAAATTTATTTATTCATTTTGCAGCCGACTACCAAAAGAGCAAGATTTTTTGGACAAAGGTTAGGGAGACGTTCTATACGCTCATTGGGAGTACAGAGCGGAACGCCGATATGATTTCGGGTCGGTGGTCCGAAATCAGAAAATTTGTCGGCTTGTTTACTAATCTTTTCAACAGGAACAGCGGTCGTATGAGACCAAGTGGCAGTGATGATTTGGCGGTTTACAATTTCACTGTCGAAGAGTGGAAGCAGGAGTGTTTGCGGAGGTATGGGACGGTGAAGACGTGGGACGATGTAAAGTTGTGGGAGAGGTTGAAAAGGTGTTCCAAGTGGGTTGAGCTGGTGGCGCCGGACCTTGATGCGGAAGTAGGGCCGAAACGGACTAAAACTAGTTCGTCTGGAGCGTATAGCACTTCCGCCGGGTCGGATTGCCGCGTTGGATTCGACCTAAACATTGCGGGGGAGGAAACGTCTTCACCGCCGAGGAGGCGGCCATTGGGACGGGACGCCAAGGGGAAAAAACCGGCTGAGGGGGGAGCCGTAAACATCGTCGATCTTGTTGAATCCCTCAATAAATTCAACAAAACCATGGATGTGGTCTCTAATGACAAAAAGGAAAAAAGTCGAATGAGAGATTTGGACTTCCTTACAAGAGACTTCAGTAACCTAAATCCGGTCGATCAAATGCTGATGGAAAAGCAAAAGGAACGTATCCGAAAGAGGTTGATCAAAGAAGACCAAGCCGAAGAATAAGAATAATGTTTTTTTTAGTACTTTAATTTTTATTTTATTTTTAGATATTAATGTGTTTTTTTTAATGTGTGTTTTTTTTAATAATTTATGAGTTTTTTTAATAATACGTTTTTTGAATATATTTATAAAAAAATAAAAAAAAAATCCGCTGGAGCCCCTGCTGGAGCCCCTCCACACCAGGCCAGGGGCTCCAGCGGGGGCTCCAACACCCACCTTATCCAGTTTCTCTCTCTGCCACACGTCACAATATTATTGGCTGGAGCCCCCACTCACGCCCCCATCAGAGCCCCTCACACCCCTCAGCCTTATTATCAAGACATTTTGTACGTACCCTAAAAGTTTGCAATTTCATATATCAACCATAAGTTTGAATAGATGGGGTGACAGTGAGGGCTTGTGGTAGTTTCATGATGTGTAGTTACACTGACCCCCACCAATAATTAGTCATGTTACAAGTGGGTCCACAACTTATAAAATATTTCCAAATGGGCGAAAACTTTATCAAGTTTGCCTTATAACCTATATGAATTAATTAGTTTGATTTACATAATAACACAAACATACCTCATTTTTTAAAAGAAGGTATGAAAAAACTTAAAATAAAATATGAAATTTTTTCCTTACCAAACATAAAATAAAATAGTTTCTTAATTTAACAATAACGAAAAATTATTAAAAAAAATGACAATGTATGACATATATTGATTGATAGTTGAAATCATTATAATATTATTATCCGATTCTCATCTAAAAAGGATTCTAGAAGGGAGAAAAAAATAACTATAAAAAGTTGCCCCAATAATTTCAGGCTTTTGTCATTGACATTAAAATGTTAATAATAGTTTATATTTTAACTTTGTCAAATCATTGTGGGTCACTGTAGGATTGGGTTTTCGGTGGTATAGGTTTTCTTTTCATATGTATTAAGTCTAGTAATCATAAACTTAACTGATATTCAAGTTCTGTTTATTTAGGTGCTGTTTGTTTTTGTCTGTAATCTGATTTTATGTCTTTAACTGAAGATGTGGTCTGAAGGTCTGCAATCTGAAAATATAATATTGTTTGTTTTATAAATTAGGTATCGTCCACATAAGCTGAAAATTAATTAGCTATCATATATATCACGGTAGATAGAAGTCATTTAACGTTTGCAGACTAGTAAAATAGTTGGTGGTGGGCAGTGGATGGTGGTGGTGGCGGACGGTGGGTAGTGGTGGTGATGGACAGTGATGGTGGTGGGTGGTGGACGGTGTTGGTGGCGGATGGTAGGTGGTGGTGGTGGCGGACGGTGGGTGGTGGTGGTGATGGTCGGTGATGGTGGTTGGTGGTCGACAGTGTTGGTGACGAATGGTAGGTGGTGGTGGCGGACGGTGGGTGGTGGTAGTGGACGATGGTTGTGGCCGACGGGTGGGTGATGGTTGTGATGGATGGTGGTGGTGGTGGGTGGTGGTGGTGGTGATGGACGGTGGTGTGGGTGGTGGATGGTAGGTGGTGGTGGGTGGTGGCGGCGGACGGTGGGTGGTGGTAGTGGATGATGGTTGTGGCTGACGGGTGGGTGGTGGATGGTGGTGGTGGTGGGTGGTGGTGATAGTGGACGGTGGGTGGTGGCGGTGATGGACGGTGGTGGTGACGGACGGTGGGTGGTGGTGGTAAACGATGGTGGTGGGTGGTGGTGGTGGTGGCGGATGGTGGGTGGTGGTGGTGGCGGCGCATGATGGGTGGTGGTGGTGTTGGACATTGGGTGTTGGTAGGATGTTAAGAAGTGTGAAGATGTGTGAAGAAGTTAAACAATAACTTCTTTTTTAAGACCATAAAAACAGTTTGCAGATCTTATTTAAAAAAAAAACAAACAGTCTTCAAAAGCTTATGTCTGTGCGCTCGCAGACATAAGCCTCCTGCAGATGTTTTAAGTAAAAACAAACACCACCTTAGAGTCATATTTTTAAAGCATCAGCTGAGCTTGCCTGTTATTTGTTTATATCATTCCAAAATTGGCTGGATGGTAGTGTTACATCTTAGGAAGAAAACCGCCTTTCGCTAGGTATATTATTCATGTAATTACTAAACAAGCTTTGATATAGATCTCACCTCCACTCTAGATTTTAGCAAATCAATTTCAAATAGCTCATCAAAATATATTAAAAGAATATAATATTGAATTATACTCTTGCCAAAACAGATTTGTATCGGAATTCCTGTCCTAACCTTTTTAATCTAAGCATTTTAATAAAATATGTGCTTTTGAAGTACAATACCTCAAAAATCTCATTAAGATGTGAGGACAAACCATTATTTAGTACAACAATAAAATAAAAAAATCCAAAATGCAAGATTTGAAAACCACTTTCGAGTCTACTAATAAGCCAAAGATAACCAAAATTAAAGCTTTACAAAAGATAACATTGTATTTTTATATTTATTTTCTTCAGATGATGGCACAAATGGGCCTGGCTTATGGTCCAACTAAACCATCTGTAGCAAAAGAAAACTGTCAATCTACAATGAGTCCAAACAGAAAACTGCACACAAGATGACAACTAGTCAATTAATAACTGTTAGCTCACAAAAGTTTGACCCTTTCAAACCTGATTTCTAGAAACCATTAAACTACAGAATCTGATAATAAAAACTAAAGCTAAAAGTAGTTCAATAATTATGACTCTTATTTGGCACTTTCCAAAGGGAAAGACCAAAATATAAACCACAAAAATGTCTTACCATTAATAACTTAACAAAGATTTTGTAGAAAATTATCTTGGGCCCAGAAATTACGGTTTTCCCATTTCATCAGTATGATCTTCTGGTTTCTTAGCCTCTTGAATCCAGATTTTAACTGTTTTGTCATTTTCAAGGGCCCCTGAAGCAATCATATTCTCGGTCGGGTGGCATGCAACGGTTATTACCGCATCAGTGTGACCTTCAAGTTTCTGAACTAGTTTTCTTGTTTGCAGTTCCCACAAATATACGCAATTGTCCTCTGAACCACTCACGATGTATTTGCCATTGGTGATTGAAAATGCTGATGAAATGCAGTATTTTGAGTTGCTGTGGCCTGTGTAAGTCTTCAAAAACTTGCCGGTTGAAAAGTTCCATAATCTCTGAATCAAGAATGTGACAAATACAAGGACATTAGTGAAAATTAGACAGTTTTTTATTAAGATTGTGAAAACTTTTGGCAATTCGAAAACAGTAATGAGTTATAATGTCTTAATAAATTAGAGGGAAACATTTCACTCTAGCTCAATGTCTCCTTATACCAAAATAGATTACGATATACATATGTACAAGTGTCCTAAGGGCTCAGCAAACAAAGTCAATGAAAAACAAAGAACTGAGAAAGTGTATAACATAGTGGCAATTGCATATGTTTTATAACTAACAGCGATAAACCTATATTAATTTGCCACATCAAGCGATCACTACCTACCTCATTAAAACAATCTTTTTACAAGATCAAGAAACCATAACAAACAAGAAATTTAACCACTTTTCTACCACTAATCCGTCTCACACAAAGGAACATGCTGTCTACCTCAATTCATCACAACATCCACACTTCAATAAAAACCCAAACCTTGCAATTTACTGATGTTGTTCACCAGTTTCATAACTAGCAGTCTTATACTATAATCACAAATATGTTCCAACTTTCAAGGAAATGGGTACAGGGACGCAGTTGTATGATAAATGAATACCAAGATTCAAATATTCGTATCATTGAGGATTCGAAGATGTGTTCTTATATGTGTAAATATGTGGAATGCATATACGATTATACGGCATATGCAAATCCAAAACCAAACTAATATGTTAAGGGAAATTAAAATATGATTTACATTAGGTGTGTAAGACAATTACCCGCTAAAACCCGAGTCTTATCATGACTTCGCTTTTACTTATTGTGTACATATTAGTCAAAACTATCTAAAAAGCAGGACTTCGCATTGCAAATTGCAACATTCACTTGTATTTGACTAACAATAACCATGGTTATAAAAATCCCAATCTGGTCAAAATCGGTCAAAATTGAAATTTTTAAATATAAAATTTGGTATATATATATATATGTATTACTTCGTATTCTCCAGTCCGATTAATCGTTAGTCCCTACCCCACTGCCTGACTAGCACCTAGCGATTTCTACAACACTAACAATAATTTGGGGATATGACCAATCAGGCAATCACCATACCTATTACCATAAGCTAATCTAATAATTAAACAGCTACATTGTATTCACATAGCAATGAAGTTAATCAAATTCTAAACCATAATTTGACAAATACAATTAACCGCACAAACAAAACAACAAAAAACCACTCACCAGTGTGTTATCCAGAGTCCCGACAAGAATAAACTTTCCATTCGGCGAGAACTTAACAAAACTAACAGGCGGGTTCTCATCGTCAATCAAAGTCTTCATACAATGCCCAGTAGAAGCATCCCAAATCCTGCACAGCCCATCATAACTACTCGACACAATCAGCGTCCCATCCCGGTTAAAATTAACAGCCGTAACGGGATCCGAATGAGCCGGAAGCACTTTCAAACACTTTCCACTTTTCACATCCCAAACCCTAACCGTCTCATCAAACGACCCAGACACAATCATGTTCGATTGCGGGTTATAATTAACACAAAACACGTAGTTCGTGTGCCCCGTTAGGGTTTTGACGAGGCTGCCGTTGGACACGTCCCAGATGCGGACGGTTTTGTCGTCGGAGGCGGTGGCGATGTAACGGGCGTCGGAGGAGAATGCGACGTCGGAGATGCCTTGGTCGTGGCCGACGAATTCGTGGAGAAAGGAGCCGGTGGATGTGGACCAGGTGCGGGCGGTCTTGTCGGAGGAGGCGGTGGCGATGAGGGTTCCGTCGTCGGAGAATTTGACGCTGGAGATGGCGCGTTTGTGGCCGGTTAGGGTTTGACGGAGTTTGTAAGGTTGGGGCATGGTGGTGGTGTCGATGTCTTCCGATGAAGCCATCGTTGAGTGCGGTGGTGGGTTGGGATTGACGGCGAGGTTAAGGTGGAAATAAGAAGTAGACAATAGACGAAAGTGTAGGTGTTTTGGATACGAGGTATGGGATGATAATGTGCGTGTGTTGGCTTTGTAAGTGTTGATTAGTCGGCAAAATTGAATTTACTTATTTTGATTGAATCGTCAAAACTCCATTAATCGTCGTTGGTTAGAGTTAACTCTTTCACCGCTCATAATTCGGACGAGTGGGTTTTCTCTATAACTGAAGATAACTTGAAAGCGTTTAAGAACTTCATATGGCTGGGTTGGGCCAGCTGACAGCGCCGGCTCCAAGAAGGCGAAAAATATTTTCGGCCTCAAGTAAAATAAGTATTTTGTTGAATTTAAATAATTTAATTTTTAAATTTGCATATTTGGTTATGATTTGGGTTGTGTTAAAACACTTTTGTATAAAAAGAGGCTTAAATATGTCTCAAACGAGACTAGAACCCATAACTTTTTGTTGTGAATCATACATACCACTTTACCACTAAGCCAAGCTACTTGTTATGTAATTGAGTTTAAACATTAAACCTACATCTTGTTTTTCATAAAAATACATATAAATTTTTTTGAAAAAAAAAAAATTTTGGCCTAGCGGGGTGTCGGGCAAGGGGTCGTCGACCACCCAGCCCCCCCCCCCCCCCAAATAAGGGTTGGCGGTAGTCTTTTGCCTTGGGTCACCCTGTACGGGGTATCCAGACAATTATCTGTTTGTTGGCCGGTTGAAGAAACATTAAGTGAACCCTGGGCAGATTATAGATAATCTGGGGGTTAAGTAATGTTTCCCACGAGGATGAGGTTCAGCAGAGAAGATTGTTCTTCAGATGACCTGCAAAACAGACACCGTAAGCTCGTCACTGAGAAGGGGGGGTTCCTCCTTGTGACCACCCTCCGGCGTGAGAATCAGACTAGATTGCTCTGAATATAAGTGTATATTAAGAGATTGCTAGATAAGATGAGATATCAGATGATGTCCTTACCATTCCAAGGTGTTGGAGTATTTATAGCCGAAGGTAGGTTTCCTAGAAGGTACAGCCGGCTGAATAGTATTCCTGTTCTACCAACAGTGGACTACGCACAGGCCATGCTGGTTGGTGGATAGGCTACGGCCAACAGTAAAGGTCGGCTGTACACTGTTCCTTTACTGCCGGCTACGCACTGTTCCACCAACTGTAGGCTGCGCACGTCCCATCGTAAGGGTTGGTGAGTAGGCAGCGGCTAATAGTGACAAACAATACTAGAGGGTGCTCCTCCTCGTATTGTTGTCGGTGAGCTGTCACCCTGTGATTGGTTCATGGGCTGTTCTGGTCAAAGTGTCTGTTCCGCCCATACCTTAGTAGGTATAGTACGAAAGATCTTCCAGAATCCAGAAGCATACGGACTGGCTCATTTAGGCGGGAGTATTCCTGCCTTGCTCATTCCTTCATGTGACTACTGAAGTAGCTAATGCCTTGTGCGTGTAGCCTTGCTGTTAGTGCGGGTAGCCTTCCCTGATGGCTTGTATCCGCAGCTGCGGGAACAGGCGGGGTACTTCACCATTGGGAGGCTTTCCCTGCGGGTACAGCTGGCGTACTGCGCGTAAGGTTCTCTGAGCATGGTGGGTCCTGCTGGAGCAGTTGGTCGTTGCGCAGACGTCCCTGTTCAAGGTGAGTCTTGCGGGTCCAACTGGGCTCTGCTGGGACCTACCTATTCAAGTCCCCCCAGTCCAATGTTCTTCTCATGAATTATTAATAAGTGAGGTGAACTTTTGGACTTAGCAAGGGGTTTTGAAAAGGGTTTAGTTTTTAGGTTTTCCTTGGTGATTCTCCCCGCGGTTTTCCTGATGTCACGCAGAAATTCCCGACTTTTCTGCTTGATCTTAGGGTATGAAGCGGGTAGGTGTGTAACCTTCTCGTAAGTCAGGAGCGTTGAGTCCCACTTGTGTGGATTCTCCATGGGGTTTTGATAGTTTTCAACATAGTGATCAATTATGCTAAAACCACCAATTCCATCTTGGAGTTTCAAACAATATAGTTCTCGACGTTCCCGTCATGCGGGGATGTTATTCCCGTTTCCGCAAGCATGGCCCAGAAGATCCTTCTTGGTTTGAATTCCCTGCAGAGTGCTAAGTATGTGAAGGGTTTTGCCTTGACACTGTACCCGCATTCGTCTTACGGTTACTTTATTCCCAAGGTATTCCTGGTGTCAATTCCCTGCGGGTGCTAAGTATGTGAAGGGTTTTGCCTTGACACTGTACCCGCACCCGTCTTATGGTTACTTGGTTACCAAGGTAAGGGGTATTTTCCCGCCTACTTTTGAATCTTTTTTGAATTTTTTTTTTGAAATTCGAAGAGTTGGTGAAAGGATAAGAACAGTCCAAACCTCTGAAACGTCGTGCGACGTTTCTTCTGACTGTGTCAGGACGTGCAGGAAGTTATGGTGACGTGACAGTACATGGTCATTCCAGACGCTTTTTCAGGCGCGTGAGCGCGATTTTTCGGGCGCGTGGCCGCGAAATTAATGGTACGCGTCCTTTCAACAGCTGTTGCCAGCTTGCTTTTTGCCACGTGTCATAGTTTCATTGCACCTTCGATTTCTCTCTCCTCCGCATTAAATTCATCGCATTAATTGCGATTAGTATATAAAGGGGGAGAGGGTTCTTTGTAATTCACACTTTCACTTTTCTCTTCATCTTCAGAACGATTTCCGGTGAATACTCAACTTTTCAGTCGAGCCTTTTCTCGAAATCGTTTTCTTTTATCTGCAAGATGTCGTCTCGTGATCTCGAATCTACAGCCGACGACAAGAGTACTGCTGGCGAGTGCCAGTGTGCTTTGCCTGTCGATCTGTACCAGTACGTCGTCAGGAAGTTCATGCTCGAGTCTCTCGAGCCTGAGTTTCCTGAACCCCATCAGACAGTGTACGATGCCCCCAGAGGCAAGATCGGGGTATATGCTGCATTCTTTGTTTATGGGAATCTTAGGTTCCCATTGACAAAGTTTGTGTACCGTGTCCTGGAGAGGCACGTTGTGCACCTGACCGAGGTGCATCCGATGGCGATTGCCAAGATCCGGCACTTCGAGTGGGTGTGCCGGATTCTGGGCATTGAGCCCTATGTTGACCGCCTGATGACCTTCTACTCCTGGAGGTGCATCCAGGGGTGGTATACGTTGATAACCCGGATTAAGGGTTTGAAGATTTGCGCAACCGAGCGCAGTCTTCGCTCGTGGAAGCGGGAGTTCTTCTACATCTCCGCTCGCGCCATCCCCCTTGCCATGAAGTTCAAAAATGGGCAAGCACTTCCCAGCCTTCACGCCTCCAACTACGAGGAGGCGGAATGGTTTTCGAAGATATCCCGGGTCCAATCTCCGGTTTACCGGTTTGCGGAGTCCGGGATGGTAATGCTCGGGATGAGCCGGGTGTGGAAGGATGCGGATGCGCGAAAGATCCCGATCGTCCTCGAATACGGTTCGAACTCTGTTCCTTACGATATGCTTTGTTTCTTTTTGTTGATTTATAATCTCTTCTAACTTTTTTCCTGTTTATTTCAGAGGGGAACGACTTGCAGTCGCTCCTGCATCCGCGGGAGGCTGACAGTCCCGCTCGGATGGGTACTCGCGCTCTAGACGAGAACGAGTTGCCCATCCTAGAACAAACGGCGGATCGGTTCGTGGAGGTCTACCCGCTAGGCCACGAGATCCTGAGCGCCAGGCTGCCAGGTAAGGCGCTATTCGACCCTCGACCCCTCAATGTTGAAACCTCTGCTGGAATTCCTCTAATCTTATGTTCTGATGAGGAATCCGCAGATGGTCCTCCGTTGGTGCGGAAGAAGAAGGCTGCCGGCGGGAAGGGGAAGGAGAAGGTGGCCTCCACTGCCGATCCGGTGCCTCGGTCTGACTCCGAAGCCGAGAGCGAAGAGGTGGCGGGGAACCCCGGTGGTGAGAAGACCACCGCTCCAGAGACTGTGACGACTGTCACCTCCGGAGAGCCCCGGATGACGACGGTGAGCGGCGCAAAGAGGCCGGCTCCATCGGGTTCATCCCCGCCTGTCCGTACTTTCAGGCTCAAGAAAACCCGTGAGTACAAACTTCCTTTATCTTTAACTTCATAGTTTTTCCATCATTAATACTTATCTTCTTTGTGCAGGCGTGGATGTTGACGCATTCCAGGGTGGAGCGCAGAGGAGTACCTCCCCGCCAATGACGGTAGGCTTGGTCAGCCTACCTGAGGCGACGACCCAGGCGCCTGCGCCTGCTTCCGCTGGTTCAGTTGCTCACTCCTTTGAGCCGACTGTTCCAGCTGTGATGACGTCACCGCCGGCTGTGAGTGCTATTTTTACAGCATCTTTCACTGAGCCGGCGGTTACTTTTGCTGCGGACTCCGCAACGGCGACCGCGGCGGCTGTTACCATGCCGCCTCCGTCATCGGCCACGACGGCCGATCCTTCAGGTATGCCCGGGGCTTATCGCCAACCTCTGCCTCCTTCCCATCTGCCTGACCTCTTGGATGGATTTCCGTTGGGTTCAGGTGATGGGTTTGGCGGCTATCGGCCTGTTATTGACCCTACAGGTGCGTAGGGTTCTTTTGGCCTATTTTATATATTTTTATCATCTTTTCCTAACTGCCTTATGTTTTTTGCAGTGTCGGATTCCAATGAAGTGTATGTTCCACGCTGGAACATCCGCCGAGGAACAACCCTTCGCACCCCTGTGGAGTGCGTGGAGTGGGCTCGTCACGCTGCTCCCAGTGGTGCGTTGGGGGAAGCCATGGCTAGCTACCAGGAGGGTAGGCTAACCAATGAGCTTCGGGTTCTCCTGGCCCAGATGCAGCCGCGCGTCGAGCTGCTTTGTCGTGAAAACGACAAGTTAAAAGCAGCTCGCATTAAAGAAGTAGCTCAAGCGCGGGCTGTCCGGGAGGAGAACCAAAGGCTTACCGCAGTGGCTGCGGAAAAGGAGAAGGCCTTCAAGGCCCTCGAGGTTGAAGTTCAGGCCCGGCTCGAGGCCCGTTCCAAGGCTGCCCAAGCTGTTAATGAACAGCTTCGGCTGGCTAAGGAAACTGCAAGGAACGCAACCGAGAGGGCCACCAAGGCTGAAGCTGTTGCTGAGCCTCTACGCGTGGAGAATGAGGAGCTTAAGGCCAAATTAGAGGCTCTCCAGCAGGCTCATGATGCCTTGGCGATGGAAGACGCCAAAAAGCTCCAGGAGATCTTGGACCAGAGGGGGGTGCTTGACCATACTGAGCGGAAGCTAAAGGGCGTCGAAGAGGCTGCTGCAAAGGAAGTGTTGCTTGCCAACCTTAATAAAAGTGAAGCCGAACGCGCCTGTACCCAAGCTCAAGCCGCCCTCCAAGAAGCTCTGGTTGCCAAGGAATGGCTTCTTCGAGAAGCGTTGTCTCAGGTAAGCTTTTCATGTCTTTACGCTTTTCTTTGTAAATAGAAAAGGTTCTGATACTTGTATTTTTTCTTTGTAGGTTGTGCATCGGGTCTTCTCAGAGACGTCTTATGACGATGCTATGAGCGCAGCCCTCAACGCTTCTCATGAGGATGGGGAAAAGGCCTGCTTCCTGCTTGGTCTAGGGTTCGTTGAGAAAGGCATCCCGCCTTCCAACTTCCCTTTGTATAATGTTGATACTGAAGCTGTTTACGACCAAGCAGTGAATCAGTATGCCGCCTTCCCGCATCCGGTGGTGGAGAAGGTGAATGAAGTCGCTGCTGCTGATGATGGGCTAGCTATCCTTAAAGCTTTCCTTGAACCACCACGCTCTACTGATGGAGCGGGTCCAAGTGGAAGTGGTCCTGAAGCTTGATTCTGAAGATCCCTTTCCACCATTAGCGTAGATTTTTGCTTTTGTGTAGCTATCTTTGTAATATTTGAATTTGATGGAATAAAGATTGTGTTAGTTCTTTGCCTTGTTTATTTTACGCCTGTTTTGATCTAACTTAGCAACTTCTTTAGTACTTAGATAAGTTAACTTTTTAACGTGGTAAATTATAAGTTTGTTTCGCTTCCTCTTTTATGATTGTGCGGGTATGACCGTCACTTACACTTAGTAGGATGGCTTAACTTTACTTATATCTGACCTGCGTGGAAGTTTTCCTCATCTTTTCCTTTGAAATTTTCTAAGTGTTCAGAATAAGTTAACCTTTGAACGTGGTAGATGATAGGTTGAAGTTTTGCTTCCTTGTTCGTGATTGTGCGGGTAAGACCGTCACTTGCACTTACAAGGATGGCTAAACTTTACTTACATCTGACCTGCGTGTAGGTTTTCCTTAAAACTTGAGATTTTTAGCGTTGTGTTTATGCGGGTTTTGCCGCCTTCCACACGTAACGACTTACTTCTTCCCCCATTTATGCGGTGAATACCGGTACATAAGTGTGGGAAGTTCATAAGTATAAAGGTAAGGCTATCAACACATTGTGAAAGGAGAATCATTTCCATTAGAAGTGGCTCTAGGCCTTTTCTTTACAAGTTTGGAATTGATCTACATATAACATTTGCGTAATTGAGCTCCATTCCATGTTCTTGGGATGGGAGTGCCATCGAGCCTTTCGAGCCGGTATGCGCCCTTTCCCAGGACTTCTTTGATAATGTATGGCCCTTCCCAGACCGGGGCCAGCTTTCCTGGGCGTTCTTGGTTCGAAGCCTCGTTGTTACGCAGTATGTAGTCTCCTACATTGAAGTTGCAGAGTTTTACCCGCGTGTTGTAGTACTTTTGCATTTGTCGCTTGTAGTTCTCTTCACGCACTGCGGCTAATTCTCTGCGTTCCTCGATTAGCATAAGGTCCAACCGTCTTTCCGCATCATTGTCTTCTGGCTGAATCAAGACCCTTGGTGAGGGTAAACCAATTTCGACCGGGACCATGGCTTCAGTGCCATAAGTGAGGCTGAACGGGGTTTCTCCCATACTGGCCTTCTTCAGTGTTCTGTTTGCCCAAAGGACGTGCGGAAGCTCGTCCACCCAGCCGGATCTGTGTTCCAAGAGTCTTTTCTTTATGCCTTCGACGATGCTCTTATTTGCTCTTTCCACCTCACCATTACCTTGCGGGTGTGCCACTGATGTAAAGGTGTGGGTGATTTGAAGTTCTTTCAGCCACTGTTGTAGCTTCTTGTCAGCAAAGTTGGTGCCGTTATCGCTCACCAAATTCTGTGGAAGTCCAAAACGACAAATAATAAATTCCCAAATAAATTTTTTGATATGTTTCGCGGTTGTTTGGGCTAAGGGTTTTGCTTCTATCCACTTGGTGAAGTAGTCGATGGCTACCACTAGGAACTGAACATTTCCTGCTGCTGTAGGAAATGGGCCTGTCACATCGATGGCCCACTTCTGAAATGGCCATGAAGAGGTGACTGGAACAAGTTCATTCTTCGGGCGGTGCGTGTTGGGTGCGTAAAGCTGGCAAGACCTGCATTTTCTGATGTATGCCAGCGCATCCGTATGCATCCCCGGCCAAAAGTATCCCGCGTTGTTTAGCTTAGCTACAACAGCGCGGGGACCTGCGTGTACTCCACAGATGCCTTCGTGTACTTCCCGTAGGAGGTAGTCAGCATCTTGGTTGTCCACGCATCTTAAGAGTGGGCCAAGAAAGTTACGCCTGTAAAGGATGTCATCGATGAGTTGATAATTCAGTGCTTTACAGCGTAGTTTTCTTGCCTGTGTTTTTGACTCTGGTAGTGTACCTGCCGCAAGGTATTTTATTATTGGTGTCATCCATGTTTCTGTGCCGGTTTGGATGACACAAATTTCCTTGTGCGGGACCGAAGGTGTCTCGAGGAGTTCAATGCGGATATCCTTTCCTAAGTGGGTGAAGGCTAATGATGCAAGCTTGCTTAACGCATCCGCAGATTTGTTTTCACTTCGCTTGACGTGTATGACTTTGCATTCGTTGAAATCGCGCATAAGGGATTTTGCTTGTGCGAGGTACAGGGCCATTGTGTCGTTCACGGCCGTGTACGTCCCGTTGATTTGATTGGCTACTAACATGGAATCCACGTGGGCTTCCAAGTTTTTCACTCCCATCTTACGCGCAATTCTCAGCCCAGCCAAGAATGCCTCATACTCGGCCTCGTTATTCGTACTTGGAAAGTCCAGTCGAATAGCGTAAGTGTATTCTTGGCCTGCTGGGTTGGTTAGTTTCAGTCCTGCGCCTGAACCCTCGTTACTGGCTGCTCCATCAGTGTAGAGTAGCCAGATATCATTGATGTCTTGTGCTGGAGAGGGTTGAGCCTCTTCCTGGCACTCTTTTTCCCGCGATGCAGGCACTTCTGCAATAAAGTCGGCCAAAACCTGGCCTTTTATGGCTGGTCTTGGCTTATACTTTATCGCGTACTCCCCCAACTCAATTGCCCATTTGGCTAGGCGTCCCGATAACTCGGGTTTGCCTAGAACGTTTGCAAGTTTGAAGTTGGAGAGAATAGTGATTGGGTGACCCTGGAAATATCGTCTTAACCTGCGTGAAGCGTGTATAAGTGCTAAGACTAATTTTTCGAGGGTAGAGTACCGGGTTTCTACGTCTGTTAGGATACGACTGACATAATAGATTGGCATCTGGATGCCTTTTCGCTCTACTAGCAGGACTGCCCCGGTTGCTCTATCTGTTGCGGAAAGGTATAGGATTAACTCCTCTCCCGCTTTTGGTGCTGTGAGCGTTGGGAGTTCGATCAAGCGTGACCGAATCTCCTGAAAAGCTGCTTCCGCTTCTGGTATCCAGCGGAAGTGCGTTTTCTTTAAACAGTTTCTCAACGTTGACACGAAGGGAAACGACTTATCCGCGTGGTTTGCCAAAAAGCGATTAAGCGCCACTAGTCGTCCATTCAGTGTCTGAGCCTGTTTGATGGTAGTAGGTGATTCCATTTTGATAATGGCTTCGACCTTTTCAGGGTTCGCTCTGAAGCCATCTTTAGTAACGATGACCCCCAAGAACTTCCCTTCTTCCATTCCAAAGGCACACTTGCTCGGGTGTAAGGCCCCGTTACCGGTAACCCTACTTTCGTGTTGGATTTACTCATAAACACAGTTCTAAATATCAGAGTTAATTAAAACATTTACGCGGAAAATAAAACTTTCATAAAACTTTACATAATTCATAACTTGTCTCAAAACATGTATTGTCTTTCACATTAAAGCATTAAAATTAACACATCATAGGTCTTCAGATGCCAGACTCTTGTTCAGTGCCATGTGTCTCCTCAAGCGAGCTGCCTCATCCTACTCACCTGCGTGCATACTAAAAGTCAGCTACGCTGAGTGAGTTCTAGATAATCACATAATCATACCATTCACATAACATTATATTCTTTCATTCATACTTTCATACTTTCATACTTTCTCACATTCATTCTTTCTCACTTTCATACTTTCTTACTTTCTTTTATATTAACTTACTTTCATATCTTATGTTATAAAGAGCATTACGCCCTACATTCCTCGAGTATTATTAGGGCTCGGTATGTAACACCCCGACCAAAGGCGGATTATACATCGGGGCGCCACATATTGTTTCATTACTCGTGACACTATTGGGTGTCAATATTTAATAAATACGTTCATTCGCGCACGCGCAGGGTAAAAGTAGATAACATAAATCATCATAAATCAATATATTATAAATCATAATATTCGAACAGCAATAACTTGTCTTGATACATTTTAATCTAGGTCCAAAATAAAGAAAACTTCCTATGTGTCCACAAGCTCCAAAACAGCTACTGCAAACCTGAACATGTGTTAAAATAAACGTCAAACACTTGCGTGTTGGTGAGAAATCAAGTTTAATACAATACATAGATAACAATAAAATCTGCGCGCAACATGTGTATGTCTGGTTTTCAACAAGGGTGTAATCTGATCGGGACCAACTCTAAGATTCATAAGACTGCCAGTGCTCACAATTGAGCTCACAAACAAGACTAACTGTGCATGTGTATACAAAAGAGAAAATCATAAACGATAGTTCTCCCGTGTTCATCTAATGGTACCATGAAAACTGCGGAATAGACCGACAAGACGGTTAATGATCCACACATACAAATAAACAGCCAAGTCTACGTCCTCAACACATGGGATACTGCGCGACTAAAGTTCATAAACAAGTTTAAGACTCTAAGTTTGTATGAACACATGAACATCCCAAAACATTAAAAGCAAAAAGGGATTAGGTACGAGATTACTCACTTGATAAACGATGCGGTGTAAGATAAAGCAAGAACCAATCTTTAAACAAGCACAAGTTAACCTATAAATAAGATTATTGTTTTAATGATTTGTTTCAAGTCTTGATTATAAGTTAGCATAATTAATAAGTATATATTACCGGAAAAGCAGGGCAGAACAGGGAGGAAGACGGAGGCAAGAGAGGGAGGCGGCAGAGAGCAAGGAAAACAGGAGAGAGTAAGTGTAGTGTGTGTAGTGTTAAGAAAATAGTACTATATATAGGCAAACCCTAGGGGACACAAACCCTAGAAAAAGGGGAAAAGATCTCAAAAAGTAAAAGAAAAGATATCAACAGTAAAAAGTTCTGAAAAGCAAAGATATCAAAAGATATGGTAGCAGGGAAAAAGAGAAAAAGGCTGACAGGATTCAGAAAAAGGCATGGGAGAGGACAGATAAAGTACTGGTCAAGCATGGCAAAAGCAGATTCTCAAAAGATTATGTCAGTCACTTTTTCTGTCAACCAATGGGGTTGGTGCGCATGCTGCGCCGAAAGTAACTTTTCAGACATAAAGCAGATTAGGTCAACAGCTCAAAAGATAAGACAACACAAAAGCAAACGGCTAGTTAAACAGAAGAAAACTCAAAGGATTCAGCGCGAGAAGGCTGACACAGAAGGTCAAGAGAGCGCGAGCGCGAAGGCAGACAGAACTATCCTTAACGCGTCGCGGAAAGAACTACATTTCTAAGCGTGCCGCGGGAAGAGTCACATTTCTTAGCGCGCCGCGGGAGGAACTAAAATTCCTAGCGCGCCGCGGGAAGAACTATAATTCTTCGCGCGTCGAGGGATGAACTACGATTCTTAGCGCGCTGCGAGAAGAACTACAAATCCTTAGCGCGTCGCGGGAAGAACTTCCGTTCTTAGCGCGCTGCGAGAAGAATTACAATTCTTAGCGCGCTGCGAGAAGAGTTCGTCTCGCGTATTGCTGAAACAGGTGGTCTTCACGCAGGATTCCTTGTAAGGGAGTCTGGCGCGTGGAGCTGCGCAGACAACCTTAGGCGGGAAGGAACAAAGGACAAGCAAAGAAAAAGAGGGAAACAAGGCGTAAGGGCGGGACGGCGACAAGAGGGAAAAGAAGGCGGAAAGAGAGAAGGAAGAGGGACGGGATGGCGGAAAGAAAGAGAGAGAAAGAGGCGGGAAGGAAAACATTATTATTATTATTAAAAATAAAGTATAAGTATAAATAAATACTAGATCATAAAAGAAAGAGATCGGGTCGGAGAAACGGGTACCTGGGTCGGGTCGGATCGGGGCAGATGTCACAGTCTCCCCTACTTTAAGAAATTTCGTCCCGAAATTTATCTCGAAGTAGGTTGCGCAGAGAACAGGTGCGGGTACTTGATCTTCATTTGATCTTCCCTTTCCCATGTAAACTCGGCTCCGCGCTTGGACTCCCAACGAACTTTCACGATAGGGATACGACTGCGCTTGGTTTGCTTAACCTCGCGATCCATAATCTCAACAGGCTTCTCAACGAAATGCATAGATTCATCAACTTGAACTTCATCAAGTGGGATGTGAAGGTTCTCGTCAGCTAAACACTTCTTGAGATTGGATACATGGAACGTTGGATGCACATTACTGAGCGCGGGCGGCAGGTCAAGTCTGTAGGCAACTTTTCCCACACGCGCGAGAATCTTGAATGGTCCAACATAACGAGGAGCAAGCTTACCTTTCTTCCCAAAGCGGACAACACCCTTCCAAGGCGATACTTTGAGGAGAACAAGATCACCAACTTGAAATTCGAGAGGCTTCCGCCTACGATCTGCGTAACTCTTCTGTCGGCTTCTGGCAGTCAGCAGATGATCACGGATCTTGGCGATTTTATCGGTTGTCTCTTGAACAAGTTCGGGTCCTGTGATTTGAGTTTCACCCACTTCGCTCCAACAGATCGGGGAGCGGCACTTACGACCGTAAAGTGCTTCAAATGGGGCCATACCGATACTGGAATGATAGCTGTTATTATAAGAGAACTCGATCAAAGGTAGGTGCGAATCCCAATTACCTCCAAAATCAAGAACACAAGATCGGAGCATATCCTCAAGAGTTTGAATAGTTCGCTCAGACTGACCGTCAGTCTGAGGATGATATGCCGTACTCATGTCCAAGCGAGTTCCTAGCGCAGATTGGAGAGATTTCCAAAAGCGAGATATAAAACGGCCATCGCGATCGGATATGATGCTCAAAGGAGTACCATGGCGGCTGACAATTTCCTTGACATAAAGCTGCGCGAGCTGCTCAACACGGTAGTTTTCACGAATGGGCAGGAAGTGAGCAGACTTAGTCAATCGATCCACTATTACCCAAATGCTATCATGTTTGCTTGCTGTCAAAGGTAACTTGGTAATAAAGTCCATCGCTACACATTCCCATTTCCACGTAGGAATTTCTGGTTGTTCGAGCAAACCAGATGGGCGTTGGTGTTCAGCTTTTACTTTAGAACAAGTCAGACATCTAGCTACGAACACAGCAATATCCTTTTTCATACCGGGCCACCAATAAGTAATGCGCAAATCCTTGTACATCTTATCAGCGCCAGGATGAACGGAATATCGAGATTTGTGCGCTTCACTCAGGATATCAGCGCGAAGATTCTCATCAAAGGGAATCCAGATGCGATTGAGATAGCAGAGAATTCCACTCAGATTAGGGACAAAGAGTGCTTCCGCGCCACACGCTAACTCGGCGCGAAGGTTACCATTACTGATGGATGCGCGCTGCGCGTCACGAATACGCGATTCAAGGTTGCTTTGGATCGGCGCAAAGTGAAGCTGGGTGCGCGGCAAGATACAGTTAAGCTGGCAGGGTTTTCGGCTGAGCGCATCGGCTACCACATTAGCCTTACCAGGATGATACCGGATCTCACAATCGTAATCGCTGATGAGTTCGTTCCATCGGCGTTGCCTCATGTTGAGTTCCTTTTGATCAAAGATATGTTGAAGGCTTTTATGGTCAGTGTAAAGGATACACTTAGTACCATAAAGGTAGTGTCTCCAGATCTTCAAGGCAAAAACAACTGCACCAAGCTCGAGGTCGTGAGTTGTATAATTCTTTTCATGAACCTTAAGTTGCCTTGATGCGTAAGCGATAACCTTGCCTCGTTGCATAAGAACACAACCGAGACCTTGGTTGGATGCATCGCAATACACGACAAAATCATCATTACCCTCAGGTAGCGCAAGAACAGGAGCTTCACACAACAATCGCTTGAGCGATAGGAAGGCTTCTTCTTGCTTCGAGCCCCAAATATACGGTTTACCTTTGTGCGTTAGAGCTGTTAAAGGCAAAGCGATTTTCGAGAAGTTCGAAATGAATCGCCGGTAGTAACCAGCTAAGCCCAGAAAGGAACGGATCTCGGTAGGAGTAGATGGCGTGATCCAGTTCTTGATTGCTTCAATCTTGGATGGGTAGACATGAATACCCATCTTGTTTACAACATGACCAAGAAACTGTACTTCATCCGACCAGAATTCACACTTGGAAAGCTTAGCATAGAGTTGCTCGGTTCTAAGCTTTTGCAACACCAATCGGAGATGTTGCTCATGCTCGGCCTTGGTCTTAGAATACACCAGAACATCATCGATAAACACGATCACGAATTTATCCAAGAAAGGCCTACACACCCGATTCATTAGATCCATGAAAACGGCGGGTGCGTTGGTTAGACCGAAGGACATGACCAAGAATTCAAAATGGCCATAACGAGTTCGAAAAGCAGTCTTCGGAACATCTTCATCGCGGATGCGCAACTGGTGATAGCCAGAGCGGAGATCGATCTTCGAGAAACAGGAGGCACCTTGGAGTTGATCAAAGAGGTCGTCAATACGCGGTAAGGGATACCGGTTCTTAATGGTGAGTTTGTTCAACTCGCGGTAATCTATACACATGCGAAACGATCCATCTTTCTTTTTAACGAACAACACCGGAGCACCCCAGGGCGAAGAGCTAGGGCGAATGAATCCTTTAGCAGTCAACTCTTGAAGTTGGCTTGCCAATTCTTGCATCTCAGCGGGCGCAAGACGGTAAGGAGATTTAGCTACGGGGGAAGCACCAGGGACAAGATCAATACGAAACTCGACTTCACGAGCGGGAGGGATACCAGGAAGATCATCAGGAAAAACTTCAGGGAAATCACGCACAACAGGGATATCGCGAAGCTTCTCTTCTTCAGCAGGTTTAACCACATGAGCTAAGAATGCAATACACCTTTTCCGCATGAGTCTTTGGGCTTCGGCGCAAGACATAAGTTTAAGACCACTGGAGGGTTTTTCGCCGTAAATATGAAGATCACCATTTTCTCGAGGTATGCGAATCATCTTCTTGGCGCAAATAACTTCGGCGCGATTATGCGAAAGCCAGTCCATACCAATAATAACATCAAAGCTTCCAAGAGGCATAGGGATGAGGTCAATTAGAAAATCGTTTTCGTTAAGATTAAGCGTGCAATCTTTAATCACCGAGTTAATTAAAATAATTTCACCATTAGCCAATTCAACTGAAAAATCTTCTTTTAAGTTATCGCGCCGTCGCGCAAGCTTCTGCTCGAAGGCGCGAGAAATAAAACTTCGATCGGCGCCAGTATCAAAAAGTATAGAAGCATAAAATCCGTTAACCAAAAATGTACCATTAACTACGTCATTATTCGCTTGCGCTTGGTGCGCGGTTATGTTAAAAGCTCGTCCACGCGTCACTTGGTTTGAAATCTGGTTCACCGGATTCGCTTGTGTAATCTGAACTTGTAGCCTTGGGCACGCGTTCCGGAAATGACTGGGATCACCGCAGTTAAAGCACGATCTGGGTCGTGGGTTTTGGTAGGTTAGTTGTGGATTCTGCGGGTAGACTGGTGGTGTTTGCGCAATTGGGTTGGCGGGAAGGACTCTACAGTTCTCAGCAGTGTGACCAGTACGGCCACATCGGGTACAAAGTCGACACGGGGTTTGGGTTGGGTGGTGAAATCTACAGGTTGGGCAAAAGGGATGGTTTCCTGTGTAAGGTTTCTTAGTTGGCGGGGCAGGGAGTGCTGGATTGGTTAAGGCATAGTTGTGGACTACAGGAGGTGTTGGGTAGGCTGACAGAGGGTTAGGCGCGTAAACTGGGGGTTGGTAAATGGGTTGCTGGACAATGGGCGGGTTGGTAAGCGCATAGGCCTTGCGCCTGCGCTTGAGGTTGTTACGGTTTGAGGGTTCAGGTTTGGTTTCTGTTGGTTCAGGGACAGTTTTGGTAGGTTTGGTCTTCTCAGTTCCCCGCAGGAACAGGGTTCCTGCTCTGACATGGTTGTCGCTGAGCACAGCGGCCAACTCAATGGCGTCAGAGAGGGTAACTGGGTTTCTGGCCCATACAGAATCTTGAATTTCCATGGGGAGACCCCCAAGGAATTTCTCGATTGCTCGGCGTGAAGGGGTAACAAGGTGAGGGACCAGTAAGCTTAGCTCGTGGAAGCGCGTCGCGTACTCGCGCGCTTCTCCGCTGTATTGCTTCAAGTTCCAGAATTCTTCCTCCAGGCGCTTAACTTCGTTGGGAGGGCAGAATTCTCGCGTCAAGAGATCCTTAAATTCCTCCCAGAGTATGCTGGAAGCAGCTTCTGCGCCACGCGCATGAGCTACTCCATTCCACCATGTAAGCGCTCTGGATTCCAGGACACTGGAAGCATATAGGGTTCGTCTGTCTGAGGGGCATTGGGTGTGGAGGAAAGCGTTTTCTATTTTCTCAAGCCACTGGAGCATCACGGTGGCTCCTTCAAGACCTGTGAACTTTGGAGGGTTACCCGCGTTAAAGGATTTAATGTTATAACTGGAGGTATTGTTTTGGCTCAAGGCTTGGGCTATCGCGGCGGCCATTTCCTGGGAACGTTGCTGTCTACGCATGCGCGAGGCATCTCTTCTTTGAAATCGGCGAGATAGCGGAGGCATTCTATAAAAATTTTAATTTTAGTTAATATCTTGGTTTTTATCGCAAAGTTTTAATCTTATAAAGCTTGGTTTCACGGAGTTAGATGCTATCAAAAGTTAAAGTAAAATAAATGACCCAAAATGCAGACTTAATAAAGGTAACAAATTCGAATCAAGAATCGACAATTCATGTATCACCATGACTTTCCGAATTCCAAATTTAAAATATACGAGTAAACGAGTATTGGAGATTGACAATTCATGTATCACCATGACTTTCCAATCTTCAATATAAAATATACAAGAAAATGAGTATTGGAGGTTGACAATTCATGTATCACCATGACTTTTCAAGTTTCCAACCTCAGAACATAATCGTAAATGGAAATTGAAAATCAACTATTCATGTATCACCATGACTTTTCGGATTTTCAATCCCAACAAACGAATATGTGAATAAAATCAATAAAAATCGAAATTCAACAAAAATCGAAATATCGCGGAATAAAACAAAATCATATACTGCGCAAGCGCGAGCATATTCATAAATAACGAGTAATTAACAATAAGCGCGCAAACATGAGATTTCTCTCATGCGCGAGAAGGGACTCTTAGGTATTCTAGGCCGTTACGTCTAACCACCTATCCTAAAGTCAACGAGCTCTGATACCAATCTGTAACACCCCGACCAAAGGCGGATTATACATCGGGGCGCCACATATTGTTTCATTACTCGTGACACTATTGGGTGTCAATATTTAATAAATACGTTCATTCGCGCACGCGCAGGGTAAAAGTAGATAACATAAATCATCATAAATCAATATATTATAAATCATAATATTCGAACAGCAATAACTTGTCTTGATACATTTTAATCTAGGTCCAAAATAAAGAAAACTTCCTATGTGTCCACAAGCTCCAAAACAGCTACTGCAAACCTGAACATGTGTTAAAATAAACGTCAAACACTTGCGTGTTGGTGAGAAATCAAGTTTAATACAATACATAGATAACAATAAAATCTGCGCGCAACATGTGTATGTCTGGTTTTCAACAAGGGTGTAATCTGATCGGGACCAACTCTAAGATTCATAAGACTGCCAGTGCTCACAATTGAGCTCACAAACAAGACTAACTGTGCATGTGTATACAAAAGAGAAAATCATAAACGATAGTTCTCCCGTGTTCATCTAATGGTACCATGAAAACTGCGGAATAGACCGACAAGACGGTTAATGATCCACACATACAAATAAACAGCCAAGTCTACGTCCTCAACACATGGGATACTGCGCGACTAAAGTTCATAAACAAGTTTAAGACTCTAAGTTTGTATGAACACATGAACATCCCAAAACATTAAAAGCAAAAAGGGATTAGGTACGAGATTACTCACTTGATAAACGATGCGGTGTAAGATAAAGCAAGAACCAATCTTTAAACAAGCACAAGTTAACCTATAAATAAGATTATTGTTTTAATGATTTGTTTCAAGTCTTGATTATAAGTTAGCATAATTAATAAGTATATATTACCGGAAAAGCAGGGCAGAACAGGGAGGAAGACGGAGGCAAGAGAGGGAGGCGGCAGAGAGCAAGGAAAACAGGAGAGAGTAAGTGTAGTGTGTGTAGTGTTAAGAAAATAGTACTATATATAGGCAAACCCTAGGGGACACAAACCCTAGAAAAAGGGGAAAAGATCTCAAAAAGTAAAAGAAAAGATATCAACAGTAAAAAGTTCTGAAAAGCAAAGATATCAAAAGATATGGTAGCAGGGAAAAAGAGAAAAAGGCTGACAGGATTCAGAAAAAGGCATGGGAGAGGACAGATAAAGTACTGGTCAAGCATGGCAAAAGCAGATTCTCAAAAGATTATGTCAGTCACTTTTTCTGTCAACCAATGGGGTTGGTGCGCATGCTGCGCCGAAAGTAACTTTTCAGACATAAAGCAGATTAGGTCAACAGCTCAAAAGATAAGACAACACAAAAGCAAACGGCTAGTTAAACAGAAGAAAACTCAAAGGATTCAGCGCGAGAAGGCTGACACAGAAGGTCAAGAGAGCGCGAGCGCGAAGGCAGACAGAACTATCCTTAACGCGTCGCGGAAAGAACTACATTTCTAAGCGTGCCGCGGGAAGAGTCACATTTCTTAGCGCGCCGCGGGAGGAACTAAAATTCCTAGCGCGCCGCGGGAAGAACTATAATTCTTCGCGCGTCGAGGGATGAACTACGATTCTTAGCGCGCTGCGAGAAGAACTACAAATCCTTAGCGCGTCGCGGGAAGAACTTCCGTTCTTAGCGCGCTGCGAGAAGAATTACAATTCTTAGCGCGCTGCGAGAAGAGTTCGTCTCGCGTATTGCTGAAACAGGTGGTCTTCACGCAGGATTCCTTGTAAGGGAGTCTGGCGCGTGGAGCTGCGCAGACAACCTTAGGCGGGAAGGAACAAAGGACAAGCAAAGAAAAAGAGGGAAACAAGGCGTAAGGGCGGGACGGCGACAAGAGGGAAAAGAAGGCGGAAAGAGAGAAGGAAGAGGGACGGGATGGCGGAAAGAAAGAGAGAGAAAGAGGCGGGAAGGAAAACATTATTATTATTATTAAAAATAAAGTATAAGTATAAATAAATACTAGATCATAAAAGAAAGAGATCGGGTCGGAGAAACGGGTACCTGGGTCGGGTCGGATCGGGGCAGATGTCACACGGTACCCTCTTTCCTCGAGTATTATTAGGGCTCGGTACCCTCTTTCCTCGAGTATTATTAGGGCTCGGTACCCTCTTTCCTCGAGTATTATTAGGGCTCGGTACCCTTCTTCCTCGAATATTAGTAGGGTTCGGTTCCCTAGTTCTCGAATATTAGTAGGGTTCGATTCCCTCTTCGTTACCATACAACCATACATCATACCTCGAGTATTATTAGGGCTCGGTACCCTTTTCGTAACCATACAATCATACATTATCATTTCTTTCTTCTATTATCTCTATCATGTTCATACACATAAACATACATAACATACTTACCTTATACATAGCGTTACAACCTGACAGTACGTGCAATATCCGAAGATCGTTCACATACCATCAAGCAATCATTCATACATTTCACATTATCCACATAAGGCATACACTTATCTCTTAGGATAAGTGTATTAACAAACATGTTGAGTATGCACACAGCCCCGAAAACATAACACATAAATGGGGCTAGAAACTCACCTGAACACGGTTACGTTCTCCGTTGATCGTAATCCCTTTCTTCAGTTGTGCACGGCTGACTTACCAACTCAGATTTATCAACAAAATCTCGGGTCTCGGCTTCGAATCTTGATCGGTCAGAATGTGTGTGTTTTGAGTGTGTGAAGAAATAGATGTAAATGAAGATATTTTTGGGATTTTGGGGGTATTTATATCCCTGAAATCCCATTCTTATTTAACCCATCTCAATTAATCCACGTCCAAGACCCGCTCCCTACCCGATACTAATTAATTACGCGAAATCACTAAACATAACTTCCTTTATTCATCATTAAAATTTTTAGGATGTTACAAGTCTTCCCCCCTTAAAAAGGTTTCGTCCCTGAAACCTAACTATTACATAAACAAACTAGGGTAAAACTTGCGCATCTCATCCTCCGCTTCCCAAGTAGCATCCGATCCTTTGCGGTGTTTCCATATCACTTTTACCAAAGGTATAATCTTGTGGCGAAGCTGCTTTTCCTTGCGATCAGCGATCTCTATCGGTTGCTCGATGTAGTTCAATTGTTCATCAACCTCAATATCCATCAATGGCACGTGAGACGTGTCATCAGCTAGACACTTCCTCAGATGGGAAACATGGAAGGTTGAATGAATTCCTTCTAACTCATCGGGTAAATCCAGTTTATAAGCTACTTCACCCACACGTTTTACAATCTTGAACGGTCCAATGTACCTCGGACTCAACTTTCCTCTTTTCCTAAAACGGATAATCCCCTTCCAAGGCGAGACTTTGAGCATCACATGGTCACCCACGTTAAACTCAATTGGTCGTCGCCGCTTATCTGCATAAGACTTTTGTCTGTCTTGAGCGGCTTTCATTCTTGCTTTGATCTGATCGAACTTTGAAGACGTTTCTTGAACCACTTCTATGCTTCCCATTTCCTTCTGACCAATCTCACCCCAACACACCGGGGTTCTACATCGTCTACCGTACAGCATCTCAAACGGTGGCATACCAATACTTGAATGGTAACTGTTGTTATAGGAGAACTCTGCCAGATGCAGATGATCATCCCAACTTCCACCAAAATCTAAAACACAAGCACGTAGCATATCCTCAAGGGTTTGGATCGTCCGTTCGGACTGTCCATCGGTTTGAGGATGATACGCCGTACCGATGTTCAACCTCGTCCCCATAGCTTCATGAAATTTCTTCCAGAACCTCGAAGTAAACCGTGTATCCCTATCAGACACGATCGATAACGGTACTCCATGCTTGGTTACCACTTCCTTGATGAACAAGCTTGCTAACGTTTCTGACAAGATGGCCTCTCGTATGGGCAGAAAGTGAGCACTCTTGGTCAAACGGTCCACAATCACCCAGATGGTATCATGTTGCTTAGCTGTACGAGGTAGCTTAGTTATGAAATCCATGGTGATGTGTTCCCATTTCCACTCAGGTATCTCTAGCGGTTGCATCTTCCCATAAGGCTTTTGGTGCTCGGCCTTGACTTGTAAGCAAGTTAAGCACTTACTAACATAATCCACTACATCATTCTTCATTCCTGGCCACCAGTAGTCTCTTTTCAAGTCTTGGTACATCTTTGTAGCTCCAGGATGGATTGAGTACCTTGACTTATGAGCTTCATCTAAGATTCGACTTCTAAGATCACCATGGCGTGGAATCCACATACGGTCAAATCTAGTTTTAACTCCATGAGTGTTTTCCATCAATTCATCTTGCTGGCCATAAATCCTTTCTTTCTTTACTAACCCTTCGTCTACTAACACTTCTGACTGCACTTTGATGATTTCTTCAAAAAGACTTGAGTTCATGATCAACTTGTATGACTTCACGGTTGCAAGGACTTCCTCATTTTTACGACTTAGCGCATCAGCGACCACGTTAGCTTTACCGGGGTAATACTTAATCTCACAGTCATAATCCTTTATCAATTCTAACCATCTTCTCTGCCTCATGTTCAATTCTTTCTGCTCGAAGAAGTACTTTAAACTCTTATGATCTGTATAGATAGTGCACTTAGTACCGTACAGGTAATGCCTCCATATCTTAAGAGCATGCACTATAGCTGCTAACTCCAAATCATGCGTCGGATAAGTACTCTCATGGACTTTCAACTGTCTAGACGCGTAAGCTATCACCTTCCCTCGTTGCATCAACACGCAACCTAACCCTTGATGCGAGGCATCATCACAAACAACGAAATCCTCGTCGCCATCGGGTAAAGTAAGGATTGGAGCTTGCGTGAGTCTCTTCTTCAGTTCTTCAAAGGCTTCCTCCTGAAACTTCCCCCAACTGAATACTATCGACTTTCGGGTCATACCGGTCAGCGGTGCGGCTATCTTGGAGAAACCTTCGATGAATCTCCTATAGTAGCCAGCCAACCCTAGGAAGCTTCGTATATCAGTCGGATTCTGCGGAGTCTTCCAATTCGTTATCGCTTCAATCTTAGCCGGGTCCACGGTTATCCCCTCCGGATTAATTACGTGACCTAAAAATTGCACTTCCCTTAACCAGAACGCGCACTTCGAAAACTTGGCATACAGCTTCTCTTTCTTCAGAGTCTCCAATACCTCTCTCAGATGCTCAGTATGTTCAGATTCGTTCTTTGAATAAATCAATATATCGTCAATGAAGACGATAACCGACTTATCCAACATCGGCCGACACACCCTATTCATCATGTCCATAAATGCTGCAGGAGCATTTGTCAGACCGAATGACATTACGAGGAACTCGTAGTGTCCATACCGCGTTCGAAACGCTGTCTTAGGGATGTCTGCCTCCTTCACCTTCAGCTGATGGTAGCCTGATCTGAGATCTATTCGTGAGAACCAACTTGAACCTTGCAGTTGGTCAAACAGATCATCAATCCTTGGCAAAGGATATCTATTCTTTACCGTAAGCTTATTCAACTCACGATAGTCTATGCACATTCTCATACTTCCATCCTTCTTTTTCACAAACAAAACCGGTGCGCCCCACGGGGAAACACTCGGTCTTATGAAACCTTTGTCGAGGAGTTCTTGCAGTTGTGACATCAATTCTTTCATCTCGGACGGTGCTAGACGGTAAGGCGCTTTCGCGACAGGTTGGGCTCCTGGTATTAAATCTATCTGAAATTCTATCTCTCGCTCTGGTGGCAACCCCGGAAGATCCTCAGGGAATACTTCTGGGTAGTCGCGCACAATAGGAACATCTTTCATTTCTTTCGTCTCGGCCGTAGCGTTGACAACATACGCCAGGTAGGCACCACACCCTCGCCTTAGTAAACCCTCAGCTTTTATCATCGAAATGACATTAAGCCCGGAACTTTCCTTATCACCATAGACCGTTACCGCGCTACCATCCAATGACTTTAACCTTATAATCCTACTCTTACATACTATCTGAGCCTCAAACTCAGACAACCAATCCATACCCAAAACCACATCGAACCCTCCCAAAGTCATAACGTACAAGGTAATCGGGAACTCATGTCCTTCCAATTCTATCTTACAGTTCTTAACCATCTTTGTTATTTTAACCGAAGTGTCACTAGCGGTTTCTACTATAAGGGTCTCAGACACTCGGCAACATTTCATTTTAGCTAGTTTACTAAATGTCGTAGCTACAAAACTTCTATTCGCACCAGAATCAAATAATACTAAAGCAGAAATGCCGTTTACTAGGAACGTACCGGTCACAACATCAGGAATCTGCTTGGCTTGCTCTTGGGTCAGCATGTAGGCTTTAGTTCTTGGCCCAGCTTGATCGGCATCCTTCCTTCTACTACCTCCAGCTTCACTCTCGGTACACTCCCTAGCAAAATGACCCATCTTACCACACTTGTAGCATGCAGGCTTAGAACTGCACTCATGAGCATAATGACCTGCCTTCCCACACTTGTAGCAAACATTCGACCCAAGTCTACATCCTCCGGCGTGTATCTTTCCACACTTATGACATGTATCCGAACCCTTTCCCCACCTACACTCACCACTGTGCGCCTTGCCACAAGTCTTGCACGACCTGTTCTCCCAAACTCTCGGCTGTTTGTTCTTAGGGTTCCACATCTGGGTACCGGGTCTTTTAGCAGGAGCGACCCATTTCTTCTCTTTCTTCTCATCTCCCACCACCACATCATCCGCAACCAAGTCTGCATAAACCATTTCTGCGAGTTCGACAGCAGAATCGAAAGTAGTAGGTTTACTTGTTCTGACTAACATGCGAACTCTCTGTGGTAATCCCCTCACATAACACTTGATCCTTTTTGCCTCAGTGTTGACCATATCGGGCACCAACCTGGACATTCGATTGAACTCGGTGGTGTACTCACGGTGTGTCATTGTCCCAGCTTTCAAGTTTAAGAATTTCATCTCCGCCCTTTCAACCTCGGCGTCAGCACAGAACTTCATCATCACTAACTCCTTCAGATCATCCCACTTCATCTCTTTGATCTCTTCACGGGTCTTCCTCTGCTCCACACTCTCCCACCAATACATAGCCTCATCTACGAATGACAGAGTAGCATAACCCACAGCTTGGTCGGGACGGCATTCGCTAATGCGGATAACCTTGTCCATAGCGGTTATCCATTGGAGAGTAGCGATTGCGTCTCCCAACCCGGTCAGCTTTGGCGGGTCGCATCCTTTGAAGGACTTATAGCTGCACCCACCTTGTCCTCTTCTCCTATCATCGACTTTCACAGACTTATCCCCACTCGAGGCCCCTCTTTCACCTTCCCCATCCTTCCTACCATCACCACCCGCCCCTTCAGCAGTTCGTTCACGGCTTCCAGCAGATCCTTCGGGATTCAGGTTCTTCACAGCAGCAACTACAGCCTGAACAATGGCTGCTTGAACTGCAGGGCTAAGTTGAACTTCCTCGTTGTTGTTCTGGTCTCCTCCAGCTGCGCTTCCTTCATCTTCGGTGTGGGAAGCTTCTTCTACCGAGGGTTGCCGGACAAGACGAGGCCTGCCACGACGCCCAGTGCGACCCCCAGTTTCAACAAATTCTCCAGCTCCAGCCATTAGTATTCTAAAGGGGAAAACACAAACATCATCACTCAAGGAACTATTTAGTACAAGGATAGTAAGGCTAACAGGTAATAACAGTGGCCAGTTGTGACTAGCTGATCACGTTACTTTCCGTGTCCTATACACTTCCCTTTATGAGTCTATTTGTGCTGGTTCTACTTAAGCAGTTTGTCAAAGTAAACAATCAATTATTCCTATCCCTGCCGTTCACATATCTTTCCTTTCTCATAAACATATATCATTTAATCATACACCTTACCTTTACTGTTCTTGCTTGAGCAACACATGGCATTCTTGAACTGGCATCTTCTTTCATTTCTTACTTATATCCCATACTCTGTTCGAGTCTAAGCATGTAGGATGCTTAAATCTCTCGAACTTTGCTCTGATACCAACTTGTAAGGCCCCGTTACCGGTAACCCTACTTTCGTGTTGGATTTACTCATAAACACAGTTCTAAATATCAGAGTTAATTAAAACATTTACGCGGAAAATAAAACTTTCATAAAACTTTACATAATTCATAACTTGTCTCAAAACATGTATTGTCTTTCACATTAAAGCATTAAAATTAACACATCATAGGTCTTCAGATGCCAGACTCTTGTTCAGTGCCATGTGTCTCCTCAAGCGAGCTGCCTCATCCTACTCACCTGCGTGCATACTAAAAGTCAGCTACGCTGAGTGAGTTCTAGATAATCACATAATCATACCATTCACATAACATTATATTCTTTCATTCATACTTTTATACTTTCATACTTTCATACTTTCTCACATTCATTCTTTCTCACTTTCATACTTTCTTACTTTCTTTTATATTAACTTACTTTCATATCTTATGTTATAAAGAGCATTACGCCCTACATTCCTCGAGTATTACTAGGGCTCGGTACCCTCTTTCCTCGAGTATTATTAGGGCTCGGTACCCTCTTTCCTCGAGTATTATTAGGGCTCGGTACCCTCTTTCCTCGAGTATTATTAGGGCTCGGTACCCTCTTTCCTCGAGTATTATTAGGGCTCGGTACCCTTCTTCCTCGAATATTAGTAGGGTTCGGTTCCCTAGTTCTCGAATATTAGTAGGGTTCGATTCCCTCTTCGTTACCATACAACCATACATCATACCTCGAGTATTATTAGGGCTCGGTACCCTTTTCGTAACCATACAATCATACATTATCATTTCTTTTTTCTATTATCTCTATCATGTTCATACACATAAACATACATAACATACTTACCTTATACATAGCGTTACAACCTGACAGTACGTGCAATATCCGAAGATCGTTCACATACCATCAAGCAATCATTCATACATTTCACATTATCCACATAAGGCATACACTTATCTCTTAGGATAAGTGTATTAACAAACATGTTGAGTATGCACACAGCCCCGAAAACATAACACATAAATGGGGCTAGAAACTCACCTGAACACGGTTACGTTCTCCGTTGATCGTAATCCCTTTCTTCAGTTGTGCACGGCTGACTTACCAACTCAGATTTATCAACAAAATCTCGGGTCTCGGCTTCGAATCTTGATCGGTCAGAATGTGTGTGTTTTGAGTGTGTGAAGAAATAGATGTAAATGAAGATATTTTTGGGATTTTGGGGGTATTTATATCCCTGAAATCCCATTCTTATTTAACCCATCTCAATTAATCCACGTCCAAGACCCGCTCCCTACCCGATACTAATTAATTACGCGAAATCACTAAACATAACTTCCTTTATTCATCATTAAAATTTTTAGGATGTTACATCGGGTTGAGCTTCATGTTTATCTTCCTGAGCGTGTTGAAAGTTTCTTCGATGTCTTTCAACATCGCTTCTGGGTCAGGGCTTTTGATGACCAAGTCATCCATGTAGACTTCCAAGTTCCTCCCAATTTGGGCATGAAACTGGTTGTCCATCAGGCGTTGGTATGTGGACCCGGCATTCTTAAGTCCGAATGGCATCATTTGATAACAAAATGTGCCATCGGGCGTCCGAAAAGCGGTTTTGTCCTGATCATCAACGGCCATGTGGATTTGATGGTACCCCTTATACGCGTCCAGGAAGCATTTAAGGCGGAACGGTGCCAACGAATCCACCTTAAGATCAATTTCAGGTAACGGATAACAATCTTTGGGGCATGCTTTGTTCAAGTCCTTGAAATCTATGCACATGCGCCATTGTTTGTTATTCTTCGGTACCATAACGGGATTTGCAACCCAAGTTTGATATTTACTAACGCGTACGATGCCTGCGTCAAGGAGTTCCTTGACTTGGGTTCTACACGCGTTAGTTTGTTCTGGCCCCATTACTCTGCGCTTTTGTACGATTGGCGTAACAGCCGGATCGCATTTGAGCTTATGCTCTGCCTTACTTCGGGGTACACCAGTCATGTCAGCTGGTGTCCACGCGAAGATGTCAGCGTTTTTCTGTAATAAGCGCTTGAGTAAGGTGCGTGTGGGATCAACAACTGTTGGGCCAATGGAAACGGCCTGGTCAGGGTACTTGCCGTTGAAGGCCCATCTTTCTGGCTCGGTGATGGTTGGTTTAGCCATCTTTGGTTTGGGTTTAGATGAGACAGATGCGATGCATACCTGGGGAATGCCGGTGATCATCGCTACACCCTCAGCTGTTGGCCATCCCATCATGCCGTGGACTGAGGATACCACGGCGTTGAATCTTGCCATCCCGTCTCTTCTGAAGAGAATGTCGTATGTGTGGTGTGGCTTCCTCATTACGACAAAATCCACGTCTTCTGTGCGTGAGTGATTCCCGTCAGTAAGAGTGACGGGGAAAGATAGGATGCCCAGGGGGGTGTTTGTGCTGCCATCGAACCCTTCCATCGAGGCGCAGATCGTTTCCAGGCGCTCTTTGTCTTCGTCATCTAGCTTGTCGAAGAACTGCCTGTACATCACCGTTGACGAGGCGCCGTTGTCAGCAAGAGTGCGAGAAGTGATGTAGTGCCCCAGCTGGCTTTTGATGACGATAGGGCCTTCTTTGCTGGGTCCTCCTGGCACTCGCGGGAAGCGCACCTCAGCTTCCTTCCACGCACATGGTTCTGTCGTTCGCCTTTTTCTTCCTCTGATCTTGCCATGAACCATGTTGATGCTGATGTCAACGGGCTTTCGTCCGTTGCCTCGGTACCGGTTTTAGTTCCTTCCTCCCTTCTTGATTGATGCCACCAGGTGTGCCAGTCTTCCATCCTTGACGAATGCTTCAACAATATCCTTCAAGGATGTACACTCTTCCGTACTATGACCTTTTGTCCCGTGGAAGTCACAGGATTTGCTCTGATCCGCATTAGGTCGCTGCCGGATCATTGGAGCTTTTGGCCATGGTAGCTTTTCAGTGGCAAATATCTCCGTGACGCTTTTGGTGAGTGGCGTCCACCGGTGTTTTTGGCTTGAAGGGTGTGTGTGATTTCTTCCGCCAACAAGAGGGTGAGAGCTGGATGAGGTGTCAAAGTTTACCCTTGACTGCCAGATACCTAGCTTCCTCTTTTTGTTCTGCCGGGCGATCCGAACATTGTTTTCTCTAGTCATCTGCGTGTAGAGGTGTGTACTCTGGGGAAGATCCCTTCCCAGCTGCTTCTCCGTCTCGGCAAAGCGCTTGGCCGCCGTCATGATGGCATCCCATGTTGATGGCATGCCATCCTTACCCGTCAATGTGCGGATAAGCTCTGGGTATTCGGCGCCCTGGATGAAAGCGGCGCGAACAAGATCTTCACTTATGTTGCCGAGACTTAGCTTTTTGGAGTTGAAGCGAGTGATGAAGTCTAGTAAAGATTCATCCTCCTCTCTAACGCAGTTGACGATCGTCCACTGTTCTTCAGTATGTTTCCTCTGCTGGCTGAAGTGCTGGCTGAACTTGTTCTGAAAGTCCGCCCAATCATAAATGTGGTGGACCGGTAAACGGTCGAACCATGCCCTGGCCGCTCCAACCAGAGTCATCTGGAACATATAACACCACGTGGGTTCCGTCCAGTTACTGACGGTTGCCCCCGCAATGAATCTGTTCAAGTGGTCGTCTGGGTCGGATAGACCATCATAAGTGCCAATGTTGGACATTTGTTTGGCACTTCTCGGGGCGATTGCTTCCGCAATGTCCCTTGCGAACTTTGACTTTCCTGCATTTGTAGCAGTTGGTCTAAAGGTTTTGGAGAAGTCACGCGGGTTTCTCTCCGCATTCGTTGGTTTAAAGGCTTCCCCAAAATTCCTTTTTGGTTGGAAGTCCGTTTCCTTACGCTTCCCTTTCGCCTTATGGCGAGGGTTTGCGTCGGTATCGGATTCTTCCCTCTCATCGTCTGAGTACTCGCACTCACTGTTCATATTGAGATGTTGGCGAGTACTGCCGAATTCGTCAGCCTGTTGAACTGAACGCAAGCGTTCATCCAATTCAGCTTGGAACTCTTTCTGACGTGCCTCGGCCCACGCCTTAACTTGATCTAGTGTTTGGCGAGGGACCCTCGTTCGTTTTTCCAACTGGGCATCAGTGAACCCCAGTGGAATATTTACTGCACTTGCCCCGGCTTGGGTAACCGGGGTAGTGTTCGTAAGATTTGTATAACCGCCGGTGTTCCCCCCAGTTGCTGGGGTTGTGGTTACCGGGGTTTCTTGGTCGATTACTGGCCTTTGGACCGGAGTAACGTTAACCATTTCTTCAGAAATTTTGAAAAAACTAAGAATTAGTTCTAGCTTTTATGCACGGATGACGCCAATGAAGAAACACTAAGTGAACCCTGGGCAGATTATAGATAATCTGGGGGTTAAGTAATGTTTCCCACGAGGATGAGGTTCAGCAGAGAAGATTGTTCTTCAGATGACCTGCAAAACAGACACCGTAAGCTCGTCACTGAGAAGGGGGGGTTCCTCCTTGTGACCACCCTCCGGCGTGAGAATCAGACTAGATTGCTCTGAATATAAGTGTATATTAAGAGATTGCTAGATAAGATGAGATATCAGATGATGTCCTTACCATTCCAAGGTGTTGGAGTATTTATAGCCGAAGGTAGGTTTCCTAGAAGGTACAGCCGGCTGAATAGTATTCATGTTCTACCAACAGTGGACTACGCACAGGCCATGCTGGTTGGTGGATAGGCTACGGCCAACAGTAAAGGTCGGCTGTACACTGTTCCTTTACTGCCGGCTACGCACTGTTCCACCAACTGTAGGCTGCGCACGTCCCATCGTAAGGGTTGGTGAGTAGGCAGCGGCTAATAGTGACAAACAGTACTAGAGGGTGCTCCTCCTCGTATTGTTGTCGGTGAGCTGTCACCCTGTGATTGGTTCATGGGCTGTTCTGGTCAAAGTGTCTGTTCCGCCCATACCTTAGTAGGTATAGTACGAAAGATCTTCCAGAATCCAGAAGCATACGGACTGGCTCATTTAGGCGGGAGTATTCCTGCCTTGCTCATTCCTTCATGTGACTACTGAAGTAGCTAATGCCTTGTGCGTGTAGCCTTGCTGTTAGTGCGGGTAGCCTTCCCTGATGGCTTGTATCCGCAGCTGCGGGAACAGGCGGGGTACTTCACCATTGGGAGGCTTTCTCTGCGGGTACAGCTGGCGTACTGCGCGTAAGGTTCTCTGAGCATGGTGGGTCCTGCTGGAGCAGTTGGTCGTTGCGCAGACGTCCCTGTTCAAGGTGAGTCTTGCGGGTCCAACTGGGCTCTGCTGGGACCTACCTCTTCACCGGTCAAAAGAAAACCGCTCATGACAACGAGTAACTTACCGTGTCATTGGGTTAAGTTGTATCTTTAATAATTCTTTATAGCTTGGAATTACCTTGTTATTTGGTTAAGCTAGTGTTACTCGATGACCTTGGGTTGATTGAGCCACCTCATTATTACGAAGGCATTACTGGAAAAATACCTTATTGGTTGGTTGAGCTACCCTCGCTCCATGACCTTAGTATTCTAAATTACGATGCTAAATATGTTGTTAGTATTAGTTAGCTCTCATCCAAATGGTTACAATGAAGTGGCGGCTAAACGGGTAACAAGCTCTCATCTAAATAATTACAATGAAGTGGCGGCTAAACGGGTAACAAGGCTGCTCTCTGGTTCGCTTATTATGTGTACTAACTCTTTATGTGAAACAATTATATTTTAGGCACACATTACCATACTGCATATATGTATTGGAAAAAGAGAGTTGAGTCATACAAACAATATAAAATATAAAAAAAAATGATCTAGAGTATATTGTTTCTAGAGCATTGGCATACGCATTGAATTAAGACACTCGGAGCAAGCTCTTTGAACCATGTGTTGTGACAAGAGCCATTGAGATTTAAAAAAAAAACACATCAGAAGCAGCTTATGTGGAAAACTTACCCCCAACCCAAGTCACAATATTTTGAAATTTGAACTGGAGAGCATGTGATGCACCCTTTGTTTTGAACCCAATAATTGGGCTTTGACCCAATCCAGTTCAGCCCCCTTGTTTTGAACCCAATAGTTGGGCTTTGACCAACCCAGTTCAGCCCGTGGATGTATTCTCAACACCCTCCTTTATACTGAAGATTAATCCAAATTTTGGTTATGGGTCAAATGTGTTTTGAGTCTGAGTAGCCTTCTATTTGTTTCTCTGTTATTTTGGATCGAATTATGAATAATGGATCAAGATAATTATGGCCCAAATCCAATGGTTAGTTGAGTAGTTTCAACTTTCAACAACGTTGTATATAAAGCTAAAAGCAAGATGAAGTAAAAGGCTTCTTTGATTGAATATATAAAGATTAAAACAAAGTTCAAAATGACAGTAATTCCAAAAGTAACCAAAAACATACAACTAGACTAATATACACGTTGTATGTTAGACTAGGAAGCCTTGATTTATATCACCATACACTTCTGTCTTCAACACCATGTGATTAAAAGTTGGGACCGGCAGCGAGAATTTCCTGAGTCAGCTTATCATCCTTCCCGATCTTATGGTTCACAAACACTTCAAAGTTGTCCTTGAACAGCCCACCCAACTTCAACAGTGTCTCCTTATAAGCCTTCTTGTTTGACCACTGCATTTTTCAGTTTAACCGGACATCAATAACCATAAAAACATTTATTTTTGTTTTTAAATAAGAAACAATCACCCAACATACAGTATTCACTGGGTCAAGAATCTCTGAAGGCACACCCTCAACCTCAGTTGGAATCTCCAGCCCAAACACCTCGGTCTTGTTGTAATTTGCATTCAAAAGTTTACCAGAATGAATCGCGTCTATGATTTTCCGAGTGTACGCCAGCTTCATACGACTCCCAGCCCCATAGCTAAACAAAAAAAGAAACTCATTTACATTTATTATGTATGAAACATTGGAACATCAGCTTTTAATGAAATTATGTTATTGTTTTATTTACCTGCCACCTGACCAGCCAGTGTTAACAAGCCATCCAGTAGCACCGTGTTTCTCCATTTTGGCGGCAAGCATTTCTGCATATTTGGTGGGATGTAACATTATAAATGCTGCACCGAAACAAGCTGAAAATGTCGCACGTGGCTCCTTTACACCCTCCTCGGTTCCAGCCACCTTCACAAATAATATATACTCAATATTAATTTATTTATACGTTCTACACACCGTAAATGTTGTACCACAGAAAGTGAAATCTGTACCAGTGCAGTGTAGCCACTGATGAAGTGATACATGGTCTGAGCAAGGCTTAGTTTGCTCACTGGTGGAAGCACACCAAATGCATCACACGCCAAGAGTATGACATTCTTCGGGTGTGGGCCCACACACGGGATCTTAGCATTGGGGATGTACTCGATGGGGTATGCAGCACGAGTATTCTCTGTGACAGATTTGTCTAGATAATCCACTTCCCTAGTATGCTCATCAAATACAACATTTTCTAGCACTGAAAGTATAAAACATTAGAAAATAAAAATTATAAGCATGCTAAAAGGTTTTATAAAAATTAAAAAAAACATACCGGTCCCAAACTTAATAGCGTTCCAGATATCAGGTTCTTTTTCCTTTGAAAGATCAATACACTTGGCATAACAGCCGCCCTCGATGTTAGACACGCCCTTGTCACTCCAGCAATGCTCATCATCTCCAATCAAATATCGATTGTGATCAGTAGACAAAGTTGTTTTCCCGGTACCTAATTATTAAAAAAATATAAAACTGATTAAACATTAAAACAATATCAAAAAAGGATTGAAAATTTGGTATCGTCTAGATATGGGCTTGAGGCAGAGATATGTGGCGTGACCCACGTATGGAATGGTGATCCTCACCATCATTGATGGTGACGGGCTTACCTGAGAGACCGAAGAAGAGGGCAACATCTCCATCTTTGCCCATATTGCAACCAGAATGAAGGGACAGGATTTGTCGTTTGGGCATAAGATAATGCATGACACCGAAGAGACCTTTCTTCATTTCCCCGGCATATTGTGTGCCAAGGATGACCATTTCTCGTCTACCAAGATTTAAATCTATGCTAGTGGATGATGTCATATAGTGTGTGTAACGGTTACACGGAAACTGGCCCGCGTTGTAGATTGTGAAGTCTGGAGTACCAAAGTTCTCCAGTTCTTCGGGGCTGGGTCGGATGCACCTGCAACCTACCCAGTTATCCACTTGTACACACACATATATCTTTTTTACCTTCCGCTTTTAACTTGTGAAAACCATTATTATTTAAAAAATACAAAACTTATCTGGAGGGGTCTTTAGCTTTTGAGTATGTTACTTACTCATTTACTTACATGTTGTGCATGAACAAAGAGTGGTAAGCTCGGGCCGACACGATTCGAACTTTGATTCGGTTCTCTGGGTCCCAATTCAAGAACTGATCATTCACAAACACCTGAAAGTTCATTTAGGCATACAATTGCTAAGTGACAGATTTTATTTTTCACATTAACAAAATACACATCAGCAAATCATGTAGCTCCATCCCTGGCTTCATATACCGACAAAAATAGCCTCTTTCAAGGCCAAGGGATGATGATATCATGATTCATGATGTAATAATATCAGTATGGCATTTAGAGGAAAAATACAAGATTCTTCTCATCTATATCTATCATATCTTATCTATCTCATCATACATGCATAAAAGTGGTCACCACTATTTTTTTTGGCTGATACTATACATACACCACCACCACAAAGCAAAACACACCACTGTCGCTTCTGTCAGATAAAGGCATATCATACGGCCCGTATAACATTTTTTGAACCACACAGGCCTTATGATATGTGAAAACCATTACATGGTTCGTATGATATGTTACTGGCGTGCGTATAATATGTATAGTATGTCAGTGGTAGGCATATAGTTTTTCCCTTCAATTTTTTTTTCAAGTCAATCCCTTTGTTACATATATCAACAAAGTTATGTAGACACCTGTGATAAAATTAGTGGTGTTCATATAGGCATATATATAGCTTATCCCTTCTTTTTCTTCAATTTTTTTCAAGTCAATCCCTTTGTTACATATCAACAAAGTTATCTAGACACTTGTGATAAAATTAGTCATTTTGAAACAAAAATTGCAATTAAATTAAATGAGTACACAAATAATGCCACACGTTTAACCACAAATTCATGTCAACCACAAGTATTTAAAAGTTAAAACAATAGACAAGATAGCTAACTGGCTAAAAAAAAACTCAAAATTCAAACCAAGTTTAGTCTTCAAATCAAGAAAATAACAAAGGTGTACCTTTTCCAAAGAATTCAAGTAATCAACGGCTCTTTCTCTATTCACCAAGAAAGTCTGTTCATCCATCTCAATATTCGGTGATCCCCTGCACCAACACAAATTTTACTCAAGTCCGTCCGTTTATTTTAAGTCTATACGTACCGGGCTAACGCCTTGTCGCCTTCAGCCTCATAAGGCGCCAAACACCAAAACGCGTAAGGCATGAGGGGGGTCAAGGGGCTTGCTTGGGTGTGGGCCAGCCTATTTTTCTAACTAATCACGACCAAGAACCCAACTCACAAATTTTATTAAAAAGAACGGATTAAAAAATAATTGTGTTTTTAGTTTAACCATTACACAATATTTTTAGCAGAAGCTAGAAAGTTAGCGAGAGCCCACATTATTATGTGACAGAAACTTTTGCATTTTTTAGCTAAACCACTACACGTCATCTAGCAACAAGCGATAAAGATAGCATGTGCAGAGTGCGTTCGTGCCGTCTAAATTTATAGATGACAGAGCCAAAACTAGAAAGTTTTGGATAGAAAGAAACACATACTTGCCCCACCAGAGCTCATCTCCGGTGACGTCATCCTTAACCACACGCTTATCCTTCGGTGATCGCCCAGTTTTGGCACCGGATAAAGTTGCCAATGCACCGCTTGACGTAATGAACGATCCTTTTTCATACTTGATCGCCTGTTCATATAACTCTGTACAAGATTATATATTTTGTTAATAAATAAACAAGTCAAAATTTAGTCATTGTATAGGTTTTTGGAAAGTAAATCGTTTTTACCGGCAGGAGAGAGATTATAGAGGACATGGGTGAATTTGAGAGAGCTGTCACTAGCAGAGAATCTTGGTGCATAATGGTGGTCAGGGGCGTGTGCCACCCTTGGGGTCTCGGGTCGTCTGGCTGGGTCTCCTCGAACCACTTTCGGCCCGGTTTCTCTCGTCAGAGACGCCAATGATGCGCTGTAAATTCCAACTTTTTTTAACAGCAATTTTTTTATCTACTCTATTTTACACCCATAATACTAAACTACGTATTTGTCTAGGTTTAAATATGAGACCTCGCATCTCTACCAAGGTGGGCTAGCCCAGCTTCGATGTAAAATTCCAATTTTTTTAACAACAATTGTTTCTACTCTATTTTACACGCATAATATTAAACTATGCATTTGTCTAGGTTTTACCATGAGACCTTGCATCTAAAAGGCAAGAGTCTCTACCAAGGTGTGCTAGCCCACCTTCGCTATAAAATTACAATTAGTTTTAGGAAAATTTATAAATTAATATTTTGACTGGTCAAATTTTACCGGTCTAATATATATTAACTTTCCTTTTAAAAAAGAAACTTGTAGTTTGGTGGATTACTCTGAGTGACAGAGGAGACGTGTCAAAAAATAAATGTGTACTTTTATTTTTTACAAAAATAAATTTGTAGTATTAAAAAGTATTACAAGGTCATTTGTGTTTAAAAAAAATCAATGTTTTCTTAACGATGACGGTTTTATTTAGAACGATGACTTTTTTGTCTTTAGGTTACCCCACTCTTCGAATTTGGAGACCCTGACGTCCTATTTTGGTCAGACTACGTTGTCTTATCTAGGCTCACGCTGGCTTCAGAGTTTGGCTTGGGCGTCCCTAAGGGAAACCATACCGCCAACTGCCACTTGACAGTCATTGTGTCACCACAAGAGCAAAACTCTCTGGCGTAACACATGATGGGATGAAAACCCGGGTGGGCTCGGGTTCGAATTGACAACCTTTGCACAAGGCCTATCTCAAATTATTCATTGTCAATATCCACCTAAAAGTGACACAAGTGGGATTCGAACTTGAGTTTCCACTAGAGAACCAAGTATCCTATCACTATAACACAAGTGAGAGATTAACTATGACGTGTTAAATACGTATTTAAATGATTTTTCCTCTAATTAAAGTTAATCCAGTTATATTATTATTAAATATTTAAACATGTATATAAATCTATATATAACCAAACTATATGCTTTAGTTACTTTATCATACTATTACATGGCTATATTATTTATCATGTAATCAGATACTTTTATATATATAAATGAATATATTTAAATAATAGTAAACTAGCTTGTTTACGCTCGTAGCTAGGCTCGGCATAATGAATATGGCCTTAACCTTGTTCCGTTGTTCGTCAAATGAGTTCAATTAGACTTGAGCTCGTATGGCTCAGTTCAAGTTTTTAGCAAATAGATCTCGGTTAGGTATGAACAACTATGCGCATGTACATCCGTACGTGATCTTTGAAATATTTTAAATTGAAATTGAATGAATATCATAATATTTATCTTCAATTTTGTACCATATAAATAAGGTGGCATCAGATTCTTGCCTTCAATGTTTTACCATCCAATTTCTAGCGGACAATAGCTGGACCCCGCCATATCTCGATCAATTCGTTACGTTTAACAATTTACATATTATTTACTCCCCTACAAAAAAATAAATTCACAACTTACAATGAAGTTACGTGATAACATACCTGATGGACTGGAGCTGCTGTTTATGGCGTTCTTCTTCGGACATGTTAGCAAACGCGCCTTGAACACCGTCAAGCGGCGTTGTTGGTGCCGACTTCTTCTTTTGAAGCGAGTGCAGTTCATCGATCGTCTGCGCCTTAACAGGCGCAGAACTGTCATCATGACATATCCCGTTCTGCCTCTTCTGCGTCTGAATCTTTGGCAGCCCGTTCCTGCCCGAAGTTACTCCGCTAGCTTTTCCGCCAACATTTCCGTTCCCATTGGATGCCATCTTGAACTCTTCTGTATTCATTTACAATAATTCACAAAATGTAATTTTTAAACGACTTAGTTTATTATTAAAAAAATACTAACGGTGCAACTTGTTGCTTGTTTTATATTCACAAAATAATTAAACATCTAAACTAGTCATCAAAAACTATAAATTATTATTACAAAAATGAAATATAGAAATAGTCAGAATACTCACCGTAAATACAAACGACTACAACAGAATGGAGGAGAAAACCACGAATGATTCGATCATCAAACAGTAATAATAAGATATGTTAAGGTGGTGAGGATTGAAGGTAGATTTGGGTCCTATTTAAAGGGGTTGGGTGGGACCTACACGGTTGCTAACTAGAGTTTTAACCATGGTGGGTTGTTCGTAAGTCGTAACCATGGTTACATTCTATCACAAAATTTCACGGTGACTAATTGTTGCATCATTTTTATCCAAAGTGCCAGCGGGATGCGTGTATCATACATTAATGCACTTTGCATGGTAATAAAGTGGCATGGAATTCAATTTTGGGTTCTGAAGAAACACTAATCGACCCCGGCAGACTACGGATAATCTGGGGGTTAAATAGATGTTTCTCATGAGGATGAGGTCCAGCAGAGAAAGTTGTTCTTCAGGTGACCTGCAAAACAGACACCGTAAGCTCGTCACTGAGAAGGGGGGGGGGGTTCCTCCTTGTGACCACCCTCCGGTGTGAGAATCAGACTAGATTGCTCTGAATATAAGTGTATATTAAGAGATTGCTAGAGAAGATAAGATAATGAGATATCAGATGATGTCCTTACCATTCCAGGGTGTTGCAGTATTTATAGCCGAAGGTAGGTTTTCAAGAAGGTACAGCCGGCTGAATAGTATTCCTGTTCTACCAACAGTGGGCTACGCACAAGCCATGCTGGTTGGTGGATAGGCTGCGGCCGATAGTGACAAGGCCGGCTGTATACTGTTCCTTTACTGTCGGCTATGCACTGTTCCACCAACTGTAGGCTACGCACGTCCCATAGTAAGGGTTGGTGAGTAGGCAGCGGCTAATAGTGACAAACAGTACTAGAGGGTGCTCCTCCTCGTACTGTTGTCGGTGAGCTGTCACCCTGTGATTGGTTCATGGGCTGTTTTGGTCAGATCGTCTGTTTTGCCCATACCTTGGCAGGTATAGTACAAAAGATCTTCCAGAAGCATATGGACTGGCTCATTTGGGCGGGAGTATTCTCGCCTTGCTCATTCCTTCAGGTGACATTACTGAAGTATCAAGAGTTAGTGCCTTATGCGTGTAGCCTTGCTATCAGTGCGGGTAGCCTTCCCTGATGGCTTGTATCCGCAGCTGCGGGAACAAGCGGGGTACTTTACCATTGGGAGGCTTTCCCTGCGGGAACAGCTGGCGTACTGCGCGTAAGGTCTTCATCTCTGAGCATGGTGGGTCCTGCGGAAGCAGTTGGTCGTTGCGCAGACGTCCCTCTTCAAGGTGAGTCTTGCGGGTCCAACTGGGCTCTGCTGGGACCTACCTCTTCAGGTTCCGTCCATTACAGGAATGGATAGTTACACGTAGTTGATTAAATCTGAACTTATTTTAAGTGATTTTTTTCTTACGAGAGTAAATTTTTTCTTAAAATAGGTTTGTGTGACAGAAAAACTCGAAAGGTAGGATCGAGCATCCAAAACACGAGCATTATATTTATAGATCTAACACTAATTTAGTGATCAATATATTATCAAACTAATCATATTACAATTTGAAAACTAAACCAACTTGACTGATTTGTCAACTTAGGGTCTTTTCAAATTCACTGATTTGTTAATACGTCCTAAATTTTTCAACGATCACCACTATAATTTCTAAACATTAGCGGCATCTTGATTTTTCTTATTCATCAGCTATTGATCGTCTCAGTTCTTGATCCAGTCATTTGGATCATGGGCCAGATCTAATTTCCAAATTGAAATCAAAATCTGATTCATTTAAACGAGAAAATCGATAGCGACCATTGATCGTCTTCAGTTCTTGTTTGTGTTTTTGTGACATTCGTCGTTTTCGGTTCGATTTGTAATTGTTTGCTTATTGTAAACCTGACCTGTTTTGTTTTTTAGATATTTGGATATTAATAATTAATGAATTTATGTTGTAATCATGTTTCATACCTGTCGTTTCGTTTCAAAGTCTTTAACGGTGTTTAAAACATTTATTTTGTGCTCAAAGCAACCTAAATCAAACTACAGGGGCTAAAATTGCTAAAAAAACAAAGTTTGGCCAAGAACCCCCACCTCATGTGGCACGTAGCCAGCCCGCTTCGTGGCACAACCCACAGTTCATTTTAGCAAAATCAGTTTTTTAACGTTTTTGGTTTGTTTAAGCTCGTTTTAAAGACCGAACTCGTGTTGTAACTATCCAAACCAACCAAGACTCAACCCATAATTATTTTAGAACCCTCCAAACATGTTTTTTATTTGGAATTCAAAACTCATTTTTAAATAAACTATCAAAGTGTACCGATTTATCCACTGGGCAAAGCTTTTATCCAATCCTTCAAACCCTAATCTTTTCCCATAAATACCCACCCAAACTCAGTCATTTCTCCTGCCCATCTTCATCTTTCTCTCCCAGATAGTTTGAACTTGTAAGTTGTTTTAGCTAGTTTCGCTTAAGTTTGACTTTTATAGTCAACGAAACCGAATCTTGCATTTCAATCCGTTTCGGGTATATGTTTTTAAAGTTTAGTTGTTCCAAGTTATTTTATGTTAAGAAAATCATTTTTATCTTTATTTAATGCTTGTGGGCATTCAAACACATATTTATGCACTTTAGGCCCGTTTGAGTCGTTTTCGGGAAGTTTACTCGCTTAACTTTCTTGTTTGAGTTTGGATCTGAAAATTTTACTTTATTTTAGTTCTATGGTTTTGGACACGTGGTAACCATCCTTGGTCTCATACCGGGTCACGGACCGAACCAAAACGAACACTCGTTTAAACACTTTTATTAACTTTTAAGCAACCATATTGCATGAAACATTCGAGGTCTGAGTTTCATTTATAATTTAGTTCTATGGTGTTAGACATGTGGTAACCATCCTTGGTTTCATACCGAGTCAAGGACCAATCCAAACTGAACAATCGTTTAAGCACTTTGATTAACTTTTAAGCAACCATGTTGCATCAAACACTTTAGAACTAAGTTTTTCTTTATATTTTAGTTATTATATGGTCGATATGGAAGTGTTGAACAAATCTTGGCTTGAACCCAAGTTTCAGGTAAAAACCGCGTTAAATTGAACACTCGTCTTGATGAGTTAGTTAATGTTTAAACCACAAAAGTTCAACTTATCTTTTTAGTTATGTTTTATTTTATATTACTCATATTACTTAAGATTTTGGAAGTGTTAGAACAAAGCTTGGCTTAAATCAAGTTTTGGGTAAAAACCAAGGAAAAGTCGAACTACTCGTTTTAACGAGCTAGTCACCGTTCAAACAACCAAAAATCTTTCCTAACCATTTAAACTTATGTATTGTTTAAATTATTTATATTTCTAAAGTTACGGTATGTCGGAACCAAACTTGATTATACTGAGACCGGGCCAACTTACACTCGCTTAAACCTGGGTTTGAGACTTTAATTAATAAAAATTCTCAAACTTGTTTAAGCTACTGATCTTATTAAAGTGATTCATATATTTAAACAGTTTGGTAAGTTGGATTAGGATTTGGTGCTTTATCAAGTCCTGAACCGACTAAACCGAACAAATCTTTTTAATGTCGGATCTTGATGATTACTTTAGCGGGATCGTGCACGCTAGCACTAAACCAACCCCACTATGTAAAACTTAACAAAGGTTGAGTAAAACTAAACATCAAAGACCCGGTTTCATGTAAAATTCATTTAATTTTCATACTTTATTAACCGCATTTTGTAAAAATATAACTTAAAATTACGAAAACCCAAGCCTTGTTTTTATGAACTAGTATATCATTTATATTCTATCTTCAAGACTCAATATTGACTCAAGATCTTTAAATCTAGGACGCACATGTTAAACCGTTGGACTCGCTTTCTTGAAGTTTTTATTCTAAGTAATTCGTCATCAAAGTCACTTATTCCAAGTGAGTAATTTCATCCCCGTTTTCTCTTTTATACTTTGGTGTTGCTTGCATACTTACTTAAACAAAAATGATTTAAGACTTGTGTGACATTTGTCAATTTCGGGTTATTTTATACTTGTATTCTTAATGTAAACCCGACCCGTTTTGTATCCCGAACCTTTCGATATTATCAAAATGATGAATTGTATGTTAAATATTTGTTTTATAGTTGTTGGATCAAAAAAAACACCATTTTCGGTTCTTAAAATTCCCCGAAAACGCTCAAAACGAACTCCAGTGACTAAAACTACCAAAATGGAGACTTGAAGGACCCATTTGTAGTTTGTGATTTCTTGGGTCTATAACCAACCCATTTTCATGAAACACCCTTTATGAAAGACCCATTCAACTTACCCTATATATACACACCCATCTTCTTTATTTGTGCTTGCTCATTTCTTCATTTCTCTCTCAAATTCTTGAATTCTAAGGTTGTTCTTCATAAGCTAATCTTTCATTTTAACTAAATTCTCAATACTTAAAGATTGATGTTACAACATATATATAATATACACTCCTTGTTTACCTTCGGTCTTTCATTTCTCCGGTCTCGGCCGGTTGAAATGTCGGGCTAGTAAGGCAAGGTTACATGGAGGACTTTGTAGTCCTTGTTTATATATTTAACAAATCTAACCATATAACTTGTTATACTTGCTTAACTTCTACATATTTTAGTTTATTGTTCATATTTGTCAAGTTCCATGGTATTGGGTATGTGGTGACTAGCCTCGGTTTCATCCCGAGTTGAGAACCGAACCAAAAACCGAACTTTTGTTTAAAAGCATTATTGTTAACTTTTTGAATGTAAAACTTAAGTATTATTATTTATAAGTTATTTTACAAGTTCCATGGTAATTGGGTATGTGGTAACCATCCTCGGTCTTATTCCGAGTCAAGGACCGAACCAAAAACCGAACTAAACCGAGTTCACTCGCTTAAGACACACAAGTGTGTTTCTAGCCACCAAAACTCATATTTTTCTTCAAGATTATATTTTAAATCAATTTTAGTTAATTTATAAACATACTTGGCATGTCGGTAACCAACTTGATCTTATAACAAGTTCGAACCGATAAGGTCGTATACTCGCTTAACGAACGTCAAGGTTCTTCACAATAGAACTACATACTTGGTTAAGTCTATTTTGATTTTATTAAGTTATCTCATAACATTTATTATTTTGGGAAGTTAACTGTGAGCTTGGTTAATTATCAAGTCTCGAACCGACAAATCCGAACACTCGTTTAAACCTCGTTTTGGTATTCTTATAACCAAGGGTTTTGCAATATCGCATTTTAACCCACATTATTACTTAACATATGTTGAGTAAAAAAAGAAAAAGAAACTAATGAATAGAATACCGAGACCCGGTTTCGAGTAAACTTATTTTACAAAACTCGTTTCTTTAATTTCTCAAATATTTACATTTTAAATCCTAAACTTTATTTATTTACTTTATTTGTCATGTATTTTATTTTAAACTCTTCCAAGACTACCTACTAACACAAGACCCGTTTAATATAGGTCTTGCTCGTTAAACCGATCTCTCCGATTATTCACGACACTATCTTTCAAGTTACTTGTTAATGTGAGTACTTTTTCATCCCCCGTTTTCCATCTTTCGTTTTGGGGGTAGCATTGCATACTTATTCAAATTCAAATGATTTATACTTGAGTCTTAAACCACAACACGTATTGTATATGTTTACTTAAATAAATGCTCGATTTGGTGTTATATGCTTTACATGATTATGTGCAAATTCTTGAATACTAAGGCGGGTAGCCTCTTGAATGCTAAGGCGGGTAGCCTCATCAAAGTATGATCATACGTTAATTCCAAGTATATATGGTATCCCCATATAGAAAGGTGTCGTCAATGTATTCTTATTGACGGTTCGTCAATGTATTCTTATTGATGGTTTTATTATCTAAATTGTTGCTATTATTTATTGTTTTCATATACTAGTTGTGGATTTCATACTATATACTTATTGTCCAAAACTATGAAAATTGCTCACCAACCTTCGTGTTGACAAACTTTATTTTATGCAATGTTACAGGTTTGATGTTAGCTTGATTGGATTACTTGAAGAAACTTATTATCTTGGCTTTAGGATATTAGAAAATAAAAGAACAAGTTATTTGTTTATCTATCTTTTTGGCATTATGTATGAACAATTGTTGTGTTATTTATGATGATATGGATTTAAATGAGTTGTTTAAATATTGTAACTTTATAGTGTCATTGTGCAATGAGCAATCATGTCGCGCATCGACGTTTCCGCCTTCATTGGTCGGGGTGTGACAACTTGGATTCTCAACCGCAAACTCAAGTTATGTGTTACTTAGAATAATTTTTCGATTGTGTATTATATGTCTCATATGATTAATTGCTAAATGTTTATTGCTTTTGTTGGTTGGCCTCGTCCTCATCCTCAATAAATATGATCACACACTCCTCTTGTAATTTGGTAGTTTTACCTATTATAAATGAGCCTTATTTATTTTATTATTTATATACCGCAATTGTCATTATGTGACAACCGGTAATTTCCCAAACCCATAAGCTAAGTAATCAACCTAATAATTAGGTGATTGTAAATGATAAGCGCGTGCATTTGTTATGTGCGCCCTGCGCGAGCGCGCCATGTTAGTCAGCGCGTGCATTTGTTATGTGCGCCCTGCGCGAGCGCGCCATGTTAGTCAGCGCGTGCAGTTGTTATGTGCAACCTGCGCGAGCGCACCATGTTAAGAACCAGCGTGAGCATATGTTATATGCGCCATGCGTGAATAATTTGGCTTTATGTTTTCATGTAAAACGTTATGTTGTCTATGGGTTGACCATCCCGCATGATGCTAAGGCGGGTGCATCCTACATCGTTTATGCGCGTGCGGAAGGGAACTAACCTACCCGCATGGCGGGAACGTTGAGAGCTAGTTTGTCTGAAGCTCCAAGATGGAATTGACTTCAACATGACTGATCACTATGTTGAAATACCAAGACCACCTGGAGAATCTACAAATGAAACTCAAAAGTCCCTAACTGCGAGAAGGTTACGCACCTACCCGCAGCAAAGACATGTCCTATACGCAGAAAGCTATGCGCACCAAGTTATACGCGCAGAACACTTGGTCTATTCTCCAGTTAAGGAGATTACTCCCGCCCGAAAGGAAACAGTAGCGTGTTTCAGAGATTTTTCCACTTTTTACTGTACACTGACAAAAGTACCTGAAAAAGCACACTGTAACATGAAAAGTCAACTGTCAGCCACCCTATTCTCACCAACCCCAGACCTGCATGTTCTGTCCAAATCAAATCAAAATCTTTTATCCACCACTCCACTCTTAAGTAAATAATAATAACTTCCATACTTTATCATCATTACATTTAGATATGAAAAGATTTCAATCCCCTAAAGCAAGGGATTGTGTTCCCTTGAGTTTGCCTATAAATTTGTAGCCTAAATTATCACCCAAAACACACTTCAAAGAACTACAAACTTGCACTAATCCTTTCCCAAGCATCCGTTGTTTCCAGCTCCGATCCTGTTACTAGGTAAGCCGAGAATATAACCTTGAGACCTACTATCCAACCCTTATATTCTCCTATTTCTTGATCTTAATATATATACTTGTTATTTAATCGTATTCTAGACCTTCGATTCCGAGGCCAACACCAAGAAAACCCGAATCTCGAGTAATCCCTTAACAAGAACCACAGGTGAGTCTCACAGCCCCTATTTTCACTGTTTTCACTGTTTTAAACTGCTTTCGGGGCGAGGGACACGTACTTAAATAATGTTTTATCATGGTATACTTACAAGCTATGAAAGCGATTATGTGTTTAAGTTATGTTTCATGATGAGCAATGCAAACGGTTATCTAAGGTTTTCAATGTATGTGCGCTAGAACTCGAGTAAGTGATCACTTTACCATTGGAACTCTAAGGGTAGGGACTGCTGGTTTGATCCGCCCACTCGTAGGGGTCGCACCTCTTTGCATGGACGAGTGCCTGGCATGGGGCAGTACTATGGGGTTGAGCCCGCTCGTAGGGGTCGCGCCTCTTTGCATGGACGAGCGCCTTGTTTTCCGGCACAACGTCTGCGCGTAACCCGCGGGACGGTATCCCTAGCTCGTAGGGGCAATGCCTCTTTGCATGGACGAGCACAGTTTCTCAGAATTGTTCGCGCGTAACCCGCGGGACAGTATCCTTAGCTCGTAGGGGCAATGCCTCTGCATAGACGAGCATAGTTTTCCAGAAACGTCTGCGCGTAACTCGCGGAACGGTTTTACGTTATTTTAGCTCGAAGTGGCTGCGCCACTTACATAGACGAGCACCGTATCCAGAATTTGTTCACGCGTAACCCGCGGAACGATTTTTATCAGAATATTGTCAGAATTATGTGTTAATACGATTTTACCAAGCAGATGTTAATGATGTTGCCAGAAATGTTTCAGAATGATTTTATCAAGTTACTAAAACTTGTGAACTCACTCAGTTTATACTGATTCAAATGTTTTTACGTGTCTTTCAGGAGATAACTAGGTAGCGCATGGAGTCACACTTAGAGCACCACACGCTGAACATCTAAAACAAGCTTTTTGGAAGATTCTGGTTTTATCCCCTCGATGCGCACGGTTACCCGCCGCGTAAGGGGATATGGCGAGGAAATCTTCAGTTTTATACTTGGATGTTTCTTTTTGTAATCTTTGAACAATGTAATGTGTTTGTAATAAACTTCTCATGCGCAATAAAAATCTTTGAATGTTTTGCAATGGCCCGTGCTTAATTATCAATCCCCACTCGTGCGCGCCCGGCTGTTTCCGCCGCTCAGGGCCGGGTGTGACAGATTGGTATCAGAGCACTGGTTATAGCGAACTAGGAAAAGAAGTTTTTAACCTAGACTATAACCTTTGGGGAATCGCATGAAATATTTTTCAAAGAATATTTTCAAAAGAATATTTTCAAAAGAAAAATCACACACGCACTTAGGAACACGGGTCATAGTGTCTAGAGATAAGAACATTATGTGCTCTGAGTACATGCGCTAAGTTTGTTATATTTTCTTTTTATGAAAAGAATGCCTCCAACCAGAGCCAAGGGAATTACCATGACACCCGAGGAGCTCGCAGAAATAATCGCGCAGGCGATTGCAACGCATGAGGCCAGCAAGGCCGAATCTAGTCAGGGTCGCCAAGAGAACGAGACCCCAGAACCCGAATCAGGAGCCTTGAACAAAGGATGCTCCTATAAAACATTCATGGCCTGTAGGCCTTGGCCGTTCAAAGGCACCGAAGGAGCCATTGGGCTCTACAATTGGATTGACAAGATGGAGACCGTTCTCTCCATCAGCGGATGTAGTGAAAACTAGAAGGTCCTTTACGCGACCTGCATGTTCCAAGAAGCAGCTTCGTCTTGGTGGAAGCTCCAAGTAAAGACTTTGGGGCGAGAAGTTGCTCTTCACAAGACCTGGGAAGAATTGAAAGAAATGATGATGAGAAAGTTCTGCTCTCGCGCAGAAATTCAGAGCTTGCAACAAGAATTCTGGAACCACACCATGGTAGGAACGGATATCGATGCCTACACCAATCGTTTCAACGAGCTTTGCCAGCTGGTGCCAGACATGGCAAACACAGAAGAAAAGAAAATCGAGAGGTACATCTTTGGGTTACCTCCTGTCGTTAGAGTCCCGCTCAACGCCGCCGCACCTCCGACCTTTGACGAGGCGGTTGCGCGAGCCATCACCCTTACAAGGGATACGGTTCGTGCGGGTATGTTGACCGCTCGCTTGAACGAGCAGCGAACCTCTGACTCCAAGAGGAAATGGAACTCCCACCGAGGGTCAGACTTCAAGCAGCCACCGCCCAAGAAGCAGGAAAGCACAAGGGTTTACGCGATTCAAGCCGCGGAACCATCAAGGAAAGGATACAGCGGGCCTCGCCCATGGTGCAGCAAATGCAAGTATCACCACGAGGGTGAATGCGCAAAAATCGAATGCGCCAAATGTGGCAGACCAGGACACAAGGCGATGAATTGTCGCATCAGAGAAGCTGGATCGAGCGACAGCTGCTACGCATGCGGGAAGCCTGGACACTTCAGTCGGGATTGCCCACAGAAAGGAAACCAAGCTCGCGGGAGAGCTTTTGTGATCGGCGCGGGTGAAGCAAAGGAAGAGCCGAATGTGGTAACCGGTACGTTTTTGCTTAACGGTCATTATGCATCTGTCTTATTTGATACTGGCGCTGACCTAAGTTTTATATCCCATGAGTTTAAAAACTCCCTGGGCTTAGCGACCAGTAGGCTAGACAAACCTTATACTATAGAACTAGCCAATGGTAGGCAGTTATGCGCGAATGAAAGGACTGAGCAATGTGTATTAGTCATGGGAGGTCATGAGTTCAATATAAACTTGTTGCCAATAGATTTGGGAAGTTTCGATATTGTGGTAGGTATGGATTGGTTGGTCGAGAATCTCGCGGAGATTGTTTGTCATGAGAAGCAGGTTCGGATTCCACTGTTGAACGGAGAAACTTTGATGATTCAAGGGGAAAGAAAGGGAGTTGCGACGAAACTGATTTCGTGCCTAAAGGCGCGCAAGTGCCTAAGGAAAGGGTACTACGCCTTCCTGGCGCATGTAATAGAGAAGGGAGATGAGCGAAGAATTGAAGACTTACCTGTAGTGCGCGAATTTCCAGAAGTTTTTCCTAAAGATCTGCCCGGATTGCCGCCACCGCGACAAATCGAGTTTCGAATTGATTTGGTCCCAGGAGCTGCGCCAGTAGCCCGAGCGCCTTATCGATTAGCTCCATCTGAGATGCAAGAGCTATCCAATCAGTTACAGGAACTTTTGGATAAGGGTTTCATACGCCCAAGCTTTTCACCTTGGGGAGCTCCAGTACTGTTTGTTAAGAAGAAGGATGGTTCGTTCCAGATGTGTATTGACTACAGGGAGCTGAATAAGCTGACAGTCAAAAATCGGTACCCCTTACCGAGGATTGACGACTTATTTGACCAGTTGCAGGGATCCAGTTATTATTCGAAGATAGATCTACGGTCAGGATACCACCAACTTAGGGTCCATGAGGAAGACGCGCCAAAGACAGCCTTCCGAACCAGATATGGCCATTATGAGTTCTTAGTGATGCCTTTCGGGCTAACTAATGCGCCGGCTATATTCATGGATCTGATGAACCGTGTGTGCAAACCATACTTGGACAAGTTTGTGATTGTGTTTATAGATGATATTCTAATTTACTCTCGAACCAAGGCCGAGCATGAGCAACACTTGAGGTTGATTTTGGAATTGTTAAGGAAAGAAAGGTTGTATGCAAAGTTTTCTAAATGTGAGTTTTGGCTTAGAGAGGTTCACTTTCTCGGTCACGTTGTAAACGAGAAAGGAATACACGTCGATCCTTCTAAGGTTAAAGCCATCGAAAACTGGGAAGCGCCAAAAACCCCAACTGAGGTGAGGCAATTCCTTGGACTAGCTGGCTACTATCGACGCTTCATTGAGAACTTCTCCAAGATAGCTCTACCTCTGACCGCGCTAACTCAGAAAGACAAGGTGTTTATTTGGGGCGAGAATCAGGAAGCGGCATTTCAAATGTTGAAACAGAAGTTATGTAGTGCGCCAATTTTATCTTTACCAGAGGGGACGGATGACATCGTCGTTTACTGCGACGCTTCACACCAGGGACTCGGATGTGTCCTTATGCAGCGAGACAAAGTTATAGCGTATGCCTCGCGCCAACTCAAGACCAATGAAAAGAACTACACAACGCATGATTTAGAACTTGGAGCGGTTGTCTTCGCGCTAAAGATTTGGCGCCATTACCTCTACGGTACGAAATGTGTAATCTTTACGGATCATAAGAGCCTCCAACATATATTCAATTAGAAGGACTTAAACATGAGGCAACGAAGATGGGTTGAATTGTTGAATGATTATGATTGCGAGATCAAGTATCATCCGGGGAAAGCGAATGTGGTAGCAGACGCGCTAAGCAGAAAGGAGCAAATAAAAACACTACGGGTCAAGGCCCTAAAGCTAACAATTCACGCAGAGCTCTCTACGCGCATCCGAGACGCTCAGCAAGAAGCCTTGAAACCAGAGTTTGTTAAAACTGAATCCCTTGGGGGTATGATTAAGAATTTGGAACTTAAAGGGAACACTCGATATTTTGCCAACCGCATATGGGTCCCTCTCAAGGGAGGACTGCGCGAGCAGGTATTAAACGAAGCTCACAAGACGTGGTATTCCGTACATCCTGGCGCAGACAAGATGTACCAAGACGTTAAAATGTTGTATTGGTGGCCCAATCTTAAAGGCGCCATCGCGACACATGTCAGTAAGTGCCTGACGTGTTCAAAGGTAAAGGCTGAATACCAGAAGCCGTCGGGGTTACTTCAACAGCCAGAAATTCCCATGTGGAAGTGGGAACAAATCTCCATGGATTTCATCACCAAACTACCAAGGACACCTGGGGGTTACGACACGATATGGGTTATTGTAGATCGGCTAACTAAGTCAGCGCACTTCCTGCCGATTAAAGAAACTGATAAAATGGAAAAGTTAGCCCGACTATATATTCGAGAAGTAGTTTCAAAACATGGAGTCCCAGTGTCCATCATTTCTGATAGAGATAGTCGGTTCACCTCAAGGTTTTGGAGATCATTACAAGAGGGGTTAGGTACTCGACTGGACATGAGTACGGCTTATCACCCCCAAACGGATGGACAAAGCGAACGAACGATCCAGACATTGGAAGATATGCTGCGCGCGTGCGCGATCGATTTTGGAGGTAGTTGGGATACCCACCTTCCGTTGGTTGAATTTTCTTACAATAACAGTTATCACACAAGCCTCAAGGCAGCGCCGTTTGAAGCGTTATATGGGCGCAAGTGTAGATCCCCACTGTGTTGGGCTGAAGTGGGCGACAAGCAAATGACTGGTCCAGAAGTGATCCAAGAAACAACAGACAAGATTTTTCAGATAAGGGATCGCCTTAAGGCAGCACGCGACAGACAGAAAAGTTATGCTGATATGAGAAGGAAACCGTTGGAGTTTCAAGTAGGGGATAAAGTACTTTTGAAAGTCTCTCCATGGAAGGGAGTCCCCCGTTTCGGTAAGCGAGGAAAGCTAAATCCGCGCTACATTGGACCATTTGAGATCCTGGAGAGGATCGGTCCAGTTGCTTATAAACTCCATCTACCCGCCGAACTCAGTGGAGTTCATGATACGTTTCATGTATCCAACCTCAAGAAGTGTTTATCTGACGAAACGTTGAGTTTACCGTTGGGAGAAATTCACATCGACAAACAGCTGCACTTCGTAGAAGAACCCATAGCAGTAACCGATTGGAAAGAACAAAAGTTACGCAGAAGCAAAATCAAGTTAGTAAAGGTTCAATGGAACTCGAGGCGTGGGCCTGAATTCACTTGGGAAAGAGAAGACCAGATGCGCACAAAATACCCACACCTCTTTCAGAACATGGCTTCTGCCAGCAACGTCTCCTAAATTTCGGGACGAAATTCGTTTTAACGAGGGGAGAATGTGACAACCGGTAATTTCCCAAACCCATAAGCTAAGTAATCAACCTAATAATTAGGTGATTGTAAATGATAAGCGCGTGCATTTGTTATGTGCGCCCTGCGCGAGCGCGCCATGTTAGTCAGCGCGTGCATTTGTTATGTGCGCCCTGCGCGAGCGCGCCATGTTAGTCAGCGCGTGCAGTTGTTATGTGCAACCTGCGCGAGCGCACCATGTTAAGAACCAGCGTGAGCATATGTTATATGCGCCATGCGTGAATAATTTGGCTTTATGTTTTCATGTAAAACGTTATGTTGTCTATGGGTTGACCATCCCGCATGATGCTAAGGCGGGTGCATCCTACATCGTTTATGCGCGTGCGGAAGGGAACTAACCTACCCGCATGGCGGGAACGTTGAGAGCTAGTTTGTCTGAAGCTCCAAGATGGAATTGACTTCAACATGACTGATCACTATGTTGAAATACCAAGACCACCTGGAGAATCTACAAATGAAACTCAAAAGTCCCTAACTGCGAGAAGGTTACGCACCTACCCGCAGCAAAGACATGTCCTATACGCAGAAAGCTATGCGCACCAAGTTATACGCGCAGAACACTTGGTCTATTCTCCAGTTAAGGAGATTACTCCCGCCCGAAAGGAAACAGTAGCGTGTTTCAGAGATTTTTCCACTTTTTACTGTACACTGACAAAAGTACCTGAAAAAGCACACTGTAACATGAAAAGTCAACTGTCAGCCACCCTATTCTCACCAACCCCAGACCTGCATGTTCTGTCCAAATCAAATCAAAATCTTTTATCCACCACTCCACTCTTAAGTAAATAATAATAACTTCCATACTTTATCATCATTACATTTAGATATGAAAAGATTTCAATCCCCTAAAGCAAGGGATTGTGTTCCCTTGAGTTTGCCTATAAATTTGTAGCCTAAATTATCACCCAAAACACACTTCAAAGAACTACAAACTTGCACTAATCCTTTCCCAAGCATCCGTTGTTTCCAGCTCCGATCCTGTTACTAGGTAAGCCGAGAATATAACCTTGAGACCTACTATCCAACCCTTATATTCTCCTATTTCTTGATCTTAATATATATACTTGTTATTTAATCGTATTCTAGACCTTCGATTCCGAGGCCAACACCAAGAAAACCCGAATCTCGAGTAATCCCTTAACAAGAACCACAGGTGAGTCTCACAGCCCCTATTTTCACTGTTTTCACTGTTTTAAACTGCTTTCGGGGCGAGGGACACGTACTTAAATAATGTTTTATCATGGTATACTTACAAGCTATGAAAGCGATTATGTGTTTAAGTTATGTTTCATGATGAGCAATGCAAACGGTTATCTAAGGTTTTCAATGTATGTGCGCTAGAACTCGAGTAAGTGATCACTTTACCATTGGAACTCTAAGGGTAGGGACTGCTGGTTTGATCCGCCCACTCGTAGGGGTCGCACCTCTTTGCATGGACGAGTGCCTGGCATGGGGCAGTACTATGGGGTTGAGCCCGCTCGTAGGGGTCGCGCCTCTTTGCATGGACGAGCGCCTTGTTTTCCGGCACAACGTCTGCGCGTAACCCGCGGGACGGTATCCCTAGCTCGTAGGGGCAATGCCTCTTTGCATGGACGAGCACAGTTTCTCAGAATTGTTCGCGCGTAACCCGCGGGACAGTATCCTTAGCTCGTAGGGGCAATGCCTCTGCATAGACGAGCATAGTTTTCCAGAAACGTCTGCGCGTAACTCGCGGAACGGTTTTACGTTATTTTAGCTCGAAGTGGCTGCGCCACTTACATAGACGAGCACCGTATCCAGAATTTGTTCACGCGTAACCCGCGGAACGATTTTTATCAGAATATTGTCAGAATTATGTGTTAATACGATTTTACCAAGCAGATGTTAATGATGTTGCCAGAAATGTTTCAGAATGATTTTATCAAGTTACTAAAACTTGTGAACTCACTCAGTTTATACTGATTCAAATGTTTTTACGTGTCTTTCAGGAGATAACTAGGTAGCGCATGGAGTCACACTTAGAGCACCACACGCTGAACATCTAAAACAAGCTTTTTGGAAGATTCTGGTTTTATCCCCTCGATGCGCACGGTTACCCGCCGCGTAAGGGGATATGGCGAGGAAATCTTCAGTTTTATACTTGGATGTTTCTTTTTGTAATCTTTGAACAATGTAATGTGTTTGTAATAAACTTCTCATGCGCAATAAAAATCTTTGAATGTTTTGCAATGGCCCGTGCTTAATTATCAATCCCCACTCGTGCGCGCCCGGCTGTTTCCGCCGCTCAGGGCCGGGTGTGACACATTATTATTTATGGTTTCACATAAGAGTTGTGGATTTTATCTCACATTATATATACAAAAATCATCCTTTACCAATATTCGTGTTGACTAAATATATTTTATGCAATGTTACAAGTTTGATTATTGATTGATTGAAGATTTGAAGACGTTATTTTTATTTTGGGCTATTAGGTTATTAGTTAAATGAACTATTTATTTCCTTTGTATTTTCTTGTGTTTGTATGAACAAGATATGTTGTATTTGATGTTAAATGAAATGAATGAGTGCTTAAATATGATCACTTTAATAGTGTCATGTGCATTGAAACAATCATGTCGCGCCCTCGCATGTTCCGCCGCCTTTAGTCGGGGAGTGACAGTTATCTTTTGTTAACCCGTTGTTGGTTTGGGATATTTATGACTTGAAGCTTGGAATGACTTATTTGTGGTTTGTATAAAATTTAAGTATGTTATATTTTACTTACACTTAGGGGTGTTCTGAAGAACCGAAAACTGAAAAAAATCGAAAGCCGAATCGTATTCGTAATCGAAAAAACTAAATCCGAATTAAGAATTCGATTTTTGATTTGGTTATAATCAAAACCAGATTCCGAACTCGATTTACGATTCGATTTTTGGTTTGTTTTTTCTTTTAATGCAAGGCCCCGTTCCCGGTGCCCTACATTGTGTTGGATTTACTTATAAACATAGTTCTAATTATCATAGTGAATTAAAATTTTTCGTGGAACATAAAAACATCAACCATTCATTATCAAACATTCAAAATCTTGTCTTAACATTACTCATACTTGTCTTACAAAAGAAAACATAACCAAAATATAACATCATAACATTCTTCCTCATGATTCCAGTCTCTTCAGTCCAATGCCATGTGTCTCCCTCAAGCTAGCTGCTTTAGCTTATTTGCTTGTGTGCATACTAAAATTCAGTCACATTGAGTGTGTTCTAATTAATCAGGAAACATACATTACATTCACATACTTACTTACACGTATCCGGAGATACATATCACGTACTTAACCTGCTTAAATTTCATTCATGCGTACTTACATACATACATTCATTCTTTCTTTCATACTTTCATTCTTTTTATACTTTCATGCCTTTCATACTTTCATGTTTCATCTCATGTTAAGGAAATAAGAAAACTTCATCCCACATGGAAAGAACGAAGAAAGTGGAAGCATTCCACACGGGTATAAATAGGGAAGAGAAATTTCATCCCACATTGGAAAATTATAAAACTTGGAAGCTTTTTATAATGAAGAGAGTTTCCATAGTAATATTTTTATGTGGCTAACCACTCTCAGTGGTCCTAGCGGAGGGTGCGAAGCACCCGACGCGCACGCGCACAGGCTCGGGCGATGGGCGTCATGTGACGTTTTGATGACGCACTTTGCACTTCGCACGCTCGCATCGCCGCAAGCCGCCTTTAGTATTTTTGATAAGTACATGGACTAAAAGTGAAAATCTGAATTTGAATTCTTCGCGCCACGTGAACGGATCAGGTTTAAATAAATGAACTGACATTGAGTGGCTTCACGCAACGCGAAGTACCAAGATATGATTTCTTCGGGCTATGCGAAGTAACAATCCTGCATGCGTGACACGTGTGGACATGTGGCACCACGTCAAGCCACGTGGCAAGCCGTCTGATGATTCAGCAATATATATGGCTGTTCGTACGACATGAACGGCTGAACTGTTTGTCCTTTGCGCTATGCGAAGAAACCTAAAATCAGCTATAAATAGAAATGTTCACGGCATATCCCATCTCACACACCAACACATATTTTACACACACAGTTAACCTAGGGAAGCGTGTCGATCCCATAGAACGTGCCAAGCTCCGAAGTTCTGATAGTCTAAGCTCTAGAACATGATAGAGAGTAGAAATGATGCTCGATCAGTCTTAGGCGTGTAACTTTAAATACCCGTGTAAGGTATGGGTTCCGCTTAAGTATTATTTTTATTATTATTATAATGGCTTAAACCGTAGTCTGGGGTATAGCCCGAACCTTGATCACAGTTAAGCATAATATAACTTTTCATAAGTAAAGGTTGTAGACAAAATTATTGTTTCTTAATGATTAAGAAACGTAAGTGTTTACACACACAAAAAGTAAAGTTAAAATAATATTTCTTTATAATTAAGAAATATAATATTCATATATAAAGGTTATAGTAATGTTTCTTCTTGAAGAAGAAACCCAACATAGATGTTTTTTCTTGAAGAAGAAACGTAGCACACAATTGATAAACAAACAAATGGACTAAAGGTCCAAATGTTTTATATAAACAAATGAATTGTCAAGGTTAAAGCTATACAAAACAGACTACGGGTCTGAAGCTAAATCGTTGATCTAGATATGTACACAAAGGTTATTCTCGTACTATAGGTCCGAGATAACAATTAATCAGAAACCAGAAAACAGAAGCAGGGGTCAATAATAGAAATTGATCATAAACAGGAATTTGTATCAGAAACTGATTACAATCAGAAAAGGTGAATTCGCCCTAAACTTTTACATACTCTTTTAGATTCAGACTGTTTGCATATGATTTTTGAATCCTTAAAACCTTGTGTTACAATAATAAGAAATGGGCATACTCTGATTTAAACTATACATGTGTCTGGATCCATTCATACATGGTGTCTCGGATTTACCCGAGGCCATGCATATCATGCATATGTTTTTAATATAGGTTGCTAAGCATGAGAAAACATGCGCCAAGAATCAACACGACTTCATTCCTTTTGCTTTAATACGTTTGGGTCTCTTACCCCCGAAACTATTACGTTTCTGAAAATTTCAGCGGGTCGTGCACACTAACTTATCGATGCCAAAAAATGTTGTTTTTAGTAGGATCAGCTTTGTCATTCAAAAGGGTGACGGCGCCGCTTGTTGCCCGCTTACATACCTCTCTGTTGTAATTAGATTCTTTTGTACAATATAATTAATATTAGTTTTGATATATAGAAAAATAAAAAGTTAAGTTGGTATTAAGAAAATCTATCATTATTATATATATTAAAAAGGAGATTTTGTTCTCGTCACAAAATCCTGTTCAATTTCCTGTACATTGGCACAACTACACCCACTAATTCTTTTATATTTTTTATTACACAAAATTTAGTTTATTATTTGTTATTTATATTTATTTTCTTACACTATCAAATTATTTTTATGTAATTTATTTTACTTTTCTTTTCAACAAATTAAAAATATTTTAAAACTACATTTTTGAACCTTCAATTTGGATGAGTGTCGTTTTTACATGTTTTATTTGTTGGTTAAAGGATTGTTTTAAAGTTTGCTTTCGTATTTTTATAGTTCTTTTTTACGATGACTGAAACTTTTCCATGATTCACAAATATCCTGTTGTCACATATGTTTTTATATGTGTTTCGATGTTTGATACCGCACACTTAAAGTATGTTTTTGTTTTGCTTATTAATATATGCTTATAAATTTGTGTCAGTACCGCTGATACCAACTGAAATCGCTTCGGTTCGCAGGTTTAATGTGCCGGTTTTTTTGGTTCTATATATGATAAGTTATTGTATTTTATCATTGACGGGCTTAGTTCTCATTTCGCAACCCGACACCGAATGAATTCGCGTTGATTTGCAATGCGTTCATGGTTTAACGTTTTCATTTATTTTTTACTGTTCGGTTTAACAATCCCACCGCAAAGCACAGGTCCTAAAAACTAGTTTTTTTTAAATTATGGCTGAGTGAGAGATTCAACTGCCCGGGGAATCAGGAAGAATAAAGGACCAGATTGCTGGAATCTGCCGAAAATTCATGAAATATTGATTTTGTTATTTCAATGTCCAACTATTCATGGCGTCGACGTATGTGGCCAATTCATCATTTTCATGATTTAAAAAAAATATAACTATAAAAAAATTAGGGTGGGAGGGTGCTTCTCTACACTACCCCACCAATATGTCATTTCATTTATACCATCAACTACCTTAAAACTCCTTAATCACTAACATTATTTGTCTCAAATATCATAAAAATCAACTACCTTAAAACTCCTTAATCACTAACATCATTTGTCTCAAATATCGTAAAACCTTGGGGCTCACTTGCATATCATCTCTACTCTTTCTTGATTGGTGTCTATAACCCTCACATCTCTACCCTAACCCACTACCAAAATGACTGGGGCGGTGTACTCAAAAAGGGTACCTTACCCGATTATGATACCATTATAACATTTTTTATTATATAATATACAATGATACAATAATATTGCTTTGAATATTTTAAATGGTAAAAGAATAAAATAAAAGCACAAATGTGGACCTTTTTCTCCAAGCTGAAAGCACCACTTAGATGGAGTGTCTACCAACCACCTTCCTTGTTGAGGTTTTACCCGTGAAGGTAGGGGTTTTTTTCGGTGAAGGTTTCATATGAAGAAAACAAATCCCAACACAAATATAGAATATTCATTTCTGTTGGTTAACGAGTGAGACGGGTCAAGGAAGCTTTAGATTGGCCTTGGGAATGAAGTTAAACGAACCAGTTTGGCTTAGCTCATTTATGCTTCACGAGTTAGAACTTCAGATCGAACTCGTCTCGTAATATTATCTAAATAGTCAAGTAAGCTTGTGAAGAGGTAGGTCCCAGCAGAGCCCAGTTGGACCCGCAAGACTCACCTTGAAGAGGGACGTCTGCGCAAAGACCAACTGGTTCCGCATGACCCACCATGCTCAGAGAGATGAAGACCTTACGCGCATACACCAGCTGTTCCCGCAGGAAAAGCCTCCCAATGGTGAAGTACCCCGCCTGTTCCCGCAGCTGCGGATACAAGCCATCAGTGGAGGCTACCCGCACTAATAGCAAGGCTACACGCACAAGGCACTAACTCTCAATAATTCAGTAATGTCACCTGAAGAAGGAATGAGCAAGCCGGGAATACTCCCGCCCAAATGAGCCAGTCCGTACGCTTCTGGAGGATCTTTTGTACTATACCTGCCAAGGTATGGACAAAATAGACAAGATCTGACCAAAGCAGCGACAGCTCACTGACAACAGTACGACGAGGAACACGCTCTAGTACTTAATGTCACTATCAGCCGCTGCCTACTCACCAACCCTTGTCGTGGCACGTACATAGCCTGCAGTTGGTGGAAAAGGAATAGTACACGGCCGGCCATGTCACTATCAGCCGCTGCTTACCCACCAACCACTAGCATGGCACGTGCGTAGCCCACAGTTGGTAGAAAAGGAATATTATACAGCTGGCTGTACCTGCTTGGAAACCTACCTTCGGCTATAAATACTCCAACACCTTGGAACGGTATGATCATCTTATATCTTATATCATATCTTATACCATCATATATCTGCTCTAGCTATTTCTCTTAATATACACATATTCAGAGCAATCTAGTCTGATTCTCACGCCGGAGGGTGGTCACAAGGAGGTACCCCCCCCCCCCTTCTCAGTGACGAGCTCACGGTGTCTGTTTTGCAGGTCATCAGAAGAATAACCATCTTTGCCGGACCTAACCCTCGTGGGAAACATCTACTTAACCCCCAGATTATCCGTAATCTGCCGGGGTCACTTAGTGTTTCTTCATTGGCGCCATCCGTGCATAAAAGCTAGAACTAATTTTCTCAGTTTTTTCAAAACCTCTGGAAAGATGGTTAAGGTTACTCCGGTGCCAAGGCCAGCGAGTGACCAAGAAACTCCGGTAACCACAACCCCAGCTACTGGGGGGAACACCGGCGAGTACACAATATTTACGAACACTACCCCGGTTACCCAAGCCGGGGCAAGTGCAGTAAATAATCCTCCCCTGGGATTCACCGATACTCAGTTGGAGAGACAACAAACGAGGCTCCCCCGCCAAACACTTGATCAAGTTAAAGCGTGGGCGGAAGCACGTCAGAAGGAATTCCAAGCTGAGTTGGATGAACGCTTACGTTCACTCCAACAGGCTGACGAATTCGGAAGCACTCAACAGCTTAACATGAGTAATGAGTGCGAGTATGATAAAGATTGGGAAGAATCTGACAGTGACGCAAACCCGCGCCATAGGGCGAAAGGGAAGCGTAAACAAGCAGACTTCCAACCAAGAAGGAATTTTGGAGAAACCTTCAAACCAAGGAACGCGGGGGGAAACCCACGGGACTTCTCCAAAACCTTTAGACCAACTGTTTCAAATGCGGGAACGTCCAAATTTGCAAGGGACATTGTGGAAGCAATTGCCTCGAAAAGTGCCAAACAAATGTCCAACATAGGCACATATGATGGTATATCTGACCCAGACGATCATTTGAACAGATTCATAGCGGGGGCAACCGTCAGCAATTGGACGGAACCCACGTGGTGTTACATGTTCCAAATGACGCTTGTTGGGGCAGCCAGAGCGTGGTTTGAACGTCTACCGGTCCACCACATCTACGATTGGGCAGACTTCCAACAGAAGTTCAGCCAACACTTCAGTCAACAAAGAAAGTATACCGAAGAGCAATGGACGATCCTCAACTGCATCCGAGAGGAAGATGAGTCTTTACTAGACTTCATCACTCGCTTCAACTCAAATAAGCTGAGTCTGGGTACCATAAGTGTGGATCTTGTTCGCGCAGCTTTCATCCAAGGCGCCGAATACCCAGAGCTTATCCGCACATTGACGGGTAAAGACGGCATGCCATCCACATGGGATGCCATCATGACAGTAGCTAAACGCTTCGCGGAAACGGAAAAGCAACTGGGTAGAGATCTTCCCCAGAGCACAAACCTCTACACTCAAAAAACAAGAGAAAACAACGTCCTTACCGCCCGACAAAACAAAAAGAGGAAGCTTGGTATTTGGCAGTCAAGGGTAAACTTTGGCACCTCATCCGGCTCGCACCAGCGGTTAGGCGGAAAGGATATCATGCAGTTGTCGAACCGGAACTCCAGATGGACGCCACTCACCAAAAGCGTCACCGAGATATTCGCCACCGAGAGGCTCCCATGGCCAGAGGCTCCAATAATCCGACAGCGTCCAAACGCTGATCAAAGCAAATCCTGTGACTTCCACAGGACAAAAGGCCACACCACGGAGGAATGTGTAGCCTTGAAGGACGTCGTCGAAGCATTTGTCAGAGATGGGAAACTCACACACCTCGTGGCGTAATGAACGCTAAGCAGGCTAATGCGTGTAGAACCCCAGTTGGGGAAAGCACGAATGAAACTGCAGCTTCAATGTTGGAGACTACATACTATGTAAACAACGAGATTCCGAACCAGGTGCATATCGGCTCGAAAGGCTCGATGACACCCCCATCCCAAGAACATGGAAGGGAGCTCAATTACACAGACTGCATGTATATCAATTCCAAACTTGTAAAGAAAAGGCCTAGAGCCACTTCTAATGGAAATGATTCTCCTTATCACATTGACGCTGATGGTCTTACATTTATACTTATGATCTGACCACACTGATATGCTGGTATTCACCGCATAAATAAGTGGGGAAGGAAGTCGTTGCGTGTGGACGGCGGCAAAACCCGCATAAACACAAAAAACGGCAGAAATTTCTAAGGAAAAGATGAGGAAAACCTTCACGCAGGTCAGTTATAGGTAAAGTTTGGTCATCCCACTAAATGAAAGTGACGGTCCTACCCGCACAATCATGAGAGGAAACTGAACATTAACCTATTGACAACCGCGCGTCGAAAGGTTATTCAAAACACTGATGCCGGTATTCACCGCATAAATAAGTGGGGAAGTCGTTGCGTGTGGAAGGCGGCAAAACTCACATAAACACAAGAAACGGCAAAAATTTCTAAGGAAAACATGAGGAAAACCTTCACGCAGGTCAGTTATAGGTGAAGTTTGGTCATCCCACTAAATGAAAGTGACGGTCCTACCCGCACAATCATGATAGAGGAAACTGAACACTAACCTATTGACAACCACGCGTTGAAAGGTTAACTTATTCAAAACACTTGGAAAATGGCTAAGTTAAACTAAAGTATGCACGAGCGAATCATATATTGTTTGAGGCAAAACAAGTGCCAAATTAAACTATAATATGCATGAGCAAGTCATATAACGTTTATAAAGCAAGTCATTAAGTGAAAGTGACGGTTATACCCGCACAAACATTTCAAACATTACAAGAATGGCCAGGTATCTACCCGCCTACAGAAATGTAAATCTATCCTAACGGTGGGAAGGGATCTCAAGGTTCAAACTTCAGGACCACTCCCTCCAAACCCACTCGAACCCGCACCATCAGTTGGCTGTGGCGGTTCAAGGAAAGCCTTGAGAATAGTTAACCCATCATCAGCAGCAGCAATTTCGTTCACCTTCTCCACCACCGGATGCGGGAAGGCAGCATACTGGTTCACTGCTTGGTCGTAAGTAGCTTCAGTGTCCACATCATAAAGAGGGAGGTTGGAAGGCGGGATGCCCTTCTCAACAAACCCCAGACCAAGCAAGAAACCAGCCTTTTCCCCATCCTCATGGGAAGCGTTGAGGGCTGCGCTCATGGCATCGTCATAACATGTGTTCGTGAAGATCCGATGCACAACCTACAAAAAAAAAATATATGTATCAAAAACTTTTCTAAGTATAAAGAAAAGCGTAAAGATATTATGAAGCTACGCATACCTGCGACAACGCTTCCCGTAGAAGCCATTCCTTGGTGATCTGAGCTTCCTAGAGGGCAGCTTGAGCTTGGTCACGAGCGCGTTCGACTTCATTTTTGTTAAGGTTGGCAAGCAACACTTCCTTAGCAGCAGCCTCTTCAACGCCCTTCAGCTTACGCTCAGTGTGGTCAAGCATACCCCTCTGGTCCAAGATCTCTTGGAGCTTTTTGGCATCTTCTAAAGCCAAAGCATCATGAGTCTGCTGAAGCCTCTCTAGTTTGGCTTTAAGCTCCTCATTCTCAGCGCGCAAAGGCTCAGCAATGGCTTCAGCTCTGGTGGCCCTCTCGGTCGCGTTTCGCGCAGTTTCCTTAGCCAACCTAAGCTGTTCGTTAACAGCTTGGGTAGCCTTGGAACGAGCCTCGAGCCGGGCCTGAACTTCAACCTCGAGGGCCTTGAAGGCCTTTTCCTTCTCCGCAGCAATGGCGGCAAGTCTCCTGTTCTCCTCCCGGATAGCCCGCGCCTGAGCCACTTCCTGGCTACGCGCCGCCTTTAACTTGTCGTTTTCACGACAAAGCAACTCGACGCGCGGCTGCATCCGGGCAAGGAGAATCCGAAGCTCATTCGTCAGCCTACCCTCCTGGTAGCTAGACATGGCTTCCCCCAATGCACCACTTGGGGCTGCGTGACGCGCCCACTCGACGCAGTCCACAGCCGTTCGAAGGGTTGTTCCACGGCAGATGTTCCACCGTGGAACATACACCTCATTGGAATCCGAAATTGCAAAAACAAAAAGCGGTTAGGAAAAGATGATATAAAAAAAAAGATAATATGCCAAAATAACCCTACGCACCTGTAGGGTCGACAACAGGCCGGTAGCCGCCAAATCCATCACCCGAACCTAAGGGATATCCATCCAAGAGGTCAGGCAGATGGGAAGGAGGCAGAGATTGGCTAGAAGCCCCAACCCTGAACATACCTGATGAACCGGCCGGGGACGAGGTAGTCGCCGGTGCCGGAGGCACGGTTGAAGCCGCCGCGGTAGAGACCATCGGAGGTGAACTCACAACCGAGGCCACCGCTGCGGAGGAGCCCGCAGAAAAAATCACCGCCGGCTCAGTGAATGATGCAGTAAAGATGGCACTGACAGCCGGCGGAGATGACGTCACAATTGGAACAGTTGCCTCAACGGGATGAGCAACTGAACCAACACTGCACACAGGCGCAGCCGCCTGGGTCATCGCCTCGGGTAGATTGACCAAACCTACCGTCATGGGTCCAGAGATGCTCCTTCCCGCTCCACTCTGGAATGCGGTTGCATCCACGCCTGCACGAAGACAAAATATTAATGGCGGAAAGAATTGCGGGTAAGATTAATTTCTACTTACGAGTTTTCTTGAGCTTGAAGGTTCTAACAGGCGGGGACGAACCCGATGGAGCCGGCCTCTTCACGCCGGTCACCGTCGTCGTACCGGGCTGCCCGGAGGTGACAGCTGTCTCAACCTCCGGAACAGTGGTCTCACCATCACCAGGGTTCCCCACTGCCTCCTCGCTTTCGGTCTCCGAGTCGGACCGATTTCCCTGATCGGCGGTGGAGGCGACCTTCGCCTTGCCCTTCACACCGGCAGCTTTCTTCTTCCTCACAAAGAAAGGCCCATCTGCGGATCCCTCATCAGAAGATGATAAAATTAGGGAAACTCCAGCAGAGGTTTGAGCATGAAGAGGGCGACGGTTAAAGAATCCATTACCTGGCCGCGTGGCGCTCAAAATCTCGAGGCCCGGCGGGTAGACCTCCACGAACCTATCCGCCGTTTGCTCCAGGATGGGCAACTCGTTCTCATCAAGAGCACGAGTACCCAGCCGAGCGGGACCACCGCTCTCACGCGGTTGCAGAAGAGATTGCAAGTTGTTTCCCTCTGAAAATAAACAGAAACAGTTAGAAAAACCCTAAATCAGCAAAAAGAGATGGAGCATACCGTAGGGAATAGAATTCGAACCGTATTCAAGGATGATAGGTACTTGCGGCGTCCCAGAACCGGCATCCTTCCATACCCGGCTCATCCCGAGCATCACCATCCCAGACTCCGCAAAGCGGTAAACCGGAGTCTGGATCCGGGAGATCTTGGTAAACCATTCAGTCTCCTGGTAGTTGGAGGCGTGAAGGTTGGGGAGTGCTCTCCCGTTCTTGAACGTCATCGCTATGGGGACGACGCGAGCGGAGATATAGAAAAACTCCCGCTTCCAAGACCGAAGACTGCGCTCGGTAGCACAGATCTTCAAACCCTTGATCCGAGTGACCAAGGTATACCAGCCCTGGATGCACCTCCAGGAATAGAAGGTCATCAGGCGGTCGACGCGGGGCTCAACGCCCAGAATGTGGCACACCCATTCAAAGTGGCGAACCTTTGCGATCGCCATCGGGTGCACCTCCGTTAAGTGTATACCGTGTTTCTCCAAAACACGGTACACAAACTTCGTCAATGGGAACCTGAGATTCCCATAGATGAAGAATGCAGCATACACCCCTATCTTGCCCTTGGGGGCATCGTACACCGTCTGGTGAGGCTCAGGAAACTCAGGCTCGAAAAGCTCGAGCATGAACTTCTTGACGATGTACTGATAAAGGTCGACGGAAAGAGCGCACTGGCACTCGCCAGCAGTACTATTATCGTCCTTGTCAGACGCGGACATCGGATTCTCAGGGTATACGTCGGACTCTTCGGCAGTAACCTCAGGATCATGAGTAGAAGACATTTTGGAGGTATGAAAGAGAACGATTTCAGGAGAATGCTCGACGGAAAAGTTAGAGTATTCCCCGGAAATTGCTTAGAAGAAGAAGGAGGAGGTGAAGGTGTAAGTTGAGATGCATCATCTTCCCCCTTTATATACCCATCGCAATGAATGCGATGAATTTAATGCGGAGGAGAGGGAAAAGCGCAGGCACAATGAGACAACGACACGTGGAAAGCAAGCTGGCAACAGCTGTCGATAGGACGCGTGCTGTAAAATTCGCGCCCACGCGCCCGAAAACTCTCGCCCACGCGCCTGAAAAAGCGTCTGGAATGACCATATACTGTCACGTCGCCATAACTGCCTGCACGTCCTGAAACTGTCAGAAGAAACCGTCGGACGACGCTAACGTCCCTTCAACAGTTTGGACTGTTCTTATCATTTCACCAACTCTTCGAATTTCAAAAAGATTCAAAAAGATTCAAAAATAAGAGGGACTACACCCCCTTACCTTGGTAACCAAGAAACCGTAAGACAAGTGCGGGTACAGTGTCAAGGCGAAACCCTTCACATACTTAGCACCTGCAGGGAATTGAAGCCAAGAATACCTTGGGAGTCAAGTAACTATAAGATGAGTGCGGGTACAGTGTCAAGGTGAAACCCTTCACATACTTAGCACTCGCAGGGAATTAAAACCAAGAAGGATCTTCTGGGCCATGCTTATGGAAAGGGAAATAACATCCCCGCATAGCGTGAACGTTGAGAACTAGATTGAAGCTCCAAGATGGAATTGGTTGTTTAACATAATTGATCACTATGTCTAAAACTACCAAAACCTCGTGGAGAATCTACACAAATGAAACTCAACGCTCCTGACTTGCGAGGAGGTTACACACCTACCCGCATCATACCCAAACATCAAGCAGAAAAGTCGGGAATTTCTGCACGTGACATTAGGAAAACCGCGGGAAGAATCCCCACGGAAAACCTTAAAACTAAAAACCCTTTTCAAAACCCTTTGCTTAAGTCCAAAAGTTCACTTCACTTATTAACAATTCATGAGAAGAACATTGGACTGGGGGGGACTTGAAGAGGTAGGTCCCAGCAGAGCCCAGTTGGACCCGCAAGACTCACCTTGAAGAGGGACGTCTGCGCAAAGACCAACTGGTTCTGCAGGACCCACCATGCTCAGAGAGATGAAGACCTTACGCGCATACGCCAGCTGTTCCCGCAGGAAAAGCCTCCCAATGGTGAAGTACCCCGCCTGTTCCTGCAGCTGCGGTACAAGCCATCAGCGGAGGCTACCCGCACTAATAGCAAGGCTACACGCACAAGGCACTAACTCTCAATAATTCAGTAATGTCACCTGAAGAAGGAATGAGCAAGCCGGGAATACTCCCGCCCAAATGAGCCAATCCGTACGCTTCTGGAGGATCTTTTGTACTATACCTGCCAAGGTATGGACAAAATAGACAAGATCTGACCAAAGCAGCGACAGCTCACTGACAACAGTACGACGAGGAGCACGCTCTAGTACTTAATGTCACTATCAGCCGCTGCCTACTCACCAACCCTTGTCGTGGCACGTACATAGCCTGCAGTTGGTGGAAAAGGAATAGTACACGGCCGGCCATGTCACTATCAGCCGCTGCCTACCCACCAACCACCAGCATAGCACGTGCGTAGCCCACAGTTGGTAGAAAAGGAATATTATACAGCTGGCTGTACCTGCTTGGAAACCTACCTTCGGCTATAAATACTCCAACACCTTGGAACGGTATGATCATCTTATATCTTATATCATATCTTATACCATCATATATCTGCTCTAGCTATTTCTCTTAATATACACATATTCAGAGCAATCTAGTCTTATTCTCACGCCGGAGGGTGGTCACAAGGAGGTACCCCCCCCCCCCTTCTCAGTGACGAGCTCACGGTGTCTGTTTTGCAGGTCATCAGAAGAATAACCATCTTTGCCGGACCTAACCCTCTTGCGAAACATCTACTTAACCCCCAGATTATCCGTAATCTGCCGGGGTCACTTAGTGTTTCTTCAGCTTGTAAAAAGTTCGAGTTATCTTATGAGTCAACCATTCATATTATAACAGATAGCTAATACTTAAGAAAATTTATATTTAAATATTACCGGTCATTAATGGCACGTGAACAATTTAAAGTGGGCTTATCTAAAACTGGATTTGGGTTACAACCTATTACCCTTCAAATTTAGGTTTAAATTAAACTAGTCAAACGAGTAAGCTTACATTAGTTTGAGTTTGACTCGTTTACAAACCTAGACAACTTTGCTAGGCTCGTTTATAAAATTAGCCAATTTCAAGCGAGCTTTTAACTTAGAATGTTTTTAAAGAGTATAGATAGGATATTATCGTTAAGGTTAAAGTTGGGGAATTTTTAAATGTGTGTGGGGTGGTGGTTATTGATGCTTGCAGTATTAAGAAGACAAAACTGATTTTGACTCAACAAAAAATAAAAAGAAGTTCTTATATTCTAACAAAAGTGTTTTGATCGACTCTTATACATAGAGGGGCGAAGGGGAATATAAATATAGTATATAAATTATATTTATTCTTTAATGGACAAACTAACATACTCTTAAATACCTTAATAAACTACATATACATGCACCTTGCAGGATTAAAACCTTCAACCTTTAGAATAGAGAGAAGACACCTAATCACCTCACTATATCCCTTGAGGAGTAAGGACCTTATATAAGTTATATAAATAAGGTAATACGCCCATTCATTTTCCAAGGTAAAACTTCTCAATTCGGTAAAATTCCCTTCAAGTATTTAAATTCAAGGTTAAATATTCTTGGAGTATTGGATTTGCTAAGTAATTCGTAAAAAGGAGGCTTGAATGTGGGTTTCTAAGATAAAATGGCTTGCTCCAAGTTGAAAGCGCTAAAGGAGGGGGTACCAAACGATGGAGATCCGTCTCAAAGGATATAGCGGCTATCGAAAGAGATGGCTTCTTGGAAACCAAAAATAGGCTATAAGAGAAGCCGAACAAATGCCTTTGAACTTTTCAGAATGTGAGAAAAGAGAGGAGTAAACTTGGTTTGGGAAATGGATCTTAGAAGAATGCAAGACATGAAAAAAAAAGCCTCGGTTAAAATGGGATGTAGATGGAGAAGAGAACACAATTTCACAGGATTGTAAACGACAACATGAAAAGGTATGGGATTGATGAGATCTCTATCAACAGAAAGTGGGAGACGGATCCTGAGGCGGTAAAAGAAAAAATTTGGCAATTTTTTTCAAACAAATTTCAGGAAGCTATTCTAAATAGTCTAAAGCTACAAGGCAGACTTTTTATTACGATTTCACAATCAGCTAGTGAGATATTGGTGTAGGCTTTCACCATGGAAGGCCAAGTTAGAGGGCCGGGCTTGTAAAGTAGATAACTCTTTAGGACCGAATGGGTTCCCTTTCACTTTTATTAAGAAGTATTGGGAGGTTTTAAAGAATGAAATTTACATGTACGTAAAAGAATTCGAGTATAAAGGTTTTATAAATAAAGGGGTGTAATATCTCTTTTATTTATCATATTCTGAAAATCGAGATCCTTTAACTATGAAAGATTACTGCCTAATCAATCTGGTAGGTTTTTTATATGATATTCTTTTTGAAGCTTCTTGTTGATCGATTGAAGGAGATGACTAGTAGCGTTTTCTGGTGGAGCAATCTGCATACATCGAAGGAAGAAACATCTTTGAAGAGCACCAAATGGTTAACGAAACCGTGGTTTTGGATAAAAAGGCTAAGAAGAAGATAATGCCTTTTAAGGTGGACTAACACAAGGTTTTCGATTTAGTTAGTTGAGGGTTTATAACCGATGTTTTGGGTCACATGAAATTCGGTTTGAAATAGAGGAATGGTTGATGGGCTGCCTAATGTAAGGAAGAGTGTGGGTATAAGCAAATGGACCATCGACAAAAGAGTTTAACTACAAGAGGGGGGGGGGGGGGCGGGTTAAGACAAGGGGTCATTATCTCCTTTCTTGTTCGTTATCGCAATAGAAGTGCTTAACGTCTTATTGCATGAGGAAGTGGAAATTATATTTTTAAAGGTATTTCTCTTCCTTGAAAAGTCCACATTTAACCCACGTGATGTACGTCGATGATGTCTTGTTTGTCGAAAAATGGTCATAGTCAAATCTCCTAAATTTAAATCATTAAATGCCTTTCTTGGATGCTTTTATCTTATTTTTGGTTGGGAATAAATGTGGGAAAAAGTTGTGTGTGCGTGCAGTACGTGTTCAGGATAGAGAGATACCAAAACAATATAGTATCACGTATTGGTAGAAATTGAGCGTTTTTCGTTAAAGAATGCATTATTACTCATACAGTATCATAGCCTTTAGCTGTAAAGTGGAACTTAATTATAAAGTCCACAACGATGTGTTTCCATTTTCATTTGGATATATCCAAGGGTTGGATTTTACCATAAGGTTTCTAATATTCAGCTTTGTGAGTAATTATACTAATACTAGAGTAATTATTATGATATAGCTTTGTGAGTAATTATACAAATACTAGAGTAATTATTATGGTATAGTTTTAACTAAAGTAATACGGAGTAATAATTACTCTTGATCATTTTATTAGGTTGTATAACTTTTACACTAAAACAAAATGAACTAAAGCAATTATTATTATTTTTTTGAACGACTAATTTGGATCACTCACGGAACCCTGGAGTATCATCGTGTCACCACGCGATCATATCCACCACCAAGCCATCAATTTAAGAGGAAACTTAATGTTTGAGAAAAACCCCCTCTTAATGAGATTTGAACTCAAAACCTTATGATCGCTAAATCTTATCCCATCACCAAAATTCCATTGAACTATGAAGTCCTTTTGGTTAAAGGAATTAGTATTCTCCTTTATTCTGAATTCTCTTTAGTAAATGTAGGAAATGATGAGAACATGTGCAAGTTGCTGGTTTTATGAAAGATGGACATTTGCAACTTAGAACTTTGTTGTTTACCAATTATACCCGTGCTATTTTCAACATGTATTATAAGCTTTTAATAAAATTCAATTAAAAAAATATAGCAATGCTATACTCATTTAAAATAATATATATATATATATATATATATATATAATTTGACGGTATAGTGTTATAAAATAAACAAATAATAGAATACATAAAATGTATTTGAATTTAAAATTTTGATGAAGATAGCAAGGCCTATGAAGTGTATGAAACAAAATCAGTACCTCTCTTTTAGTTGAAAAATGCGTATGAATCAATCAAAGTGATTTACGTTTACAATGAAATTTGACCGTTTGTTATATATAAAAAAAAGTGTGAAATAAGAAACAAAAATAGCTCAAATCCTATATTTCATGTGATCATAAATTACGAACAATTAAATTTTTTTTGTTCATCTTAAGAAAACATTTGACAACAAATACAAATGAAGAGCGGCTATTTTGTAACGTTCAGTCGTGTATTTGTATCTTTTTATCGTTAAGTTTATAGTTGTCTTATCATGTCATCACAATCATAGCTTTTAACCTACCATCACCTTAAGTGTAGATTCAATCGCCACCATTTGTTGTCATGAAGTTTTCATTTTTATCGTTAAGTTTATAGTTGTCTTATCATGTCATCACAATCATAGCTTTTAACCTACCATCACCTTAAGTGTAGATTCAATCGCCACCATTTGTTGTCATGAAGTTTTCATAAAAATTAATGTTTTAAGTTTTTTTTCTTTTACGTTCAAGATTGTTCATTCTTCTTATGCTAAAGATGCGGGGAGTTATCTTGCTTGTGCTGGAAGCGTGGTGCTGTTTCCATAAGTACGTACAGTCGTTTCCATCCCACACCGCCACTTTTCTTCTTGTTTGCAACTCCAATTCAATATATGCACCCCGCTTTAATATAGTTTTTGCGGTACCTAGAGGCAGGGCGGTATTCCTGCCAGTACCACCTTGCCACCTCAACTATGTCGAGCACATTTTGGTTTTAGTCCTCCGCCCTAACATATTCCTTGTGTATGGTTTGAATGCTCAATATTGTTTAACTCCGATGGGTTTATTAGGGTGGAGGGGATGCTTCCCTCCCATCCCACAACTCTTGCTCCTTCACGTCAATGCTGCGCCATCTTTTTCCCTTCTCTTCCCACTCATTCCTAAACCCATGAAATGTGTATTTCTCGTTCCTCACACCAAATAGAAATCGTATTGATTTAATATGTTATTCAATATTGGAATTTGTTTAAATTTTTATTTAAAGTGCCTATTTCTGTCATAAAAATAGTGAAAAGGAGGCGTGGAGAATGGACACATGATGTTGTTGGTCTTTACCATAAATATAAATAGACATGTGAAGGGAAAAAAACAGCCATTGGTACTTGTTAGGAATCAAATTTCTTGAAAGTGCGGTCCCTTTTCGAGCTTTTCTCGATTTGTAATCAACCCCAATATTTATCACTCTTGACTTTTGTTGTCTACAAAATACGAGCTGAGACTTGAGACATGGTAAGCGATTAACAAAAGGGAAACGTTAACTTATTGAATAACCCAAAACAAAATAATAGCCCAAAACAAAATAGTAACAAATAAAAGTTAGTCTAGCTCATGATATTTTTGTTTAAAAGAATAAATAAATAAAACAAACACACATTTAAAAATTCTATATGATTAGAGCGAACGTTGTTGTGAAATTATGCGACGGATGCACCCACCATCCACATCGGCCACCAGTCCACCACCCATAATGCCACCCCTTCCAACGTTAACCTCTTACTCCCACCACCGTCCCCAAAATGCCCCGTTAACTCCTCCGGCACGATGGTTAACGCCCCTTAGCCTGTAAAAGTTATATCACATCGGCGATGCGGTGGATTTACACCTTTTATTCCATTCAAGTCCACCAATCTTCCTCTATTTTTCAAAGAGTTACAAAACACCAAAGTATAAAACCATCGTCCACCAAAAACAATTTAAACCAAGGACAAGCAATGTTAATCGGAACAATTTACACCTTTCATCCCATTCTAGTCCACCAATCTTCCTCTATTTTTCACTATACAAATGAGAACCATTTGTTGTCTTTCGTTAGCCTACTAATTGTCTCATATTATCAATTATTTATATTGTAATATTGCTTTGATATGGGGTGGGTTATCGTACATTGCGTACGTGACCTTCTAGAGCATTAGATTACAAAACACACGGTGACAGTTTCGTAAATAACCCAAAACTTGTCCATGATCAAATTTATCAAATACAAATCGATTCTGATCCATTTTCTGAACTCCTCGCTCAATCTCATCCAATTTCTAAACCCTAATCAGAGCTTAAAGTATGAAATCTCAGAAGTCAAAAATCAAAATCAAAATAGAACGTCGTTGAACATCAAGAATCTTCAAATTGATCAAAAATTGATGATTTAATCAATCGAATTGATGTGTAGGAGGCTTTAGAATCATCAATCAATTATGAAATTGCAGAACAATGCACTCAATTGAGCTCTGATTAGGGCTGAAATATTATGTTTAAACGTTCAGAACAAAAAGCTAAGAAGTTCAGTACAAAAATCTAAGAGGTTTAGAACAAAAAAAGTTTAGAAGAAAAGCTAAGAAGTTCAGAACAAAAAGATTTTAGAAGAAAAAACTTAAGAAGTTCATACTTAAATCTTATACATTCAAGGTTAGCCTAAAACGTTCAGGCTTAATCTTGATACATTTAATGTTAAACCTATCACTTAAAACTCAAAATTGATCGATTGAAGCTTCAAATTAATTATTAATTGGATCGATTTCAAGGTTAATTGATTAATTATGTTCATCAATATCAATTTCAATTCTTATCAAAAGATAAACAAACCTGTGAATAACAATATATAGGCGACGATGTATGACGACTGTGGATGGTGGTTTCGACGGTGAACAGTCGACGAAATCATTGTACGATGACGGATTGCTGAACGATGACAGTGAGGTGGACGGAATCGATGGGAGCAGAGGTGGGCGAAGACCAGATCGCGTGGTTGTGATTTTAGGGTTAGCGTGGTTTTTGAAAATCAACGTTCCAAAGTGTCGCGCACCTAGTGTACGATAAAGGATTAATGTACCGGATCCTTTATCGCTTTGATATATTCACTTCAAATAAAAAGCGAAATTAAAATTTAAGAATTCTCAAAATGATCCATATTAGGATAGATAATCTAGATTTGGCCCATATTTTGAAATGTTTCCCATAATGCCCCTACGAAAAGTCACGGAGCCGATGCTTTTGAATTCACGCCGATAGATTTCATTAGCCACTAATATACTGACACCTATAATATTTCTGACCCCACCAGTGAAATTTCAAAGGAAATCCGTTTGACACATGAGTTTTGTTACCAAAACCGTCTCATTGAAAACCATCTCCTCCGTGATGTTTCATCTCCTTCGTGAGTTTTGGAAAAGTTTGAATATCCAAATCCATTCACCATTGATTCACCACCACCACCACCACTTGCCACCACCGTCAGTGTCTCTGTGATGGATGCCCGACCACCAAACATCTTCATGAGGATCCGTATAGGACTATGATTAAACAACCAAAATACTAAGAAACTCGCTGCAAGAACACAAATCAAGCTTCAACAACACCAATCAACACCTTCAAAACTCTCCGGTGAACCACCAAGACCGACATCCCATACGGGGTCATCATCGGAACCTATATTCCCCGACCAACGGATCCTCATGGAGACGTTTGGTGGTCGGACATACATCACAGAGACGGTGGTGGTGGTGGTGGTGAATCAATGGTGAGTGTATTTGGATGTTCGAACTTTTTCACAACTCACGGAGGAGATGAAAACAAGATGAAACATCACAGGAGAGATGGTTTTCAAGGAGACGGTTTTGGTATCAAAACTCACGGGTCAAGCGGATTTCCTTTGAAATTTCACGAGTAAGGTCAGACATATTACATGTGTCAGTATATTAGTGGCTAATGAAATCTATCGGCAGAAATCCAAAAGTATTAGCTCTGTGACTTTTTTTAGAAATTATGAGAAACATTTCAAATTTTGGTCTAGATTAATCTAGATTCTCTCTCCTTACATGGATTTTATTTTTTCTCTTAAAATTTTATCATTGATGTGTTGGTAGGACATGTGGGCTTTAAAGCTAACAATAAGGAATAAGGGTGTGGGAAATACCGAAATAATGTGTGATGTGGACAAGTGTGGTGGGGTGGGGTGGGGTGGTGTGGTGTGGCTTCCTTTTGTCTTTCAACGGGGGAGGTCTCTTCTGTTTCTTGAACCAATCAATATTCGTCATAACTCTCAAGTCTCAACCTTCATTTATACCCCTTCAAAAACTTTAAATATTAAAATAATCTAACTATACTATTAAAACAAAATAATCGTTCGCATGATATCATTATTTCAAGGTCTACTACGCAGATGTTATATTAAGTATAAATAGTTTTCTATTTTATTAAGACAATCAATTATGTTATATTTGAAAATCCCAATATATTAGTTATAGAACTATCTAGATGAATATATATATATATATAATTTTGTTAAATATCTTATTATTATGTTAACCTTTGAATATGTTTAAATATAATGAATGATCTTAACATTTCTTCTAATCACACGGGTCACTATCCAATTTGTATTTAAAGATATTTGTAGATATTTATGAATTGTAAAATTTTGTTTTATATCTTATTAATCCGTAAGGTATGTTATTATGTATATATTATTAAATTTAACTTTTTTGTTTTAAGTTTTTTAACCTCAAATGTGTCACACGGGCTCTATCATAGTAAAACACCAAAGCGCTTCCGGCCATTAGTACGAACGCATTTGATTACCTTTTAAATGGTAAGGATTTAAATCTTGTAGACATACATAAGGATTTAAACTCATAACCCTTTTAAAATAAATTAGTTTATTAATGATTTACATAATTCTTCAAAGCAGATTTTAAATGTAGATTTTAAATGCTTAGAAACTCATAACCATTTTAAAAGAAATTAGTTTATTAATGATTTACATAATTCTTCAAAGCCTTTTAGAAACTCATAGCCCTTTTAAAAGAAATTAGTTTATTAATGATTTACGTAATTCTTCAAAGCGAAAAGGTTAGCCGATATTGGCATGCATTTATGAACAATTTGGTTCACAGAATTTATAGAAGTTGAATGTAATTTCACTAAAAAATGTGTTTGGTTCAAGAAATAAAAGGCATTGGAATGGAATGAATTCCATCACATTCATTTGGACAGTGTACACAACAATCTTTCCTATATATTATGGAATTTAGAATATTTCGATGAAACATTTATACATCACCAAAAAAATACTAGTGAACCAAAATTAATGATAGCCACAATCGATGACAATGACTAACGAAGTCAATGTTTTAATGGCCATAGATCTCAAGTTCTCAACCATCGATTATCGAATCACCGAGGACTAAAGATTCAAACCAGAGATGATCATGGGTGGCGAAGAATGAGCCATCAATTGACCGAAGAAAAACCTTAGCGGCCATAAACATGAGTAGAATTGAAGAACATGTTACGGTGATTAAAACCTCTCTTTATTCAAAGAACCTCTTCTTAGAATCAACCAAAGACGACAATTCTAGGATGGAGACAATGAAGAAAATTTAAGGATAGAAACAATGAAAACAAGATCGTCATTTAAGTGACAATGATGTAGGTTGTTGAAAGCAATGAATCCAAAAGATGATTGTGTAACACCAAAAAATGTGTAAACTTGAATAAGAGGTATTGAAGTTTAATGCCAAAAATGTTTCCCATACTTTTTTTTTTACTTTTTACTTCTTACTATTTTCTTCAAAATAAAGCATCAAAAGTTCAAAACCTTGGTTTCGCTATCTAAGTATCATCATAACACGCAAACAAAACTTTAGGAATTAGCTTGAAAACCATCGATTGATCAATAAACCACACTAATCCTTGACACATTGCGTGACGAAGTTCAACTTCAAAATGTGTGTTCGTTCTTTTGTCCGTAGCGCTTGATCAACATCATACATATCAAACTTGAGCTTTACCTATGGAATTACAATGTGTAGGTTAATGCAATCATGTATCAACATCACTAGATAGCAAGAATACACTTAAAAGATCGATCAACACGAAATTCAATATGCCTTGGTGTTTGTCTTGGGCATAGGCAATTCCATTCAGTGTATTGGTTCCTGAGGGCAGCTTATTTTAGGCCCCCGTATGTGGAGGTGCACATTGAAATCGGTTAACCGAACCGAACCTATGACCCGACCTAGACAGAGATCGAATGAGTTTGAAACTAAAAACATACCAACCGGTTTGTAGTTTTGAAGCATGAACCGGTTTGGTACAATACGTTTAGAAACCGATCATCAGGAACCGGTTTACAAACTGACTTGCTACCAGACTACCGTTTATAGTCGTTTGTTAAATATATTTGTTGGTGGCTTCTAGCCATTTTATGGCAATTAGTCACCGGTTTTGGGACTCCTTTGGATCATTTTGCCCTAGTATGTTAGTATAAATAGACACTGATCAAAGCGCAAAAGACCACTTAAAAACACAAAAACTATCGCATAAATAGGCCTGTAAACGAACCGAACAAACACGAACATGACCTTGTTCATGTTCGTTTACAGGCTTACATACATTAAACTCATATAATAACGTCATTACTTAATAAAAACAACTTTGAATCAATAGCATTCATGAACCCAACAACTCAATAATCAATTTACACGAGAATACCATAATAATGAAGTTTAGAAGTTCTACTCATATAATCTACTCATGAACTACATTCTTACAAGGCATCCACATTTTTAGAAAAGCGTAATCCACCAACAATTTCATATCTCATTCAAGAATATTAAGGTTCTATGTTAAAGGAAAGCTTACAAAGTATTCTTCCTTGTTATAAGGATGATTAAGTGCCCTAACCTTGGCTCATCAACTTTAATTAGTGAAAATTTTCAGCCCTAAAGACCCTGATTTTTCTTCAATTTGTGGACCTCCACACCACCCACATACAAAAATCGTTTTTTTAATTTAGAAATTTGTGTGTTCGTCAAGTGGGTTTTCGGCCATTTCACAAATAAATGGTCTAAAACATCAGTTTGAAATTAGCATAAAATTTAATATCGTTAAGTTTTTCTAACAGAGGTCCAATAAAAAAAAAGAAAAAAAAGTGGGACCTCCTGCCTGAATATTCTCTGTTGAGATTATTATTAGCCAAACGCAGATGGGATTGTTAAAATCTAATATGCCAAACCGAAAACACCAAACAAAATTTCTAGATTTTCGTATTTTATTTTTTATTTTAACTAATTTAAAATAATTTAATAAATATGCAACTAAAATATTTTGGAAAATTGGTTTTAAATAATCCAAACTATCACCTATTGGTAAATAATATGCCCAACTTTGTTCTTGGCTGGTGGCGGTCCTAACTAAAGGGGTATTTGTTTTTAACGGGCCGCGACTAACGGATGTTAACCCCGTTAATGATTTGCTGACGTTGACCTTCTTCTCCGGCCGGAAACCTGCAACTCGCCTCCATTCTCCCTAATATCATCACACGGTCTCCCTCCCTCTTCAAAACACATCAGAAATTTGAAAATGAAGGACATTACATCTTTTTCCATGACCAATCCCTAGATACCAAATCCGATCTTATTTTCAAAAATTCGAAATCAATGTTACACGATCTACAAAATAAGCATAGGGCTTTTGTTAAGAGGGTCAAAACGAGTCGAATAAAGTGTCAATTACCTCGAATGACGCACGATTGACGAGGGTGGACTTCGCCGGAGACAACAACGGCGACACGTCGGTTTGGTTTCGTATGAGGGGAAAGATAGAGAGAGACGGTGTAATGATATTAGGGAGAATGGAGGCGAGTTGCAGGTTTCCGGCAGGTTTCCGGCCGGAGAAAAAGGTCAACGTCAGCAAATCACTAACGGGGTTAACATCCGTTAGTCGTGGCCCGTTAAAAACAAATACCCCTTTAGTTAGGACCCCCACCGGCCAAGTGCAAAGTTGGGCCTGTTATTTGCCAATAGGTGATAGTTAGGATTATTTAAAACCAATTTTCCAAATATTTTAGCCCAAATGTATAATAATCAGTTAGTTATTAATTAACAAAACGATTTAGGCACAAACTCATTATGTTGGGCCAAATTTTATTTTTCGGTCCAAAATGTTCAAGCTCAAATGGTAAAGCTATAAAGACCGAAATCAAATTGTTACAAAAATTCAAAAACCTTAGTTCAGTTTTATCTCAAAACCGACCCAAACCAAACCGTACACACTCCTACGGCCAAACATCGTCTCCATTACTCTCTCTCTCTCTGAATAGCAACACCATCCAATCTGAGGTGTTTCGGTTTGCAAACGACTATTGTTCGCTGGTCACCTCCAATGGCCCAATATAAATTTTTATGTAGGTGGTTTTTCATAAAATCAGCAAACTCTCTTCCCTCGGCTCGCTAGCAGCTTACAAAAACTGCACAGTCCATATCTTATATTTGGCCCATGATAAATAAATCATTTTATTGAACATAACCAGTAAATAAATTACTTTTAGATCAGCGGTAACTATTCAATAAATAGTTATGCTTGAAAATTGAAATCATTCGTAACTTTTTAATTAAATGATGATTGTAGATTTGGGCTTCAAAATGTTTATAAATATTCTTAAGAAGTTAAGAGGATAAGGTAAGCCTTTTGAAAAATTTGTCAAATATGCGAACAAGATCAAATAATATAAGATAAAATTAAGTTAACATCTACAAAGACCTAGATTTCAACCTTAAGATATTCTATGGCAGTTGCTTAATGTATGAACTTCTCTCCCACACTCCTTTTTATTCATATGATCTTCATCCTGCTATATATAGTACGAATTAGTATTTTGGCTTCAAGTATATACTGAAAAAAACTCTTATCATTTTAACTTATACAATTATAAATTGAAAATTCATATCTTATTTTGTTACATACTTTGATTTTTGGCTTCGCAGTCTCTTTATTACTATCATCTCATTCTCATACTTTGCAACTTGCATGCACAAATTATGCTTTGAACTTTAATTGAATGTTTAGACGCTTAAAAGAAGCAGCCGATTATGCATTTGTTTTCTATATTTGCGATTAAGTTGCTGTATGGTAGCCTCTTAACAGCCATCAAGAGGCTACCTCATAATGGTTCATAGGTAGCCTCTTAATGACTGTTAAGAGGCTACCAAACAGCCCCTAAGTGTCTTTTCTATTCCAATACCCAAGTTATAACTGCATCTGTAAATACTTCATGCATGTCACTACTATAGTACTATGACACTAATTGTCGGTGCAATTAAACTATGGTTATGTGCTATGAGAGATGTGTCATTATTCATGTTCTAATGGGTATGGATATATCATATATGCTATAATATCATGGTATGCTACAGTGGATGGTGACATGGTATCATTAGTGCATACCGCATGGGGTTTAAAATGGATGGAAGTTAAAAAAGGACCGAAATTTGGCTGATTTTTTTTTATCGGTAACAACCTTAAAATTCAGGGTTTTTAGTGATGGATGGTTTAGAATTTAGAGTTCACCAGTTATGATTTTATATGTATATAAGAATATTACGTGTGACTTGAATATTATAAATTTGGCCCATATAAATTTCCCGTTAACTTAAACGTACGGAAGTCCAGCCCAATACTAAGTGTTTGGGTGTTTGTTATTTGTTATCAACATAGTGATGTATTCCTTTATAATTGTTTTACTATAAACCCAATTTATCTACTTCACTGTACCAAAGTGTTAAAAGAAGGAATTACAGAAATTATCTTTTATCTTTACCCTAAATTTCATTTGTGGTTCTTTATCTTCTAAATTGATATTTTTTATCATTTACATTTCAGAATCCAACAACGTGCCCCTAACCCAGTTAATTTTTCTCGACAAATCCTGTCACATGAGGGTATATTTGTATTTTTCCCATTAAATAAATAAAACATTTTAATAATTAAAAAATAAAACATGCCTCTCCCTCTCTTCTTTCCTTCCTCTCTCTACACCACCAACATGGCAACGTCCCTGCCCAAACCTTCACCGGACCACCACCCACCGGCACCTTCATCTCCGGCAAGCACGATGAACTAGTTAAGACCACTCCTCTGTGCACACCATAATCATATCTGACGAACCGGTCCCCACCACCACATCACAACGCCACCGTCACTTTCAGCACCCTCCAATACCGCCACCATGAGCCCTAAAACCAGACCCCGTTCTCCGTTGCGAAGGTTTCAAAGTGTAATTTATTTTATGATGCACGATTCCGACGGATTTATGGTATTCGATTTGCAGATATGAAACCTACAACATCGTTTACCTGACATTGACCTCCGTCGCCGTTGAAACCTACAATATCAGCCACCACCACCTCCACTCTCACCGGAAACATATCGATACTCCCGGATCAAACGTATCTGGTGACGACGTATTCCGCACCAATTCCGAATCGACCGGCTCATCTTTCACCAAATTCATGTCACTCCTCGTCTCTAATAAACCGTCAATCGAGCTCGTAAACACCGAGGAGGAAGTAATAATATTATTATTATTATTATCATCCGGTACAGTTTCCTCCGACGATTATATTATATTTTGAGTTTCTTTGTTTGTTAGATCTGCGAAACTCTATCTATTCCTTCCGTTGTTAATGATGTAATTCCATATTATTATTTATTATTATTATTATTATTATTGCTATAATGCTCCATTGTGATGACGGTTTTAACAATAATTTCAAATTCTGTTCCTTTCGTTTTTTTATTATTCTTTCTTAATTTAATAATCAGTTGTTAGCATATCAAAATTAAAACACATGTCTAAATCATTGAAGCAAGTAGGTCGGTCGTCGGAATTTGCAGTAGCCGCGGAAGAAAATCAATTTTGTGGTTCTTTGCTTGAAACGGTATGGAGTCGCACCGGTGTTTGGTTGTAATCGGCGATGTTGTTTGGTTGCTGATGAGTGAGACATCGGGATGGCCACCGGCGAGACGGGTCGGCTCTGGTGTTTGGTTGCAGGTTGGAAGAAGGGGGTATTATGGAGAAGATGGGTCTAGATTTTAAAGATAAAATGTTTTTTTAATAAATGAATAAAATGACTATTTTGCCCTCATGTGCCTCCTTATGACCTGACTTAACGAGAAAAATTAACTGGGTTAATGCTAAAGGACAAACGCTGTTGGATTCTAAAACGTAAAGGACAAAAAATATCAATTTAGAAGATAAAGACAACGAGTGAAATTTAGGGTAAAGATAAAGGACAATTTCTGTAATTCTGTCTATTAAAATTAATTACATGGATAGCATTGTTTTAAAAACCGGTTGTTGAATCGGTTAACCAGATTTCGCAAAGCAGGCCGGTATTTTGAGCCGGTTTGCTAGAGCATTGTACCGGCGGTTTTTCTAAAATACCGGTTTTTACTAGCAAACCGGTTTTAAGTCCGATAAACTTTTGATATTTACGACCCATATTTTATTAAAATTATTTTTAACCCAACAATTAACATTCAAACTTGTAAACTTATGACTAATTTTTAATATTGAGTGCTTTTGTATTATTTTTTTAATATGAATTAACTTTTGGATTATATTTTGTAATGGAATCATTTACTTTTGAGTTATTTTTTGAGTTGAAGTGGCAGTTACAGAAAATTATAAGGTAGTCTGTTCAACCGGTTGAACCTCTCGGTATAAACCGGTTGTACCATTTTTTAGATCCGGTACGAATAAAAAACCGATTTTTAAAACATTGACAGATAGTCTGCTTAATTGTTTTAGAGTAAAACTAATATTAAAATTAATTGCACGGATAGTCTATGTTTACTCATTTTGCTTGTTTACTTCCCAACTTTAAGAAATTACAAGTTTAATCCAACTGTTTGTACGGAGTAATGAAATAGTATTGATACGACCACGTGACAATTATGACTGGTTGATAAAAAATGGTATTTTAAAAATTATGGTTTGATTGATAACTAAGACAATGAGCTTTAGCTCAGTTGACGACGTTGGAGGGAAAGTAAAGATTTAGGTCGGAAGTCGCAAAATCTCAGTTTGAATATGTTGAAATATGTTTAAATTCAATTTGTATAATAAAAAAAATATTGTGTATATTTTTGTTCTAATTATTTGTTCTTGTATTAAATGAAGGTTGGCTAATTGACGGGGCTTGGAGCTGGTCTAGTGGGCTTAACAGTTGATGGGCTAGGAAGCTGGGATTAGAGGTGTACAAAAAACCGGTTTGGGACCGGTTTTAGGCAAACCGAACTGAACCGATTTGGGTTTAAAACCGGTTTCACCCAAACCGTCAGTTTCATGACCGGTTCCCCTTAAGATCTACCAAACCGGTTTTAAAACCGAACCGGTTTGAGAAAATCCGGTTTAAAATTGGTTAAAACTGGCCAAAACCGGTTAAACCGGTTTATAAACCGAACCGAACCGACGTGACCAGGTCGGCCTATCTTGTGTCTAAACCGAAAACCGAACCGGTTTGAGTCAAACCGGTTTTGACCAGCCGTTGACCAAACCAGTTCGATTTATAAACCGGTTTGGGTTTAAAACCGGTTTTGTACACCTCTAGCTGGGATGTTGATGGGCTAGAAGTTTAAAGTTACGTGTATTTTGAACACCGAATTTCAAGAGAATGTTTTTGTTGCATACTAATCTAGTTCTCCTTTATCGTTATGGTTAGAACTTCTTCTCCCTTAATTTATGGTTTCACAGTTATGGATAGATTCTCTTGTTTTCTCTATAGTTTTTGAACGAAGTCATCAGATTATCACGATGATGATTTTTTATTTTTTTTATGTATTCTTTGTTATTTGTTGTGTGCATTTGTTGATCTTGTTTCAATTTGTATTTGGGTAAACATTCTTGATTCGATATAATAAAGTTGAGATTATACATTTGTGACAGAATTCGATCCCAACTGGGCTCAGTGGTCCTTCGGGCTGCGGGTTTTCCTCGAACAGAAGATGGTGAGCCTGAGTTACCCAGTGATATCCGTTATTGTAGGCATATGAGGGCTGCATTTTGCTGTTGCGTTACCCAGAGTAGCTGAGCTTTTATTCGTTAAAAAAGGATTGATAAGTAACAACCTTCTATAATTAATCAAAAAAAATAAAATTTAAAACATTTCGTAATTTGTACCCAGTTGTACAAATGGTAAGGAAATAAAAATATGCCATTACTTGTTTAGAATCAAGTAATAATACTTTTTCTACTCAGTTGTACGTACAAACCACCACTCAGCACACACGAAGTTTAATAATATTTTTAAGTAGCGTACGCGGAGAATACACGGAAAACCGAACATGTTTAATAAATATTCCTTTAGCAAATCATAACGGCTAATAATTCTAACAAAGGCTAAACTAGTTTATCGTTATGTTTACATGATTCCTTAAGCAAATCATAACGGTTAATAATTTTCATATTTTATATTTTTAATCAAATTTGATTAATATGATCCTTTTAGTTTCTAAAACTGAATTGGTGTAATTTTATACTTTTATTGAAATGGTATCTCAAAACGCTCACAAGTTCTTAAGGGATGAAGGGGTGTTTCTCTCTTGTATTGGTTCCAAGTTCTATCAATCTTGCATTGTCATGACATTCAAAGTCAGCCCAAAGGGAGGACGAGTAGAGCGACCAGCCCAGGCCTAGACTCTCGATAGGCCCATAATTGTGAAATAAAATCGGGGCTGGCTCAACCATTTTGGTGGCCAAAAACAATGTTTAAATGCGAGTCTTGTTGTAAAAAAATTATCTTGCTTTCACTATAAATGAATCAAGATGTCATTATTTTTTGCAAATACATAACTAATGCAATTCCTCCCACCTTCTTTGACCTAATTCAGTTTAAACGCAGCTCAAATCACATACATTAATCCAAATCTCAAATTACAAATGTTTATTTATTTTGTTTTGAAAGTTGGAGGCCTTAGAAAATAGGACCTAAAGCCCTAGCTTTATTTCGCTGTCACTAGATACGACCCCGAATAAAATTATATGTTTTCTATATATAATTTGTTTTAAAATAGATAACTTACAAAAGGACTCACTGGTATAATGGAAGGAATGTTAGTTTGCGGAACTAAGGTCGTGGGTTCAATTCCATTCTCATAAGTGGTGTTTTTACTTTTTTATAGGAAAACAAAAACTCTTTTTGTGTTTTATATGAGCTATCCTAGTAATTTGTTAGTGTTATCATTATTGTTATTTTTGGCTTTCGTCGAAATAGAGCTTTGAAAATGCAACTCAATTGACAAAGTTGTCAAATTATTTCACATAACAATGGATTTTATGGACCCTTTATTTTTCTCGTCCCAAGCCTCAAAATTTTAAGTGATTCTTGGAGGCGGACTGATGTCATTTACAATATTAACAGGCCTAAAACACTTTAATAACATGCAAAACTCGTCTTAACTACCCTAAAACCAATTTTCTTTAAAGAAAAAAAGAATTACAAAGATAATCGCGGGCGAATATTTATTCTTTCAATTTCTAGTTCATAAATTTTCCGAATAGATGGATTGGTCTCTCACCGGTTCCGTTATCCTGATTAAAAAATCATGGTTGAGGGCTCACTTGCAAAAAATAATTACACTACCTCAATCTGATACTAGTTACTGATTTTGACTACCCCAAAGGGGTACCCAAATGGCGACCCTCCCCTCTGTCACACCCCAATCTTGATAACATCATATACTTGAACACGTGTCATGCATAAAAATAAAGTTTATCAACACGAATGTTTGTGAAAAGACATAAGTTTAAGTGTGTGTGTGTGTGTATAGGGTTTGGATCTATTACATATTAAATTAACATGCAAATAGTGCAACTATATATACAACATAGTGTATTACCCTACGATGTAATTACATAATTACACTACTTGAATCTCACAGTTAGCACATTAATTTAATTTGTACGTTAACTTTTTCATATCCATATATATACACACACACACACATACATATGTAAGGCCCCGTTACCGGTAACCCTACTTTCGTGTTGGATTTACTCATAAACACTGTTCTAAATATCAGAGTTAATTAAAAACTTTACGCGGAATATAAAACTTTCATAAAACATTACATATCGATTCATAATCATGTCTTAAAACATTCCTCTTGTCTTTCAAAATCAAAACATAACTTATAAAACATATCAGATCTTCAGATGCCAGGCTTTAGTCTTCTGCCATGTGTCCTCCACTCAAGCCAGCTGTCTCAACCTACTCACCTGCGTGCATACTAAAAGTCAGCTACGCTGAGTGAGTTCTAGTTAATCATACAATACCATACAATACCTTATTACATACATACGTACTTAACCTCATAACTTTCTTTCATACACACATAAGTACTCATGCCTTCATTCTTACTTACATACTTTCTTTCTTACTTACATACTTTCTTTACATTCATAATCATACGTTTTAAAGAGCCTTTCGCCCTATAACCTCACAGATATTATAAGGGTCTGGTCCCTAACATCACAGATATTATAAGGGTCTGGTCCCTAACATCACAGATATTATTAGGGTCTGGTCCCTAACATCACAGATATTATTAGGGTCTGGTCCCTAACATCACAGATATTATTAGGGTCTGGTCCCTTGTTTTCGAATATTAGTAGGGTTCGATTCCCTCTTCGTTACCATACAACCATACATCATACCTCGAGTATTATTGGGGCTCGGTACCCTTTTCGTAACCATACAACCATACAACCGTCATTTCCTTCCTTTATTAACTTTATTACGTTCATACACATAAACATACATATCATACTTGCCATATTTATAACGTTACAACCTGACAGTACGTGCAATATCCGAAGATCGTTCACGTACCATCAAGCAATCATCCATACATATCATACTTACCATATTTATAACGTTACAACCTGACAGTACGTGCAATATCCGAAGATCGTTCACGTACCATCAAGCAATCATTCATACATAACATACTTACCATATTTATAACGTTACAACCTGACAGTACGTGCAATATCCGAATATCGTTCACGTACCATCAAGCAATCATTCATACATATCACATATATCACATATGGCATACACTTATCACTTAGGATAAATGTATTAACAACACATCAAGTATGCACACAGCCCCGAAAACATAACAAGGAATGGGGCTAGAAACTCACCTGGATCCTGTTACGCTCGCCGTTGATCGTAATTCCTTTCTTTAACTGGGCTCGGCTAACTGTATAATATTTACACATATCAATTAACTACTACTACTCGCTTTGTATTTCTATCTATAAACGACCCACAACGAACGGGGGTCCGGGGGCAGCGCCCCTGGCAGCGGGGTTCTAGGGGCGGCAGCCCCTAGCGGGGTCCAAGGGGCAGAGCCCCTGGCTGGGGTTAAGCTGCCAGGTCAGCTTGGAAAAAATTTATTTTCGATAACTGCCTTAACACATTTTCCATTAGGTTTTTACTTTATTTTATAAACGGACTTCACTTCAGGCGAAGTTAAACCTTAGGCGAACTTGGCTTCAGGCGAAGTTATACCTTAGGCGAACTTGGCTTCAGGCGAAGTTAAACCTTAGGCGAACTTGGCTTCAGGCGAAGTTATACCTTAGGCGAACTTGGCTTCTGGCGAAGTAAAACCTTAGGCGAACTTGGCTTCAGGCGAAGTTATCCTTAGGCGAACTTGGCTTCAGGCGAAGTTAAACCTTAGGCGAACTTGGCTTCAGGCGAAGTTAAACCTTAGGCGAACTTGGCTTCAGGCGAAGTTATACCTTAGGCGAACTTGGCTTCTGGCGAAGTAAAACCTTAGGCGAACTTGGCTTCAGGCGAAGTTATCCTTAGGCGAACTTGGCTTCAGGCGAAGTTAAACCTTAGGCGAACTTGGCTTCAGGCGAAGTTAAACCTTAGGCGAACTTGGCCGTAGGCGAAGTTATCCTTAGGCGAAGTTACACTTGAAGGCGAAGTTACGCTTGAAGGCGAAGTTACGCTTGAAGGCGAAGTTCATCAGGCGAACTTATTCTTGCAGGCGAAGTTATCGCGCTGCAGATCTGTTTTGCCCATAAATCCTTCGTTTCTTAGCCAAATAACTCGATTTTGGTACCCACGGAATCGTATGATCGGCGCCTACAAATCCCAACCATCAAATCGGCCTAAAATTGACGTTTTAGGGGTCCGATTTGGGCAGTTTGGGTTTCGGGTCCGGTTAACCCATCCAATCCTAACCATTTTCAGTAATATTAACTTTGTTGGATCTGTTCTTACCTTACCAACTCAGATCTATCAACGAAATCTCGGGTCTCGGCTTCGAATCTTGATCGGTTAGAATGCGGTGTTTTGAGGAGTGTGTGGAGTGTGTGTGGAGTTTGGTGAGAAATGAGATATTTTGGGATTTTGGGGGTATTTATATCCCTGAAATCCCATTCTCATTTATCCTATCTCAATTAATCCAAGTCCATGACCCGCTCCTACCCGATATTAATAATTAAAAACGCGAAATCACTAACATAACTTTCTTTATTCAACATTATAAATTTTAGGATGTTACAACATATAATCATAATTCATATGTCAATGATGTACATTCTAATTCTTATGAAAATATAAACAATTAAATACATGTGAACTTGTTCCTATTGATACAAAATCAACGCACTTGGGTAAATGTATGATGATACTAGATGAGGATGGGCCCAAACCATCAAACAATAAAATAAATCTTAAACACATAGAGAATAATCATAGAGCATGCAATAATCACACGTGAACATAAATTGAATTGTGTTTTGAATAGATGTGGTAATAAAACTCGAACAGTACATAAGGTATACATGCTACCCCCAAAATATATAAAAGATGAAAAGGGGGTATGTAAACTCACCTTGAATTTGGTGAGTTGAAAGATTAAGATCTTGGTTAATCGTGTGAATGTCCTAGCGTGTAAGCCCTAAATAAAAGTAATAAGGTTAGTTTTAGATTGTGTTTGACGAATAATTAACTAAGAATTATAATGTTATGAAGATATGGTAACTTATACTTGAAAAAGGGAAAGACAAATGAAAATAGAATTGGGCAGCTTGCTGTTCCGGAATAGGTAAATTATAAAAAAATATGAAACAATTCCAATAAGTTATAAAAACTTTAGTAAATTAAATCAATGTGTTAGGAACAACTTTCGTTTAAAAAGTTTGGTCAGATTCAGACCCAAGATTGGCTAAAACAACCATTCTTATAAAAGGGTACAGATCTACGCACTGATTTTAAAATAACGATTGTGATGTCATACGAAATAACAAAAATACAAATAAATAGTTTTTAGAACCATAACTCAATAAAGTTAATGATAGGATTTGGCCTTGCATCGTTCCAACTTGTTATGACTAAGTTATGTCTTAACTTTTGTCGAATAATTTTGTTGTCAAATCTAGAACGTTGTAAATAACAATGTTTTTGATGCTTTGTAATGGATTTTGATAAAGAAAAATTATGAACCACTTGTGGTATGATAAATAAAATATTTTTGGTCATGTATTATCAAAATTCTTATGATTCATGAATTAAAATAAATTAAACAAAGCAAAAACTTGGAGAATATAAAAACTTGTTAAGGTGTGACTACTGAAAAACATCTTCCAACCTTTAGTTCTTTATCTCCTCCACAACATACGCCATGGTGGTACGGATTATATGGGATCATTGACATGATTGTATGATGGTTTTAGAACCATTATAAACAAAAAGAAAAAAAATAAGAGATATTGAAAACAAACGCATAAAGCATGATCAATAATAAAGAAAATATAAAGAACAAAATTTAAAACCTTACTTGGAGGAATGTTTTAAAGAGAGAAGAAAAGATGAATGAGCAAGGAAATAATATGAAAATGAAGGTCATTTATTGTTGTGACTAGAAGGGGGTAAATAGGTAAGTCTTAAAGAGAAAGTTGTGTTTGGAATATGATATAAAGATGTTTTTCTATTAATAAAAGATGCCAAGTAAATATACTTTGAATAAAAATTAATTTAAGATGACCATAATTATTTATGTTACATGCAATGGAGAATCTAAAACCAAATGTCAGGGGTGACGCTAAAATTTTTTTTAACCGTATTTCATACCATGTAAACTAAACAAAAATAGAAACACGATGATAAATAAATTTAAATACATGGGCTGCATATTTCTCCCCTTTGGTTTTTGAAAGCTTGAAATCGAGCCATCACATCCTCTTATTTTACTTTATCAAGCGTTTCTCTTTCGACCACACAAATTAAGGCATTGTTCAAATACTCATCACCTATTTGATTGCACAAATCCGTCTTGATAAGCTTCATTTAAAGAAAAAAAATCTTTAGAACGGTTGCGGTTGCAACCGGTAAAACCAACGCTAGCTTCAATATACGATAAACCAAAGGAAAAGTGGCATGTTTTCCGGTTTCCACCACTACACGAGCAAGGTCACACATTCCACCCGATTTTGCAAATTTATCATCTTCCTTTAAAGTGTGATAAAATGTCGTAAGATCACCCGAAATACACTTTCTTTCTTCATTACTAAAGTCATTTGGATACATATCAGAAAATGCCACTGACTTCGATATGTCAAACTTAGAAACGAATCACAAGGATTTAAACCGGACATATTTTTTATCAAACTAGTTGAGAACTCACTAAATCTATTTCCAAGTTATTGAATTTGCATATCTAAACGGTATTAAAAAACTTAAACCTCAAAATGATATCGATTAGTAATGATATTCTTTCGGTTTCGTTGATTACCATAACTTTTCATCATATCTAACATCTTAATCTTGTTTTTTTCATAAAAAATTGTCACTCCAGCCAACATCTTGTCAAACCCGTTTTGTCTTATTCAATGCTCGGTTTGTCCGGCTTATCAACTTAGACGCTTCTAATAAGTCTTGATTTTTTTTAAGATGTTTTGATAGAGCATCTGTGAGGCCTAAAAATATCGGCTAACAAGTGTATATAAAACACATAATCAAGACTCTTAAAATACTTAAGAATACCATTCGCATTAGTTCATTGTTGCACACTCTCTCCATCTTCTTTAATAAAAACAAGTACCTCAGCAACTTTCGGGAATAATTTAATAGACTTACGATTGTTCTATATTTGATAATTTATATAAACAATTATAATTTTAGTTAAAAGTTGAAGAATACCTAAATTGAGAAACTAAGGTCGAACCGTGAAAGAGGGTTCAAACCGGTGAACCACCTCTTCTCGGCGGCAGCGTGAAGCGGTGGAGGTCACCTAGTCTGGTGACCGGAGGAGGAGGAGGAGGAGGCGGGCAGCCCGAAGCAGCCTAGTGGTGTCATGTCACGGTGGTGGCTTGGAGTTTTTTATTAAATGAGGACCGGCAATTTTGTTTTTAAATGTAGCATATATTATTTTATAGGTTAATGGGTTTTATTGGTTCGGGCTTTACTGCGCAGAGTCTATTACAATTAATGGGAGGCTCCGCTATTTCTTATGGGCACAGACATCCCTGGTAATTCAGTCTTATGCTTCTTCATTATCTGCATATGGTCTTTTTTTCCTAGGTGCTCATTTTGTATGGGCTTTTAGTTTAATGTTTTTATTCAGTGGACGTGGTTATTGGCAAGAACTTATTGAATCCATCGTTTGGGCTCATAATAAATTAAAAGTTTCTCCTGCTACCCAGCCGAGAGCCTTAAGCATTGTATAAAGACGTGCTATAGGAGTAACCCATTACCTTCTGGGTGGAATTGCCACGACATGGGCGTTCTTCTTAGCAAGAATTATTGCAGTAGGATAATGGCTAGGACCTTTGTTTGGGCTTTAATTTGGTTGAATTTTTAAATTGGTTGGGCTTAAAATGTATAGGGGTAACGTTATTTTTTTCAGGGGTAACGAAACATGAAAACGACCTAAATTTTTTTACGCTACCAACGAAAAGTTGAGAGATAGCGAAGGCTACCCCTCATATTAAACTACATCCGCCACTAGTTACATGTTAAATATTTATCTAGACATGCCCGGTAATGTGTCAAATTAAGGATTACACATATAAACAATGAAATGAACATAGATTCAACTATTTGCACATATGAAAATAATTTTAATAACTTGAAATGAATAATTTATGATTCAGTAGTAATAATAATAATAATAATAATAATAATAATAATAATAATGAATGAGAACTTTATTAAATTTGGTTATGCGATTACACAAAGAACAAGTTTTAGTAGAAAGTTTAGAAATTAACAGTTTAACCCCTAGACTTTTATTAAAGTATAAAATACATAAAATAAGGTTAACTATCAAGTTAAGAAATTAAAAGAAGATCCGAAAATTTAAACGGGTTAAGTTTTCGGTTTGAAAAATTAACGAATGTTAGACCCCCTCCCCCCAAAAAAAAAAAACCGAATGTATCACTTACGGGTGAAAGTGAGGTACCCTATCAGTATTAAAGATGTGAAATGGTGTTCTCTTCCCATCCTAATGTTGCATCCTTCTCCTATCCCGAATTTAGTTTCTTCTTGGTGTTTACTCAAACTCGGGACAAGCATCATGATGTTCTTCCTTCGGCCGATATCAGGCTGCGTGGGTGGTGTTTTTGTCAATGCTAGATGCGCCATATCAGCAACACCTTCTCCCGTTCCACTTCTTTCCATTTCCTCTCTCTCATCTTTGCTTCTTAAATATAAACTGGTTGTAATATTATACTAAGAGCACTCTCAATCTATCCATCAAATTATGTAAGTGAAGTTGTTATAATATAGGGAGTGGTTTAAGGTGTGAGTGAAGGAAAGAGAAAATGTTGTGATTTTTCTGTAATAGAGGAGAGGGAAAAGACAATGATAAAAGTATAGAAAAATATTATTTAATTAAATATGAGAGAAGAAAAACGATGACTTTTGATATAATTTTGATATTGAAGATAGATTAGGGGGTGAGAATGCTATAAACGTTAAACATACTCAAAAGATGGAGCTAGCCTCGTTTTAAAGTTACTACTTTTCTTGACCAATTAGCATTTTACATACAAAAGGTTTTATTATTAGAAAGGTTCTTTGATTGTTTTCAACTTGATACATGATCATGCTTTAGTATGAAATTTAGCTTTGAGAGTGCAACTTTGTTAAAATTTCAACTTAGCCAGTAATTTATATTAATGCACACCATTAAAGGAGAGAGGGTACCCTCGGGTACCCCAGTTTGCGGGTAGGGTAGCCTCGCGGTGAACACTGCCGTCATCTTTTTAAGTTGGATTTAGGGTCTATGTATTGGGGTAGTAGTACCCGATGAATTTAAGCATGTGTCCAGGCAGTGACGGATCCAGGATTTTTTTCCTATGGGTTTACCATTTTTCTGATTTCAAATTACCCACAATCAAACGTTAAATTTTTTGGGTCGGTCAGGTCAGCTTGAAGAACATTACAAAATGCGATATCATAATAAAAACTAAAGAAGTATTCAAATATGGGATTTAGTCATTCAATCATTCAAGTTTTCACAAGTATACACAACTGAACAAAAACTTAATCAAGTGCTTAAAAGTTAGAGACTGAATCACAATGCCGTCATGACTTCGTGAGGAACGACTATGAAACTAGGGGATTATGATTTATTTTGTGAAAGTGAGTAAGTGATACTATTTTATTCACTACTGCATAAGTGGCCACAAGCTACTAATTTTATTCACTACACAGTTGGATCATTTTTTATGTTTCGGTAATTGCAAATTGAAATAACATCAATCAGACAGCAAACAAAAAGGTGCTGGGCGCATCCAAAAATGAAAGAAGTTGTGCGCAAGAAGGGAATTGAACCCAGGTTGTTAGTATATAGGGGCAGAATCTTTACCAATACACCAAGGCTAACTTTGAGTATGATTTCACTTAACATTTTTATATCGGTTCCTCCAATATTTTATATAGACGTCCTATTAAAAATCCGAAACTCAGTGGATTCCCGTGAACCCGTATCCTATATACTAGATCCGCCCCTGTGCCCAGGCCCTCAATTTTAAATATCCAATCATCACCAACCTTTATAATTAAAAAAAATGGTTTAATTTAGAGTAATTGAGAGCAGTGTTATATTTGTTTAAATTGTTTTAAAATAGTAGATGGTGATTTTGACATGGTAGTGTGAATCAGTGAGGATTAAAAGGTACTTTAGAGGATCACCCCTCCCTCCCTAAATTAATATTCCACAAATTTTACGTGGTTATATGTGTTGGATGGAATATGGAAACAAGCTTTTAGCTATTTAAGTATAACTAAAATTTCAAACCTTTTTTCTTATGACACTGAATCTGAAAGTCATATAAGTAACTGATTATAGAACAAAAACCTAAACACAGGTTAACATATATAAAGTCCTTTAAACATGATTTATGTTATCTGGTTTTACATTTAAAGACTTGTAGAAAAATATTCTATTATTATGCATATAAAGACATATAAAACAATTAATACTCTATAAATGTATTTAAAACATAAAAGGCTATCAACTTTACATTTAAATATATGCAATAAAAGGTATCTTTTTTTACAAGTTATTTTGTTTAAAGTATTTTGCAAAAATATTTATAATACACCAAATATTGACATAAATTAAAGTCAACTTTTTTATAATTTATAAAAAAATATTCTTAAAACCGTGATAACTCTTTTCTTACAAAATTTTGAATATTATTTTAACATATAACTTTCATATTTAGTTATATCAATTAATTTGAAATATAAATATGATAGGGAAATGTTAAAATACAACGCAAGACAAAAATGAGAAGTAAGAGAATAATTTATGTTCATACAAAAACCGCTCAACAAAAGATTAAAAAAAATTGATAAAAAAAACATAACTCAAAATATAATTAAAAAACAAAAAAAAAATTAAACACTCAAATGTTTCTTCCGCCATTCTTGTTAAAAAAATAATATATCACAAACTCACAACTTACACTAGATTCTAGAACTAACTAATAACAAACAATATTAAAATAGTTAACATTCATCTCAGTTTTAATATTAAATCGTCAACTTAACCAGCTAATGGTCAGTATGTCGAACCTATATTAAATTTCATGTTGGTTTAATCTCAAACTACCATTAATACAGCTTTCTTAGTAAGTGGATAACTTATTTTTTTTGAACGGCAGTGGATAACTTCTATTAAGCAAAATTAAATAATTGCACATGAATTTATCATGTAACAATTAATATATGCATTTATTAACTTGTAGTCGTCTAAAATAATTGCTATTGCTTTGTAGGTTCTTGTTACATGATTCATGTGTACGTTTTTAAATGAAATGGGTCCCAAAAAAAATATCAAACAAAAGGTGGCGACAGTGTATGTGCTTAAGGAGATGGATAAAAAAGAGGGGAAATTGTAATTCATCTATGACGACCTGGAGATATGCCACCACAAGCCCACAACAGTAGCCCGAGCGAAGAGGTTGTTGGTGGCAAGTGGCAGCCAGAGGCCCAGAACGATGGTAGCGACATTGGTGGAAACATCAATGACTTAACTAACCAAAAGAAAATGAAAATGAAAATAAAAATAAAGAAAACAATGTATCATGTATAAATATTGTCGAAGCACGAAATGAATCTGACCTGATCCATGACGATGTTTCCACGGATTTTCGAGATGAACGAACCACGTCTTGATCTTCTTCTTCGGCAGCTTGAGACCTGCAATGGTTTTTCGGGGGTGTGGAGGTGACTGCTAAGAAATCCTGAGGATCTCTTGTTTACAGACACAAAAAAGTGGTGGTGGCTCTTATTGAGCATGACCCCTTAATAAGGAGGTGGAGACCTCCTTATATAGAGAGTCTCATGGCCACCATCATGGTACCCTAATGGGCCTAGCCCAGTTAGGGTTACCTCCACAAAACCCCCTCAGCCCAATAACATTGTATTAGTCCATATAATAAAATAAGCCAAACATAATAAATTTAGGGTCGTAAGACCGGGTTTAGTACCATACCCCTACAAGCCCCCCAAGTCCAGCGTTGCTCCTGGGCGCGCAAGCGTCTAGGTGGAGCGCTGGACTTTATGAGGTGTGTTAGGTCATGGGACGGTTTTTTCCCTTTTCTTTGGCCTTGTCTTTATTGTCTTTGAGTTTTGGGAGGTTTTCCTCATGATGGTGACATGTTGCGGTCCTAATGATAATGATGGTGCACTGTAATAAATAAGATATAGCACGCATCATAGTGGCGCAAGGCCTGATAAAAGATGGAGCGCGCATCTCGATAATAATGTAACATAACTTGCGCGCGAGGCAGCTTACGAGTTATGAGAATAATAAAGCATGCGCGCGAGGCGACTTACGAGCTATAAGAATAATAAAAACTGCGCGCGAGGCGACCTACGAGTTATAAGAATAATAAAGCTTGCGCGCGAGGCGACTTATGAGCTGTAATAATAATAAAGCTTGCGCGCGAGACGACTTATGAGCTGTAATAATAATGAAGCTGGCGCGAGTTGCGGCTTACGAGCTATAATAATAATGAAGCTTGCGCGCGAGGCGACTTATGAGCTGTAAGAAACACAAAGCTTGCGCGTGAAGCGACTTACGAGCTATAAGAATAATGAAGCTAGCGCGAGAGGCGACTTATGAGCTGTAATAATAATAAAGCTTGCGCGCGAGGCGACTTATGAGCTGTAATAATAATGAAGCTGGCGCGAGTTGCGGCTTACGAGCTATAATAATAATGAAGCTTGCGCGCGAGGCGACTTATGAGCTGTAAGAAACACAAAGCTTGCGCGTGAGGCGACTTACGAGCTATAAGAATAATGAAGCTTGCGCGAGAGGCGACTTATGAGCTGTAATAATAATAAAGCTTGCGCGCGAGGCGACTTATGAGCTGTAATAATAATGAAGCTGGCGCGAGTTGCGGCTTACGAGCTATAATAATAATGAAGCTTGCGCGTGCGCGTAGACTTTATGTCCCGCGCCACGCGCAGATGTTGCGTGCGCATAGGCTCTGACTTTGTGTCATGCGCACGCGCAGATGTTGCATGCGCGTGCGCGTAGACTGTGATATGTGAGAGCATGTGATGCGTAAGCATATGTAATATGCGTGAGCATATGTAATATGCGTGAGCATATGTGATGCGTGAGCATATGTGGTGCATGAGCATGTGATATGCGACTGCGCTCAAGCATCATGGTGGTGTGCATGTTGAACGGAGCGGAGCCGCGTTTGGTCTTGTATTCGGCGCGAAGCCGTATGGGTTTATGAGGATTCCCAACCTTTAAGTATGGCGCGTAGCCATATGGGATATTATGAGGATTCCCAACCTTTAAGTATGGCGCGTAGCCATATGGGATATTATGAGGATTCCCAACCTTTAAGTATGGCGCGTAGCCATATGGGATATTATGAGGATTCCCAGCCTTTAAGTTTGGCGCGTAGCCATATGGGATATTATGAGGATTCCCACCCTTTAAGTTTGGCGCGTAGCCATATGGGATATTATGAGGATTCCCAACCTTTAAGTTTGGCGCGTAGCCATATGGGATATTATGAGGATTCCCAACCTTTAAGTTTGGCGCGAGGCCATATGGGATATTATGAGGATTCCCAACCTTTAAGTTTGGCGCGTGGCCATATGGGATATTATGAGGATTCCCAACCTTTGAGTTTGGCGCGTAGCCATATGGGATATTATGAGGATTCCCAACCTTTGAGTTTGGCGCGTAGCCATATGGGATATTATGAGGATTCCCAACCTTTAAGTTTGGCGCGTAGCCATATTGGATATTAAGAGGATTCCCAACCTTTAAATTTGGCGTGTAGCCATATGGGATATTATGAGGATTCCCAACCTTTAAGTTTGGCGCGTAGCCTGATGGGATATTATGAGGATTCCCAACCTTTAAATTTGGCGCGTAGCCGTATGGGATATTATGAGGATTCCCAACCTTTAAGTTTGGCGCGTAGCCTGATGCGCGCATGCACGGCGATGGAGTGGTGACTCGCGAGTGCGCGTGCATGGCGGAGGTCTCTTGCGCAAAACCCACATGGTGGTTTACGCAGTGGCACATGCATGGCTGCGGAGTGAGAATCCGCGGGCGCGCGTACATGGCGGCGGAAATCTGATACTTTCTGGATTTGCAATTTAAGAGTTAGATCTGCAATTTTAAACCTAAAATTCAGGTCTGTAATCTAGATCTAGATCTGTAAATCAGATCTAGATAGATCTGAAGCTCGGAGCAGATTTGAAACCATCATAGATCCGGAGATTTGACCATTCGAGTCCGGCAGTTTCTTTTCGCACAGATCTGGAAGCCTCTTTTAGATCTATGGATCTTTTTGAGCTTTAATAGAACAAGCCTTGAAGCCTTTTTCTGTAAACTTCCAGATCTGGGTTTTTCCTGGGAGAGATCTGACAGCCGAGATGAAGATCGAAGGGTAGTTCGTTGCCGTCCCACGGATGGCGCCAATGTCGAAGCACGAAATGAATCTGACCTGATCCATTACAATGTTTCCACGGATTTTCTAGATGAACGAACCACGTCTTGATCTTCTTCTTCGGCAGCTTGAGACCTGCAATGGTTTTTCGGGGGTGTGGAGGTGACTGCTAAGAAATCCTGAGGATCTCTTGTTTACAGACACAAAAAAGTGGTGGTGGCTCTTATTGAGCATGACCCCTTAATAAGGAGGTGGAGACATCCTTATATAGAGAGTCTCATGGCCACCATCATGGTACCCTAATGGGCCTAGCCCAGTTAGGGTTACCTCCACAAAACCCCATCGGCCCAATAACATTGTATTAGTCCATATAATAAAATAAGCCAAACATAATAAATTTAGGGTCGTAAGACCGGGTTTAGTACCATACCCCTACAAATATAAAATGGAAACAATATTTTACTTAATCGACAACCGAACTATGAAACATGTATGCATAGGGTGCTTTGCTTATTTAACCATAGAAAAAAAAAAGAAAAAAAAAGAGCGGAATTAATAGACGACTATTACATTTAGCAAAACATGCCAATGGACTATGAAGTTCTCTTGTTCCGGCCATTAGGATGAATAATTGGTGGAATGATCGTAAAACTTTAAATACATACATCTACGTGATAAAACATTTTGTTTTTATTAGTGTAAATATATTAAAATAATGGTAAATTGGATAAGTTGTAGTAATTCTCGAGCGTGAGTACCTTGGCATTACATGACATACAAAGTCACTTGTTTTTGTTGTTTATTCAAATACTAGGTTATTGACACGGGTAGAAATATAGAAGTTGTCAAATACACACATATAATTTCAAACGACAAGATATTTTTTAATATGTTTTTTGAGATGTCACTATAACATAAAACTGCAATTGATATTTATACATAAAGAAAGTACTGCAAAACATGAGCTCACAAAAAATGAAGTTACATAGTAGAATGTTTCCAGACAAAATTTAAAACTTTATAACATAAACTTCAAAAATCACCAAATATTTCCTTATAGACAATGTTGATGCATCCATGTCTTGCTTGACCTAAAACAGATAGTTGATGCATCAATTTAACAGTATCTTAGGATGATATAGTCTTAAAATAAAGAGCGATGCTCTTATAAAATTTGCTCAACTATAAAATAATAGATTAAGATTAATAAATAATATATATATATGTATGTATATATATAGAGAGAGAGAGAGAATAATAAATTAAAATGTTTTTTTATCATGAAAGATCATATATATATATTTGTACGTCTCTAATTGTTGTATCATTATTTCCTTTACAAAAATGTTTAACAGTATCACAACAGAGTATAGTAAAATCAACACCACAAGAAACGCTAGAATATTATATTTGTTTAAAGAATAGGTTCGGCGGATCCGTTAACCTTAATTTGACTTTTGGCCATTCTTCATAATAACAAATGTGTTATGTTGATAATGCATAAATGGTATTCAGATCATGCTTTAAACAACTTATAGTAAGAGTAACTTAAAAAGTAATAAAATATAAAATTACAAACCTTGATGTAAAGAGGATAAAAACTTGGAATACATAGATACTTTGGGATGGACGGAATGGTGAGAAAAATATAAAATATGTGAAAACATACATTATTGTTAAGACTATGTTAAAATCAAATAAACGCAAACACTCAAAAATAGAATAAAAAATTATTACTTATTTGATAGATAATAGGTTAATATAAAATGCGTTGGATATGGCATAATGTTATCCATTTTGATTTCGATACCTTTCATTGTTTGATAATATCTAAATTTGCAAAATTGGCCATAATATGAATTTGAAAGTGAATGAAATTGACCCGTGGTTGTCACGGGTGGAAATATAGAAATCATCCAATAAACATATAAAATTTAAAACAACAAAGGTACAAATATGACCATTAGGCCTGTATATGAACCGAACGTTCGTTAACTATTCATGAACCGTTCGGCAGGAGGTTCGTTTATTTAATAAACGAACAAACATGAACACGTGTTTCGTTCGTTCATTTGTTTTCATAAACATCCGTTTATGTTCGTTTATGTATTAATAGAAAATAATTAAATATTATCTGGATAGGTCATCTGTTTAAAGGTTTTATATCTTTTATTTTGTGTTCATTTAAGTGTTTTCATTTAAGTTCATTTATATTTGTGTTCATTTATTTGTTCATACAGGTTCGTTTATCTTTGTTCAGTTATGCTCGTTTAGATTTTAAACAAACGAACACAAATGTTCATTTTTAAAATAAACGAATATGAAATTATATTTGTTCGATTAAGTGTTCATGCTCTTTTAAAGTTAAATGAGCGAGCACGAACATGCCCTTGTTCGTGTTCATTCGATTCGTTTACAAGCTTCATTATTCATATTGATGAATACATTGGTGTCAACCTCTAGGCTCTGCCGATTTTATTTGTGTTTGTTGGTATTCGTGAACCGTTCGTGAACAGATTAATTTCCTTAGTGAACGAACACGAACATAAAATCTTGTTCGATAAGTGCTCGTGAACCGTTCGTGAACACATTGTTTTATTAACAAACGGACATGAACAAGGCCTTGTTCGTGTTCGTTCGGTTTGTTTACAGCCCTAATGGCCATCTCTTGAAAATAATTAGGGTTACACAACATGTTTCAATGTATTCAATGTAGGTATAAAAACTTGTAATTAAAACAATACTAAAAATGTGTTAAATTTAATGTTAAATATTTATTTTATTATTGAATTATTTTATTGATAAGAAAATTGTATAATGACTTGTTATTTATGAAAACAAAAAAATAAACCAATAGAAAGAGGCTAGAATGTATTTTTTTAATAATATATATAGATTATATAACTGTCGAAGGAATTAAAACATATAAAGATCTGCCTCAGATACGGTTTTTCGCATAAGTATTTATGAACATTTAAAATTGTATATACAATCCATGTTACTTTATTTTTTTATATATATATTGACTTACGGATTTCTTTAATCGTAAAAAAAAAAGATATTCTTCGAAGAAAGAAGAATAAACGTCCGAAGAGAAGACAAATGACCACCCCATGCAGTCCATGGTGACCTTTGAGATCCCCAAAGGCCCATTATGGTTAATTCATTTTTTTTTGCTTAAATCTAATTAAAAATAATACATTTTGAAAATGCCACGTCGTAAAAACCCATGTGTTTTTCTGACAAGCCTAGGATAAGTATGTGATTCAGTCATTCAACTACTTATCTAAAGAAGTGAAGATTGTAATCAGATTTTATATTCACGCACCAATTTAATTATATATTTATAAAAATGATAAACTAGTTATATGTCCAAAAGTATATGTAAATGTAATACGTAAATAGTTTATTCATCCTTCTTAAGTTTGCTATTTTTATAAATATTTTTTTAAATATAATACCAATCAGAAGTAAAGTACGTTTAGTTCTCTAAAGGGGTCTTTGGGATTTCTTATGAAAACTCTTTATGACTTTTCAATAGGTTAGTTACAAAAGTGTAACTTTTTAATATTTCTCTTTCACATCAAAGGTAATCCCAAACATCTTATTTCTTTTTTAAAAGTTAATAAGTTATAAGTTGGTGAAAATAAGCAATCCCAAACACCCCCTAAAAAACATTGTTCAATGGTTTATTAAGCCTCTTAATGAGTAACTTTCAAAATCATAAGTCTATCTCTTAATATGTTGTATCTCTTAATTATTCAGTACAAAATTGACAGCAACCCTTTAGTGAATATATCTTCTTTGCGTGTTATATTATATACATATATACAAACAAATCCATGAATAAAGGATAAGATTACCCCATGTATTAAGTAACATAATCTAATAATAATAAAAACTAAAAGTAATAGTATTTTGGAATTTTTATAAAATAAATATATATGCTAAGAATTTAATTAATAGATCTAGTCAACTTTCAAAGCAAAATTTAATCAAAATCTCACGAGAAAATGACACACTTGTTTGTGAATTATATGAAAAAGAACATATTTTTGTTAGGGGGGGGGGGATATTTTGTTATAAATTTAATTGTTTAACTAAGTTCTTTGAGAGCTACAACATTTGTTTTTAAAAACGATTTTAATTTTTTGCAATAATGTGAATAACTGTGCTGCGGATTACATGTCAAAGAGTTTTAACATTTATTTTTATTCAAACGAAAGTCGTTGCACCAGACAATATTCCCAATATTTATGATACGTATATTATGATAATCTCGCCTCTAAAATTCTATCCATCTACAAATACTTTTCACTATATTGTTTCAACGGCGCATCTACTTTTCATACTCCAAATGATCCAATCCAATCTCTCTCCAAGTCGCCAATTTCTTTTACTTCTTATTGTGCTTCACCTCTTCCTCTACTTCATCGTCTTCCAAATCTTATCGTTACTCGATCAAAATCCTATCATTACTGATCTATCAGCAGAACACAACCTTAAACCAGCCTAAACCTTTTTATAATCATGTGTTTATCACATCACTTCTTCTCAATGGTCTTATACTTTCTCTTAAGATTAAAAAAAGGCAAAATGATAAGACACTATGAGAAAAGAAACTCATGCAGTGTACTTGAATCGTGCTTGAGTATTGGTGCATACACGTCCCCAATGGGGGTTCGATCCCTGGGTGAGAGGTCCAGGGTTCGATCCCTGGCAATAGCGGTTTATTGTAAATAGTAGGAGACAAGCTTAAACATTCAAAAAAAAAAAAAAAAAATACACTTCCCCAAGCTAATATTCTTTGATAGTTTAATGCAAATTGACGTACAATATTAAAAAGAATCACAATTGCACATTTGGTTTATACAAAGCATGCCCTGTTGCAAAAGGAGTCTTTCTGAAGAAACACTAAGTGACCCCGGGCAGATTATAGGTAATCTGGGGGCTAAGTAATGTTTCCCACGAAGGTTAGGTCCAGCAGAGTAAGTTGTACTTCAGGGAACCTGCAAAACAGACACCGTAAGCTCGTCACTGAGAAGGGGGGGGGTACCTCCTTGTGACCACCCTCCGGCGTGAGAATCAGTCTATATTGCTCTTTGAATATAAAAGTATATGAATACTATTAGAGCAGTTATCAAGTAAGTTATACGAGATAGTAGATGATGAAATGATAATACCATTTGCTGTCTTTTATAGCCGAAGGTGGGTTTCCAAGGGGTTTAGCCGGCCCAACACGCTACCAACTGTAACCTATGCACGTGCCCTACCTGTGAGTGGTGGATAGGTAGCGGCTGACACAGAGCAGGCGTGCCGTGCACTCTTCGTCTTCTACCAACTGCAGGCTAGGCACGTGGTCTGGCAGGAGTTGGTGGGCAGGCGGCGGCTATTGGTCACAGTGCTGTGGCGTGCTGTCTGCCACGCTGCTGTCAGTGAGCTGTCGCATTCTTGGTCAGATCTTTTGTCTTTACCTCGTCAGGTATCACGCAAAAGATCCTCCATCATACGGACTGGCCCATTTTGGCGGGAGTTTTCCCCCTCCCGCCTTTGCTCATTCTTTCAGGTGACACTGAATATTTGTAAGTGTTAAGCCTTATGCGTGTAGCTATGCTGTGCGGGTAGCCTTCCCTGATGGCTTGTATCCGCAACTGCGGGAACAGGCGGGTTACTTTACCATTGAGAGGCTTTTCCCTGCGTATGCAGCTTGCATACTGCGCGTAGGCTTCTCTGAGCATGGTGGGTCCTGCGGGAGTAGATGGTCTTTGCGCAGACATCCCTGTTCAAGGTGAGTCATGCGGGACCAACTGAGCCCTGCTGGGACCTACCTCTTCAAGTCCCCCCAGTCCAATGTTCTTCTCACGAATGTCTAATAAAGTGAGGTGAATTTTTGGACTTAAGCAAAGGGTTTTGAAAAGGGGTTTTTGTAAGGTTTTCCATGGGGGTTCTTCCCGCGGAAGTCCTTGTCACTTGCAGAAATTCCCGAGTTTCCTGCTTGGTCTTTGGGTATGATGCGGGTAGGTCTGTAACCTCCTCGCAAGTCAGGAGCATTGAGTCTTAGTTGTGCGGATTCTCCCTGTGGTTCTGGTAGTTTTTGAACATAGTGATCAATTATGTTTAAACCACCAATTCCATCTTGGAGCCTCAAACAACGTAGTACTCGATGTTCCCGCAATGCGGGGATATTACTTCCGTTTTCACAAGCATTGCCCAGAAGATCCTTCCTGGTTTCAATTCTCAGCGGGTGCTAGGTATGTGAAGGGTTTTGCCTTTACACTGTACCTGCGTCCGTCTTACGGTTACTTTACTTCCAAGGTATTCCTGGCGTCCATTCCCTGCGGGTGCTAGGTATGTGAAGGGTTTTGCCTTTACACTGTACCCGCACCCGTTTTATGGTTACTTGGTTGCCAAATATTTTGGCTTCAATTCCCTGCGGGTGTTAGGTATGTGAAGGGTTTTGCCTTTACACTGTACCCACACCCGGCTTATGGTTACTTGTTTGCCAAGGTAAGGGGTATTTTCCCGCTTACTTTTTTGAACCTTAGTCTTCAAATTTTTAAATTTTGAAATTTGAAGAGTTGGATGGATAACAACCCAATACCTCAAACGTCATGCGACGGTTTCTTCTGACTGTGTCAGGACGTGCCAGAAGTTATGGCGACATGACATTATGTGGTCATTCCAGTTGCTTTTTCAGGCGCGTGGGCACGGGATTTCGGGCGCGTGGGCACGGGATTTCGGGCGCGTAGCCGCGAAATCTCTGGCACACGTCCTTTTTGACAGCTGTTGCCAGTTTGCTTTTGCCACGCGTCATAGTTTCATTGCACCTTTGATTTCTCTCTCTTCCGTATTAAATTCATCGCATTAATTGCGATTGCTATATAAAGGGGGAGAAGGTTATTTGCAATTCACACTTTCCACTTTCATCTCTTCTTCTCCAGTAATTTCCGGCGAATTTCTCTTTTTCAGTAAAGCATTGCTCTGAAATCTCTTCTTTCTTCCACCATGTCTTCTCACGATGCTGATGATCAGAAGACTGCTGGCGAATGCCAGTGTTATCTTCCTGTCGAGCTGTACCAGTATATCGTCAGGAAGTTCATGCTCGAGTCTCTCGAGCCTGAGTTTCCTGAGCCCCACCATACTGTGTACGATGCCCCTAGTGGCAAGATCGGGGTTTATGCTGCATTCTTTGTCTACGGGAACCTTAGGTTTCCGTTGACAAAGTTTGTGTACCGTGTCCTAGAGAGGCACGGTGTGCACCTGACAGAGGTGCACCCCATGGCCATTGCCAAGGTCCGGCACTTTGAGTGGGTGTGCCGGATACTGGGCCTTGAGCCCCTTGTTGACCGCCTGATGACCTTCTATACTTGGAGGTGCATCCAAGGGTGGTACACTCTTACAACCCGTATCAAGGGTTTAAAGATTTGTACCACCGAGCGGAGTCTTCGCTCATGGAGAAGAGAGTTCTTCTTTATATCCGCTCGAGCCATCCCCATTGCCATGAAGTTCAAGAATGGCCAGCCGCTTCCGAACCTTCCCGCCATCAACTACGAGGAGGCGGAATGGTTCGCGAAGATATCCCGGGTCCAGTCCCCGGTTTTCCGTTTTCCGGAGTCGGCGATGGTGATGCTGGGGATGAGCCGGGTGTGGAAGGCGGCGAATGCGGATAAGGTTCCGATCGTCCTTGAATATGGTTCGAACTCTACCCCTTATGGTATGTCTTGTTTCTTTTTTGCTGACTACGATTTTTTCTAACTTTCTTGTTGATTTCAGAGGGTAACGATCTTCAGTCGCTCCTGAATCCGCGGGAGGAAGATGGTCCTGCGCGGATGGGTACTCGTGCTCTGGACGAGAACGAGTTGCCCATCTTAGAGCAGACTGCGGGTCGGTTCGTGGAGGTTTACCCGCCAGGCCAAGAGATCCTGAGCCACCGGCGGCCAGGTAAGCCTATCTTCTACCCTGAACCTCTCAATGTTGTGCCTGCTGCTGGAGTTCATGACATTTCTTCTTCTGAGGAATCCGCAGAAGGTCCTCCACTGGTGCGGAAGAAAAAGGCTGCCGTCGGGAAAGGCAAGGAGAAGGTGGCCTCTACGGCCGACCCGGTAGTCCTATCTGACTCGGAGTCAGATAATGCAGAGGTGGCGGGGAAGCCCGGTGGTGAGGAGACCACCGCTCCGGAGGCTGCAGGTGTTACCTCCGGGGAGGCAGCGACGACGACGGTTACCGGTGTCAAGAGGCCGGCTCCATCGGGTTCGCCCCCGCTCGTCCGTGCGTTCAAGCTCAAGAAACCCCGTAAGTACCCCCATAATTCTTGTCTAGAAACCCCGTAAGTACCCCCAATTATTTACGCACGGAGGATGTGGATTTTGTTGTAATGAAAAAACCACATCATACGTATGACATCCTATTCGGGAGAGACGGGATGGCAAGATTCAACGCCGTGGTATCCTCAGTCCACGGCATGATGGGATGGCCAACAACTGAAGGCGTAGCGATGATCACGGGCATTCCCCAGGTATGCATCGCATCTGTCTCCTCTAAACCCAAACCGAAGATGGCCAAACAAACCATCACTGAACCTGAACAGTGGGCATTCAATGGGAAATATCCCGATCAGGCCGTTACCATTGGCCCGACAATTGTTGATCCAACACGCACCTTACTCAAGCGCTTACTGCAGCGAAACGCAGACATCTTCGCGTGGACACCAGCCGACATGACTGGTGTACCCCGGGGAAAGGCAGAGCATAAGCTCAAATGCGATCCGGCCGTTACGCCGATCGTACAAAAGCGCAGAGTAATGGGGCCCGAGCAAACCAACGCGTGCAGAACCCAAGTCAAGGAACTCCTTGATGCGGGCATCGTGCGCGTCAGCAAATATCAAACATGGGTTGCAAATCCCGTAATGGTACCGAAGAATAACAAACAATGGCGCATGTGCATAGATTTCAAAGATTTGAATAAAGCATGCCCCAAAGATTGTTATCCGTTGCCAGAAATTGATCTCAAGGTGGATTCGGTGGCACCATTTCGCCTTAAATGCTTCTTGGATGCGTATAAGGGGTACCATCAAATCCACATGGCTGTAGATGACCAGGACAAAACCGCCTTTCGGACGCCCGATGGCACATTTTGTTATAAAATGATGCCGTTCGGACTTAAGAACGCGGGGTCCACGTACCAACGACTAATGGACAAAGAGTTTCACGCCCAAATTGGGAGAAACTTGGAAGTCTATATGGATGATTTGGTCATCAAAAGCCCCGAGCCAGAGGCGATGTTGAAAGACATTGAGGAAACTTTCAACACGCTCAGAAAGATAAACATGAAGCTCAACCCGAGCAAGTGTTCATTTGGGGTGGAAGAAGGGAAGTTCTTAGGAGTCATTATTACTAAAGATGGCTTCAGAGCGAACCCTGAAAAGGTCGAAGCCATTGTCAAAATGGAATCACCTACCACCATAAAACAGGCTCAAACACTTAATGGACGACTAGTCGCGCTTAACCGCTTTTTGGCAAACCATGCGGATAGGTCGTTCCCTTTTGTGTCAACGCTAAGAAATTGTTTAAAGAAAACGCACTTCCGCTGGACACCAGAAGCGGAAGCAGCTTTTCAGGAGATTCGATCACGCCTGATCGAACTCCCAACACTCACAGCACCACAAGCGGGGGAGGAGTTAATCCTATACCTCTCCGCAACAGATAGAGCAACCGGGGCAGTCCTGCTTGTAGAACGAAAAGGCATCCAGATGCCAATCTATTATGTTAGCCGCGTGCTGGCAGACGCGGAAACCCGGTACTCTACCCTGGAAAAACTGGTCTTGGCACTTATACACGCTTCACGCAGGTTGAGACGATATTTCCAGGGTCACCCAATCACTATTCTCACCAACTTCAAACTCTCAAATGTTCTAGGCAAACCCGAGTTATCGGGACGTCTAGCCAAATGGGCAATTGAATTGGGAGAATATGCGATTCAATACAAGCCGAGACCAGCCATTAAAGGTCAGGTCCTGGCTGATTTTATTGCAGAAGTCCCCGCTTCACGGGAGAAAGAGTGCCAGGAGGAGGTTCAACCCTCCCCAGCACACGAAATCGATGAAGTCTGGCGACTCTACACTGATGGAGCAGCTAGTAACGAGGGTTCAGGCGCAGGGTTAAAATTAACAAATCCAGCAGGCCAGGAATATACTTATGCTATTCGGCTGGATTTTCCAAGTACGAATAACGAAGCTGAATATGAAGCATTCCTGGCCGGATTGAGGATTGCGCGAAAGATGGGTGTAAAAAATTTGGAAGCCCACGTAGATTCCATGCTAGTGGCAAACCAAATAAACGGGACGTACACGGCTGTGAACGACACAATGGCCCTGTACCTTGCCCAAGCCAAAGCCATCATGCGCGATTTTAATGATTGTAAAGTGATACACGTCAAGCGCAGCGAAAACAAATCTGCGGATGCGTTAAGCAAGCTTGCATCACTGGCCTTCACCCACTTGGGAAAGGACATCCGCGTGGAACTCCTCGAAACACCATCAGTCCCGCACAAGGAAATTTGTGTCATCCAAACCGGTACAGAAACATGGATGACCCCAATAATAAAATACCTTGAAGCAGGAACGTTACCAGAGTCGAAGTCACAGGCAAGAAAACTACGCTGTAAAGCACTGAATTATCAGCTGGTCAATGACACCCTTTACAGACGTAACTTTCTTGGCCCATTGTTAAGATGCGTGGACAACCAAGATGCTGACTACCTCCTAAGGGAGGTTCACGAAGGCATCTGTGGAGTACACGCAGGCCCCCGCGCTGTGGTAGCCAAGCTAAACAATGCGGGATACTTCTGGCCGGGGATGCATATGGACGCGTTGGCATACATCAGAAAATGCAGATCTTGCCAGCTTTACGCACCCAACACGCATCGCCCGAAAAATGAACTTGTTCCTGTCACTTCCTCGTGGCCATTTCAGAAGTGGGCCATTGACGTGACAGGCCCATTTCCAACAGCAGCTGGGAATGTTCAGTTCCTAGTGGTAGCCATTGACTACTTCACCAAATGGATAGAAGCGAAACCTTTAGCCCAAACAACCGCAAAGCATATCAAAAAATTTATTTGGGAATTTATTATTTGTCGTTTTGGACTTCCACAGAATTTGGTAAGCGACAATGGCACCAACTTTGCTGACAAGAAGCTACAGCAGTGGCTGAAAGAACTTCAAATCACCCACACCTTTACCTCAGTGGCACACCCGCAAGGTAACGGTGAGGTGGAAAGAGCAAATAAGAGCATCGTCGAAGGCATAAAGAGAAGACTCTTGGAACATAGATCCGGTTGGGTGGACGAGCTTCCACACGTCCTTTGGGCAAACAGAACGCTGAAGAAGACCAGTACGGGAGAAACCCCGTTCAGTCTCACTTATGGCACTGAAGCCATGATCCCAGTCGAAATCGGTTTACCCTCACCAAGGGTCTTAATCCAACCAGAAGACAATGATGCGGAAAGACGGTTAGACCTTATGCTAACCGAAGAGCGCAGAGACTTAGCCGCCGTGCGTGAAGAAAACTACAAACGACAAATGCAAAAATACTACAACACGCGGGTAAAACTCTGCAACTTCAAGGAAGGAGACTACATACTGCGTAACAACGAGGCTTCGAACCAACAACGCCCAGGAAAGTTGGCCCCGATTTGGGAAGGGCCATACATTATCAAAGTTCTGGGAAAGGGCGCGTACCGGCTCGAAAGGCTCGATGGCACTCCCATCCCTAGAACATGGAATGGAGCTCAATTACGCAAATGTTATATGTAGATCAATTCCAACTTGTAAAGAAAAGGCCTAGAGCCACTTCTAATGGAAATGATTCTCCTTTCATGATGTATTAATAGCTTGTAACCTATGAACTTCCCTTACGGGAAGAAGTAGTTGCGTGTGGAAGGCGGCAATACCCGCATAAACACAACGCCAAAATGTTAAAAAGTTCTAAGGAAAACCTACACGCAGGTCAGATGTAGGTAAAGTTTAGCCATCCTTGTAAGTGCAAGTGACGGTCTTACCCGCACAATCACGAACAAGGAAGCCAAACTTAACTTACCGTCTACCACGTTAAAAGGTTAACTTATGAACACTTAAAAAAGGATAAGAAAAACCTACACGCAGGTCAGATATAGGTCTAAAGTTAAAGCCATCCTACTAAGTGCAAGTGACGGTTACACCCGCACAATCACGAAAGAGGAAGCGAAAACTTTAGTCCATTATCAACCACGTTCAAAGGTTTAACTTAATGCCTTAGAAATTTCGAAAAGGAAAACCTACACGCAGGTCAGATAGAGGGTAAAGATTAGCCATCCTACCAAGTGCAAGTGACGGTTTTACCCGCACAATCACGAAGGAGGAGGCGAAACTTTAACCCATCATCAACCACGTTCAAAGGTTCTTATTCTAAACACTTGGGAAATTGCTAATTTAAACTAAGTATGCAAGTCATAAGTTTATAAAGCAAAGAACCCAAGGAAATAACAATCTTATACGCAAAGAGATTAATATTTCACAATCAATTACAAGAATGGCTGGGTAACTACCCGCCTAAAAGAAATCTATACAAGGCTGTCTATCCTAGCAGTGGGAAGGGATCTTCAGGATCAGGCTTCAGGGCCACCTCCGCTTGGACCAGCACCGTCAGAGCGCGGCTGCCCAAGGAAAGCCTTAAGGATGCTTAGCCCATCATCAGCAGCAGCAGCTTCATTCACCTTCTCCACCACTGGATGCGGGAAGGCAGCGTACTGATTCACAGCTTGGTCATAAGCAGCTTCAGTATTAACATTGAATAAAGGGAAGTTGGAGGGCGGAAAGCCTCTCTCAGCAAACCCTAGACCAAGCAGGAAGCCAGTCTTCTGCCCATCCTCATGAGAAGCGTTGAGGGTTGCGCTCATTGCATCGTCGTAAGAGGTCTCTGAAAGGACCCGACGCACAACCTACAAAAGAAAATTACAAGTTAGAACATTTTCTAATTACGAGCGGAAAGCGTAAAGAAAAAGATAAAGATACCTCAGGCAACGCTTCTCGAAGCAGCCATTGGAGGGTAGCTTGACTTTCTTTGTAAGCACGTTCGGCTCCGCTTTTATCAAGGTTGGCAAGTTGAACTTCCTTGGCGGCAGCTTCTTCGACGCTTTTGAGTTTCCTTTCAGTACGGTCAAGCATCCCCCTCTGGTCAAGGATCTCCTGCAGCTTCTTGGCATCTTCCATTGCCAAGGCGTCATGAGCATGCTGAAGAGCCTTTAATTTGCATTTAAGCTGCTCATTCTCTTCGCGAAGTGGCTCAGCAACAGCTTCAGCCTTGGCAGCCCTCTCAGTTGAGTTTCGCGCAGTCTCCTTGGCCAGCCGAAGCTGTTCATTCACAGCTTGGGCAGCCTTGGAGCGGGCCTCGAGTCGCGCCTGGACTTCAACCTCGAGGGCCTTGAATGCCCTCTCCTTCTCGGCTGCGGCAGCGGCCAACTGCCGGTTCTCCTCCCGAAGAGCCCGCGCTTCAGATACATCTTTGGCGCGAGCTGCTTTTAACTTGTCGTTTTCACGACAAAGCAGCTCGACGCGGGGCTGCGTTCGGGCCTGGAGAACCCGAAGCTCATTGGTTAGCCTACCCTCTTGGTAGCTAGCCATGGCTTCCCCCAACGCACCATGAGGAGCAGCGTGGCGAGCCCAGTCCACGCACTCCACAGGGGTGCGAAGGGTTGTTCCTCGGCGTATGTTCCATCTTGGAACATACACTTCATTGGAATCCGACACTGCAAAAGAAACAAAGGCAGTTAGGAAAAGATGACAAAAATATACAAAGAAAAAAGAACCCTACGTACCTGTAGGGTCAATAACAGGCCGATAGCCGCCAAACCCATCACCTGAACCTAAAGGAAATCCATCCAACAGGTCAGGCAGACGGGAAGGTGGCGTAGATCGGCGGGAAGCCCGGCGCGTACCTGATGGTCCGGCCGTCGGTGCCGGTGGCGCAGGTATAGTGGCAGCCGCCGTGGTAGCCATTGTTGGCGCCGTCTCCTCAGCAACAGTAACCGCCGGCTCCGTGAAAGATGCTGTAAAAATTGCACTCACGGCCGGCGGAGACACCTTCTCAGCTGGAACAGCCTCAGAAAGGCTGGAACCAGCGGAAGCAAGCGTAGACGCCTGGGTCGACGCCTCGGGAAGGCTGACCGAGCCTACCGTCATTGGCGGGGGAATACTTACTCCAACTCCACCCTGGAATGCGTCAACATCCACACCTGCACAAGCAAAAGTGTTAGAAAAATTTATTTGAAACAACAAATCTAGACAAGAATTATGGGGGTACTTACGGGGTTTCTTGAGCTTGAACGCACGGACGAGCGGGGGCGAACCCGATGGAGCCGGCCTCTTGACACCGGTAACCGTCGTCGTCGCTGCCTCCCCGGAGGTAACACCTGCAGCCTCCGGAGCGGTGGTCTCCTCACCACCGGGCTTCCCCGCCACCTCTGCATTATCTGACTCCGAGTCAGATAGGACTACCGGGTCGGCCGTAGAGGCCACCTTCTCCTTGCCTTTCCCGACGGCAGCCTTTTTCTTCCGCACCAGTGGAGGACCTTCTGCGGATTCCTCAGAAGAAGAAATGTCATGAACTCCAGCAGCAGGCACAGCATTGAGAGGTTCAGGGTAGAAGATAGGCTTACCTGGCCGCCGGTGGCTCAGGATCTCTTGGCCTGGCGGGTAAACCTCCACGAACCGACCCGCAGTCTGCTCTAAGATGGGCAACTCGTTCTCGTCCAGAGCACGAGTACCCATCCGCGCAGGACCATCTTCCTCCCGCGGATTCAGGAGCGACTGAAGATCGTTACCCTCTGAAATCAACAAGAAAGTTAGAAAAAATCGTAGTCAGCAAAAAAGAAACAAGACATACCATAAGGGGTAGAGTTCGAACCATATTCAAGGACGATCGGAACCTTATCCGCATTCGCCGCCTTCCACACCCGGCTCATCCCCAGCATCACCATCGCCGACTCCGGAAAACGGAAAACCGGGGACTGGACCCGGGATATCTTCGCGAACCATTCCGCCTCCTCGTAGTTGATGGCGGGAAGGTTCGGAAGCGGCTGGCCATTCTTGAACTTCATGGCAATGGGGATGGCTCGAGCGGATATAAAGAAGAACTCTCTTCTCCATGAGCGAAGACTCCGCTCGGTGGTACAAATCTTTAAACCCTTGATACGGGTTGTAAGAGTGTACCACCCTTGGATGCACCTCCAAGTATAGAAGGTCATCAGGCGGTCAACAAGGGGCTCAAGGCCCAGTATCCGGCACACCCACTCAAAGTGCCGGACCTTGGCAATGGCCATGGGGTGCACCTCTGTCAGGTGCACACCGTGCCTCTCTAGGACACGGTACACAAACTTTGTCAACGGAAACCTAAGGTTCCCGTAGACAAAGAATGCAGCATAAACCCCGATCTTGCCACTAGGGGCATCGTACACAGTATGGTGGGGCTCAGGAAACTCAGGCTCGAGAGACTCGAGCATGAACTTCCTGACGATATACTGGTACAGCTCGACAGGAAGATAACACTGGCATTCGCCAGCAGTCTTCTGATCATCAGCATCGTGAGAAGACATGGTGGAAGAAAGAAGAGATTTCAGAGCAATGCTTTACTGAAAAAGAGAAATTCGCCGGAAATTACTGGAGAAGAAGAGATGAAAGTGGAAAGTGTGAATTGCAAATAACCTTCTCCCCCTTTATATAGCAATCGCAATTAATGCGATGAATTTAATACGGAAGAGAGAGAAATCAAAGGTGCAATGAAACTATGACGCGTGGCAAAAGCAAACTGGCAACAGCTGTCAAAAAGGACGTGTGCCAGAGATTTCGCGGCTACGCGCCCGAAATCCCGTGCCCACGCGCCCGAAATCCCGTGCCCACGCGCCTGAAAAAGCAACTGGAATGACCACATAATGTCATGTCGCCATAACTTCTGGCACGTCCTGACACAGTCAGAAGAAACCGTCGCACGACGTTTGAGGTATTGGGTTGTTATCCATCCAACTCTTCAAATTTCAAAATTTAAAAATTTGAAGACTAAGGTTCAAAAAAGTAAGCGGGAAAATACCCCTTACCTTGGCAAACAAGTAACCATAAGCCGGGTGTGGGTACAGTGTAAAGGCAAAACCCTTCACATACCTAACACCCGCAGGGAATTGAAGCCAAAATATTTGGCAACCAAGTAACCATAAAACGGGTGCGGGTACAGTGTAAAGGCAAAACCCTTCACATACCTAGCACCCGCAGGGAATGGACGCCAGGAATACCTTGGAAGTAAAGTAACCGTAAGACGGACGCAGGTACAGTGTAAAGGCAAAACCCTTCACATACCTAGCACCCGCTGAGAATTGAAACCAGGAAGGATCTTCTGGGCAATGCTTGTGAAAACGGAAGTAATATCCCCGCATTGCGGGAACATCGAGTACTACGTTGTTTGAGGCTCCAAGATGGAATTGGTGGTTTAAACATAATTGATCACTATGTTCAAAAACTACCAGAACCACAGGGAGAATCCGCACAACTAAGACTCAATGCTCCTGACTTGCGAGGAGGTTACAGACCTACCCGCATCATACCCAAAGACCAAGCAGGAAACTCGGGAATTTCTGCAAGTGACAAGGACTTCCGCGGGAAGAACCCCCATGGAAAACCTTACAAAAACCCCTTTTCAAAACCCTTTGCTTAAGTCCAAAAATTCACCTCACTTTATTAGACATTCGTGAGAAGAACATTGGACTGGGGGGACTTGAAGAGGTAGGTCCCAGCAGGGCTCAGTTGGTCCCGCATGACTCACCTTGAACAGGGATGTCTGCGCAAAGACCATCTACTCCCGCAGGACCCACCATGCTCAGAGAAGCCTACGCGCAGTATGCAAGCTGCATACGCAGGGAAAAGCCTCTCAATGGTAAAGTAACCCGCCTGTTCCCGCAGTTGCGGATACAAGCCATCAGGGAAGGCTACCCGCACAGCATAGCTACACGCATAAGGCTTAACACTTACAAATATTCAGTGTCACCTGAAAGAATGAGCAAAGGCGGGAGGGGGAAAACTCCCGCCAAAATGGGCCAGTCCGTATGATGGAGGATCTTTTGCGTGATACCTGACGAGGTAAAGACAAAAGATCTGACCAAGAATGCGACAGCTCACTGACAGCAGCGTGGCAGACAGCACGCCACAGCACTGTGACCAATAGCCGCCGCCTGCCCACCAACTCCTGCCAGACCACGTGCCTAGCCTGCAGTTGGTAGAAGACGAAGAGTGCACGGCACGCCTGCTCTGTGTCAGCCGCTACCTATCCACCACTCACAGGTAGGGCACGTGCATAGGTTACAGTTGGTAGCGTGTTGGGCCGGCTAAACCCCTTGGAAACCCACCTTCGGCTATAAAAGACAGCAAATGGTATTATCATTTCATCATCTACTATCTCGTATAACTTACTTGATAACTGCTCTAATAGTATTCATATACTTTTATATTCAAAGAGCAATATAGACTGATTCTCACGCCGGAGGGTGGTCACAAGGAGGTACCCCCCCCCCCTTCTCAGTGACGAGCTTACGGTGTCTGTTTTGCAGGTTCCCTGAAGTACAACTTACTCTGCTGGACCTAACCTTCGTGGGAAACATTACTTAGCCCCCAGATTACCTATAATCTGCCCGGGGTCACTTAGTGTTTCTTCACTTTCGTACTTAGGGCGTTAGTTACGCATACATCTAGCCTCATTGCTTTACCTACGACCTGCTTCTTTTAATAGCCTATTTGTAACGAAGAGAATGTCCGCCACATATATTGTCAAAAATGCACCTTTATATGAATACTTGACCAACACATCTATGTGGCATAACCATACCGCTTTCTTGACTCGTACGTCCTAGTCTATCATGCATGATTGCTAAAGAAGAATCTATATGGTCTTTAATCAAATCCCAAAAGCCTGGTCCTTCAAGATGCTTTTTGCCTGTTACTTTATGCTTCATGAAGAGCTTTGATCACCCTTATTTGATCATGTGCAACTTAGCTGTTTTAAGTTAATGCAAGCTTATATGATTTATCTACCCATATATATATTTCTAAACAACAACTCTCTCTAACTACATTATTTTGTACCTAAATGGTACCAACTTTCATTTTCTATCTATTCAGTACTGCTTGACTAGTTTTGCTTTGAATGGTAAATCAAACAGAAGAAATTCATTTTTTTTATAATTCCTTTTGAAGGTATTCCCAAATTAGCCTTTATTTTTATAAATATAGCATTTACTCATAATCACGTTCTAGATTTTATTCGGAATTTAATGCTTCATTTAATAAGTCAACTAATTGAAAAAATAATAATTATTAGTAATACAGAAAATACTCATCTATATATCTATATCTATATGTTAAAACAATAAATTCTTTCCATAAATAGCAGGTATTTTTATAATTTCTTGTTAATAAAATAATTTAAAATGAAATTAAATAATTCTTTCCATTAGTAACATGCATTCGTATAATTTTTTAATAATAAAATAATTCAAAACTAAATAAAATCGCATTTAACTTCTAGAATTTCTCCATAATATAATAAAGCAAAATTAATTCATTGCTAATTCATTTTAAAATTTTGATTAGATCCATGATTTAACTTTCTGGATTTTAAATTTGTTTATGGTATTGATGCCAGGATTTGAAGATAGACTTAATCATTCTTTTTGTTATCTTTTTTTCTTAATCATCCGCGTATCACACGGATTCTAACCTAGTAGCTAATACAGAGATTGTCAACATTTAAAAATCAGTCTTAACACAAAAAATTGAAAATGTATAATACATTTTCTTTGAAAGGCTAACATTATTAAAAGAAAAAGACCGGGACGACTTACAAGAAAACCGAAACGTATATTTTTATTTTACATAAATAAAAAGGACTAATACCGATACGGCTCATGCCATAGTTTTGGAAATTCTTCATTTTCAAAGGCTGCTCAATTTGTTTATACATAGGGACCCAAACTATATAAAACGAAGACGACAAGAAGTTTCGGTGACAAGATGCATGCGTTCTGCTTTAATTCTTTTATATATTAATAATATTTGCCACGTAAAACAGGATTTAATTTACAAAATGTTATCAAACAAAGTTTGTTTAGGAACCAGTAAATAAATACAAACCAACTCAATAAAAAAAATTCTCACCTATTATTGTCAACAAAATTAACACGCACCCAATTATGATATTAAATATTTTTTTATTGAAAATAAAATAAAAATGATGAATCTCTCATGTTTCATATGTAAGATTGTAACATGGGAAGGTTATTGCGTGAATGTTGATGTGAAACTTTACTCTTTTATAACATATATAGTTATTAGAGTTGTATACAAGTGCTATATATTATTTAGAACCACCTTATCAATTATCATGATTTAAACGTGTTTTAATGTTGGCAAAATTAGGCAATAGTAAGTTATGATTTATAATTTTTTAAAGATGAATGCATGTTTTAAATTGATGGTTTTGCTTCATAATATTATTATTATTATGGGACCAATTTGGCATGGTTCATACCCATAAAGATTGTCACTATAGGGTTTCATTTATAGCGACTACACTATACCTACGACATGTCGTCTCTATAGGTGTAATCTGTATAGTTGTCAAAACAATAGTTCAAAATTAATGGTTGCAGCGATTATCGACAAATCCAATATCTTATAAAAAGTAATAAACGGATTATCATCACTAATCCTATCCTAAAATGAACTTTTAATTGCAATACTTAATATAAATATATTTATTGTTTAAAAATAATAAAGTACAGAATACTTAACAAGCAGATAATAATTTTAATTACACAAAGACTATTTAAAAAGTCCTAAAAAATATGAAAACAAAAATAAGTCCAGACATACCCCCCCCTAGCCAAATAAACGCCCTTGCCTCCGTACCGCAGCCAGGGACAAAAAGGGAAAACAGCTGTACCTTATATATAGCAATGCCGTGTCCGTGTGAGCCACCGAGACAAGGAAAGATCACCGTCGAGGAGATCCACACAAGATATTGATATAGTCATTTCCACGAATTGATATCTTAAGGCTGAGGGGTGCGGAGCGCTAGTCAGGGCGCGTGAGGGCGTTCGCTAGCGCCCCGGGGCGCGAGAGCCACACCACCGGGGCGCGAGAGGGGCGCGAGAGGGGCGCGAGAGCGGAAAACGAGGCAGGCGCGGGCTGGGTAGCGGCTGGGAATGGCGTGATGATGCATGGGATTCCGGAATAGAGCCGTTGGGCTCAATATTATATTAAAAAAAAAAAATTGTTTTTATGTTAATAGATTTTTAATTAACAAAAAATTGAAATCAAATCGTAAAAACTATCTTCTAATTAGTTTTCATGTTAATAGATTTTTAATTAATGTTTTGTTTTTAATAATACGTTTTTTTAATACATTTATAAAAAAAAAAAAAAAACCGCTCGCGCCCCCTCTCGCGCCCCTCCACACCATGCCCCGGGGCGCTATCACCACTACCAATACCCATCTTATCAAGTTTCTCTCTCTGCCACACGTCACAATATTATTGGATGGCGCCCCCACTCACGCCCCCTCTCGCGCCCCCCACACCCCTCAGCCTAATTATTTTTTTGTCTGTACATATTTTGTCAGATTTACTTTTGAGATTGAATTTGTGATTCTTCTACATACATTCATTCTATTTTGACTTATTAGGGGGTTTCAAGTTTCAACAATGGAAGATAAATTTTGACTTTTACTGTAGACTGTCAGATCTTTTTGTTTAATTTTTATTTTTTTTTTATTTTCCTTTATTTTTTGTGACGGTTTCGAAGTTGTAACTTGTAATTATAAGTTTCTTAATAATATTCGATGAAATGCTTAATCATTTATCCGTTTTCTTTTCTTTTTTTTTTTGAGAGACAATTATCAGTTATCTCCAAATAATAAATACTCTGATTTAGTTTTAGTTCTTTTGTATTGTAATTACAAAGTTGGAACAGTAAAAGTGTATATGAAAAATAGTTGTAATTGGTTGATTTATAATTTGCAAGTAAATTAAAATAGTATAATTGTTAAATTTTTATTTTTCAAAGGCCTAAGGTAAAGCTTTTTCATTGTGTAAAATATAAAAGTAAAGATAAATTGAGTAGAAAATATATTTTTATATTAGAATTACAAAAATAAAAATTAAGATAAAGAAATGTATGAATATTTAATTAAGTATAAACGTTTAAATTCAACAGTTTTAATTTTTAATTAACAGCTAATATTTAACTCTGAATTCATCTAAATTCATAGTTTTATTAATCCTTTATTATTAGATTAACAAAATTATCAATTTTATACATCAATTGTCTAAACTAAACATAAATACATATATATTATTTAGAGTTTTACTTGTTCGTTCCCAGTAAATAATGTAATGCTTGTTTTGAAATAAAATTATATAAAAAATAAATAAATAATAATTATCTCTAAAATCCAAAATGTAGTTGGAGCGGACAAGATTAATATAATTAAACAAGCCCATGAATTAAGACAGGGCAACAGCAACTTTATTTTGGGGGGAAATATCTTATGAGGAAGAAAGTAAGATATTATATGTACTTGTGACAAACAAATAAAGAGTCACCAATCCACTTTATCTGAAACATCAATTTTCAGGTTCATTCACATCTGAAAAAAAAAAGAAGATTGCTCTTTCATTTTCGATTGAATTCCCTACCACGATCTACGTTATGGTTGTAAAAATAAAAAATTTAATTTTCTACCGGCTCCATCTATATCTTAAATAAATAAATAAATGTGTATGTTAATTAGTCCAACTAGTGCATTTATTTCATGACTGTATAATGAACAGAGTCAAAGTGGGTTTGGGCATGAAGTTAAATCAGCCAACTTGATTTAGCTCACTTATTTTAACGAGTTAAAATGTTAAGCTCGAGTTCAACTCAAAAAAAAAAAAAGAAAGAAAAAAAAAGGAGAAATAAAGAAAACTTGAGTTATGTTGTTTAGCTTTTATTACTTTTAGGGTCTTTTACACATGAAACAAAAATAATCTTTTTAATATATACAATGCATAAATACGAGATTGCCCCTATAACTTATTTGCGTATAGATAAATGCACATAAACGTATTCCTTCTAAATAATTTCATGTAACTTATATTATATGAAATTTCAATTAGTACAATAAAACGTTGTAGCAAAGTCATCCTGATAGTAGAAGATTATAACACGTACATCCTTCAAAGCACAGTTTGTGCATATTAGCCAAACGAGAGAAAGTATATTTGCATATTATATTGGCTTTTTTTTTTAATATAAAAAACAAGTAATAGTATTTAAATAAACTCATGCACAAGTTGACGAATGCATATCCATGTATCATGCCAGTATTTCTTCTGTGTTCACTTATCGATAGGTTTAAGATTTTAAAAATTAAACTAACATGGTTGAGCATTAACCAAGCCATACATTATATGTTAGACCGATATGTAGGGTATGTTTGGCAAAACTATCTGGTGGCTTTTAGCTAGAAGCTAGTAGCTGATAGCTGAAAGTTGGTAGCTGTTAATGTCACACCCCGACCAAAGGCGGCGGAACATGCCGAGGTGTAACGATTGTCCATAAGCACATGACACTAATTAAAGTGACAGCATTTAATAAACTCATTTCATTTCACAACATCGAAAATGTCACATAACAATTATCCATAAAATAACCATAAACAAGATATCACAAAATATGACAAATTTGATATTGTTCATTTTTACTAATATTCTAAGGTCTTTGATGTCGTTTCTTCACAATCACAAATCAACCAAGATGCAAACCTGCAACATTTCATAAAATAAAGTTTATCAACACAAAGGTTGGTGAACAATTCATAAGTTTAATCATATTAGTATATAATAAAGATAGCCACAAAACTTGCATACAAAACGATAAATAAAAGTGGTAATTTGGATAAATAGATATCACTAAACACATTAGCGACACCTAGCTATAAGCGATGCCAAATAGTCTAGGATTTTATAGTTATCGTTAATTGCATTACGTTAACGACACCTTGCTATAAGGGGATGCCAAATAGTCTAGGATTTTATAGTTCCACCAACCAAAAGCGATAAACACATAGGCATATAAGCATAGAACACCAAATCGAGCAATTATTTAGGTAAAGTATACAACTACGTTTGTGGTTTAAGATTCAAATATAAAGCATTTTGTTGAATAAGTATGAAATGTTACCCCCAAAATAAAAGATGGAAAATGGGGTATGAAGTACTCACCTTCAAGTAGTAAACTTGAAAGCTGATAATTTGGAGATTTGTCAGAACGACGAGTTTAACGCACAATGCCTAAAAAGAAAAGAAGTCTTGAATTTAGAAAGGTTGTCTTGAAGGTCTTTAAACAAAATAAATGTTGAGAAATTTAAATAATTAAAGTTCAAGGTTTAAAATGTAACTATTTAAGAATTTATAATAATTACCCTTTAAAAATGTAAGTTTGCTCGAACCGGGTTAAAGTATCTAACCTTAATATTTACTCAACCTATGTTAAGTAATAAGGTGGATAAAATGTAAGAATGCAAATCCCTTTGGAATAAAGATACTAAAACGGTTTTATTTTATCGAGTGTTCGGGTTGTCGGTTCGGGTATTGATAATTGGTCAAACCCAAAGTCAACTTTCCAAAATATTGAATGTTATGAGATAACTCAATAAAATTTAATAAGACTTAACCAAGTATGTAGTTCCATTGTTTTAGAACTAACAACGCACGTTAAGCGAGTGTTCGGTTTTGTCGGTCCAAACTTTGTTATGAGATCAAGTTGGATCCAACATTTCCAAGTACTTAAGAAAATATTTAAAAATCAATTTGTAACTATTTTTAAAGAAATATACAAGTCTTGATGGCTAAAAAAACACACTTGTGTGTCTTAAGCGAGTAAGAATCAATTTGGTTTCCACATGTCCAACCACTAAAGAACTTGTATAATAATGTACAAATAAAAAAAATACTTTAAGTTTTACAACCAAAAGTTAACAATAAAGTCTTTAAACAAAAGTTCGGTTTTTGGTTCGGATCGTGTTTCAGGTTAAGACCGAGGTAAGATTCTACAAACCCATAACCATAGAATTTGTAAAAATGAGTTTAGAAACTTAGATCTAACAATAAGCATGTTTAAACAATTATTTAACAAAACTAGTAACAAAGTTCGGTTTACGGTTTAGAGCTATTTACGGTTAAACCGAAGCATAGACTCTTAAAAACCCATAACCATGGAACTTGTAAACATGACCAACAAACTAAAATAAGCAAGATTAATATGTATGAACAAGTTATATAGATGTATATATATCAAGGACACGAAATCCTCCATGAAGTCTTGCCTTATGAGGTCCGAAACCTCACCGACCGGAATCGGAGAAGTAACTACCAAAGATAAACAAGGGGTGTATATTATATATATGTTGCACAACCATAAACAAGTATTAATAAGGCTACATAAACTAATTAAGATGAAAGACTAAAAACCTTCAAGAACACTTAAGAAAATAACCTTGAATCTTTGATGTTTGAGAGAGGTTTTTTTTTTTTTTTCTTTTTTGAGTTGTAGCAAGGAAAAATGAAGAGGAAATGTGGTGTATATATAGGGTAATGTTGGTGGTCAAATATGGGTGTGAGACACAGGAGTTTTCATGCAAAATGGATCAAGACAAAAACACAAAACAACAAAAAAATAATAATAAAAATAAATAAATAAATAAATAAAAATAAAGGTAGGATGTTTTCAAGACCCAACAAGTGTGAAACAATATTGTAACATAAATCCATCATTTTGATTATAACATAACCTTCGGTTTACAAATCGGGTCGGTTTACATAATAAACAAATACAAAAACGAATACAAACAAGACCCGAAATTGACAAATGTCACAGTTAACTGTAGCTTTTTAGATATATTTAGGTGTGACCAAAGTAGCTGGAACTTTTAATAAAACTAGTTGGGTGCCCGCGTGGTGTGACGGAGTGGGAGTGCTACCTGACATCAACCGCATAATCAGTGTCGTTATATGATTCACCTGATGGCAGTGCACACATAACCCGAATGTACACGTGCAATTTGTGCAAAGACAGTACGCATGTAATCGGTGGTGAAACTCAATAAACAAAGCCAAAATATACAGTAATTGCAAATAGATAATATTTTAAACAAATCTGTTTTGATTTGAATCTCATTCCGACCCGACACTGTTTTAATCTGAAGCATATTCTAACCTGACCCCTTTCGACTCAAAATCTTACCAACACTTTTCGAATATGAAACACTATTCTAAGAATAAAAGTTTTTCTTATATTCTATACCTCGCATATCGTTTTTAGTTAAAAAGTTACCGAAGCAACTTTGTGAACAATCTGATATGTGAAGTAGTGTGTTCTTCAATAAAACAGTGAATAAAACACGGTAAAAGTAAATGGTTGACACGCGATGTAGCGATAAAAAACCTAAGATTTTGGTGAGGATACTTGGAAAAAAACTTCGAGAAGGGAAAATGATCCTCTACCTCAATTAATTAAGTAAGAAATAGGTTACAACTCGAGAACAATGTTGATCGAAGCTAAAAGTTACAGAGAAAGTGTTCATGGTGTGTGAGATGTGTCCTTATTCGATCAACAATACCTCCTGGTATAGTAAAAGAAAGATAACTAATATCCTTATAAATCTGGTGTTTTAGCTTGTTCTCCACTCCTAGCCGTTATAGACTTTTTCTTTAAGCTTTCACATGCTATTTGACTGGAAGTCCGATTCTTTAGGCTGACCAGTCCACTAGTCGTTGCATAATAAACCACATGGAATAACCTGCAGGTATAAATAGTAAATAGAAGTAACTGACTCTGAGGATCCCAAAGCTTTACTTGGTCAACACTTTTATCCGTTATAACTATTTCCACACGTTTTTCTTCAGTTATTTTAGTGAACCTTTAACGTGAATTATGTCACTAATATTCAACTACAAGAATAAATCAGATCAAAGAACAAAATAAACTGTTAGAACTCAAGATCTTGAAAAAGTCAAAATCAGAGATTTTGAAAATCAAGGATTATGAGTCATAATCATATAGTAAGCCGTTGTTTCATAACATTTATCTTCTTAATTAGTGTTGAGACCATAGTTGTCATTTTATGTGACCAAGAGGATTCAACTGTTGCTCTAAAGAGAATAGTGTTAGATTCATATTATGGGAGGTGTATACAATAATTATCCAAGAGAATGGTGATAATAATAATAATAATAATAGTATTGAAATGAGTTTAGGATGGTGGTCCTCCCTTACAACATAATACCCACTTCTCTATATATAGAAGAAGGATTACAATTATTATTCTATGCATCATTGAGCCTTCTTTCCTGGGTCACTGTCATTCTTCTTATTTAATGGGTCTTAGCCTACCTCGGGAGCCAAATTCTAAGGTAGGCTCTTCAAGTTTCCCAATCTATTGTGCTCATTATTTATGACGAGTACAATGGACTCACAACAAGTCTCTATTCTTCCTCTGTCATGACCTCTTGTTTGATCCACCTAAAACTCCGTTTGACCTTTATATGGTCAGGGGGTATCTTTGATACAAAAAAGAATATCCATCAAACTATTATATACTAGTTCTTCACCTATGAAGTTTCCCCTGGGCCATTGTTCTCTTTGACTTAGGCCCCATCCATTCCAGCAACATGGCTTGACACATTTGTTGTTCTAATCCTTTCTTTCGGGTTGGTACTACCACTTGTTTAGATCGATTGGACAAGTCCTCAATCCTTTTGGAATCTTTGATTTCATTTAGTTACTTTGAGAGGTCTTTTGGTTACTCTCTTTTGGGCGTCCTTTCTTTAGCCACCTTACTTTGAGTCTGTGTTTGCTATTAAGCCTATTTCTCTTATCACTTGAAGAGCCTGTTTCAAAGGTAACCTCTTCAATTAGCATACTTCTTTTGTATCATATTCATAAATTAAATACCAATTTATATTTATATAATACAATATTTAAATACCAAGCGACAAAAGAAGGTTGGATGAAAGGAAATTTAGGTCTGAGATTGCGATTTGAAAGATATAATTGAAAGGTGCGCTTTTTTTTCTTTTTTTTTAATTTCTTTTGTTGCCTACTTCAATTCCTTGACCTAACTTTTCCATCAATTCAAGTAAATTGTTTTTTCTTGCCTCATTTCCCATTTTCCTTTCGAGTTTAAAATTATGAAGGTTTAGATTTTCAGTTTCTCACGCGTTTGCAAATTTGAAAAAAAAAATAGTAATCTTTTAAACATACTATCATATAAATGGGATATAACCAATTTAAAATAAAATTTTGTGATAATCACTTGGTTAAGACATATTTTGATTAAGTTTAGTACATAAGTCACCAAGTTGGTTATGCAATGCTACAATAATTGATTTATCTCTTATGCTATGAGTCTCTTCAAGGCTGTATAGGCGTTTTGAGCTCACTTAAAGAAGCGAAGTGGCTCACGTGGAGTAAGGATGAAGGATAGACATTTTTGCCCCCGAACACCTACGTACGGCTTTTGTGAGTGAGGACGGCATTTTTGGAGGTGATTTTGGATATTAGAGGCGCAAGCCCATACATACATTAGTGAGCGTCGATGACGTAAAGACACTTAGATGCTCTAACAAAGTACATGTACAAGCGTATTAGGTTTCTTCAGCTTCAACTCTCCACTTCAAATTAGTTTTCTACCTACTTAATGCACCTCTATGTATATCAATAAAAAAATATACATTTTGAGCCATTTTTATTAGTTACCCAATAATTGATAATGTTGGATATCTGAATCCATTAATTCGGTGACAATGAGTTATCTTTAGTAATGGGGTCACAAATGAGTACTGGTAAGAAATGTCCACCAAAGTATTAACACCTTCGTCATCAAGAAAAGGCTAACACATTGTGTATCCCCACAAAACGGCAACATGTTGCTACTAGTATTCTCCTTTCAAAATACATTCTTGATTAAGATTTAAATATATCATTAGTTATAAATTATTTCTTGATTATACTTGGTTTATTAATCCCTTTTTTATTTTAAAAGGATATTTTCTGCTTTTTAATTATACTAAATTATATTACAAGGGCAGCAAGAATATCAAGTAGATTTTTATGATTTTTTTTAGTTAGGCTTTGTGTTATATAATTACCCAGTTTTGCTAGTTATCATGTTATGTCACTACCAGGTAGGCATGAGGGAATGCCATGCTTTTTGGCAATTTACGTGTTATGGGATAACCCAGTTTTGTTAGTTATCCTATCATATTTTGATTTTTCAAGATAATTTTTTTAATGTTTATTCTTATTATTTTTATAAAATACTCCAAACAAAAAAAAAAGAAAACTACTAAATATTATTTTAAAATGTTGGTGGTCGAAACGTACGTATGATAAGCAAAGTTAAAAAGGGGAAGTAGCTGGAGTGAGGTTGTCCTGTACTTGTAGGGTGCACCGGCGCCAATACCACATGGGAAGGGCCTACCAAGTACCAACTATAATGGTCAACGTTTTGGTATACTAATGTGTATAAAATTTTGGTTGTTCAATATTCAAAGTAAAAGATATCAAATTTAGTTTGTATACTGGTTACAATTCTTTTTAGGGGTTAGATATTTTTTTTTTGAGTGATTTACTTAAAATGCTGTATAGATAAAAGGTAAAGTTCAAACTAGCAAATGATACAAGCGTAGCATTATAAACAATGAGAAATTTAGAACTTTTCAATTGGTTGTGGTATACTTGTATATCATCACTATTTAGAGGTCAAAATGTGTGAAAGTAACTGTATTAGATATTTTTGATTGATGATTTTATCCATCGGAGGATCAATAGATCCCAAACCCCGAGTAACTCTGCTATTTTAAACAAAGACAAAACAATACCCTTAACTTAAAACGAATTGAATACTTGACTTCCACAAATTTACTTGTGATATTCTCTATATATTTTGCTATTGTATTTATAGGAAAGAGATTTTTTAAGAACCATGTTGAGTTTTAAGAACTTAAGTACTCTATTATAAACCATACATTTAATTAAATGGATTGGAATATGTGGTTGAGATTAAATCTGGCAAAAAAGTCAAAGTATGAGAGAAAATAAAGATGTAACTGATTACACTAACTTTTACGTCAGTTACACATGTGTAAAAAGTCGACTCGGTGCGTAAAAAATTCTATAATTTTTTTACGTCTATGTAACCTACATATATTACGCATGTGTAAAAAAAAATTCGAAAAAAAAATCGTTACACTGAGTTCTTTCGAGTTCTTAAAACTCAAAGAGATTCTCATTTGAAATCTCCTCGTATTATATATATACAGTTATACACACTCACATGTTACTAAGTATGTTTAATAAATTGTAAGTTTTGTTTTACATGTAACTTATTTTAGTAAAACAAAAAAAACGTTGGGATATAATCAATCACATTATATCTTATTATTGATAATGACCTGATAAGACTTAAAAAATATATGCAAAGAAATTTATGATTATCCTTCTAAGACTATTAAAAGTATGTGTGTAGAAATAATCTTATATGCTTTTTATTTAAATTATACAAAATATATATTTATAGAGGGGAAAGACTGATCACCCATTGAATACATAGTATTATTAGGAAAATTCCAAAAACAAGCGTTTATGAAAACAAATTTCAAGTTTTAGATGTCACTTGCAAAAAATTTCAGAAATATGTTATAAACTAGTCGTGACGAGTATATTATGATAACACATGAGTAGTTTGTTGACTAATTAAAACTTGCCAACCGTAATGAGCATGTTCAATAATCATTTACTCATCACGACTAAATAAGTTTCATGCTTTGTAATCAACGCCCACGAGTAATTCATAAGCTCTTTAGTCGCGAAGACTAGTTTACCCGGTTTACATTCTCTACACGAGCAGTTTATTAGTAGTTAACTCGCCACGACTAGTTTAACCTTACAATCTACTCGTCGCGACTAGAGGACTGATAAATTACTCGTGGGCGTTGGCATGAAACTTATTTAATCGTGGCGAGTAAATGATTAGTGAACGTGGTCGTTACGATTATTTTAAGGACATGCGACAAGTTTTAATTGGTTCTACAAACTACTCATTACGGCTAGTTTATAATACATAATTCTGGAATTTCTTGCAAATGACACATAAAACTTGAAATTTGTTTTCATAAACGCTTATTTTCGGAATTTTCCCTAATATTATATGATGTCGTAAGATCAGTTTAGGCTTGGCCCACTAGAGTCCAGTCTACTACCATGTCATGGGTTCATGGTTGTCTTCAAGATGCATTAAAATTTTTTAGACAAATGGCGAAAAAGATTTTGGGCTTTAAGTAAAACCTTTTTTTTTGTTAAACCGTGAGCTAAACCGTTGGTTCGATTTTTTCTCATTGAAAACAAAAACTGAATCGTTGAAAATTTAAACTGAATCGTTACTAACGTTTTGGTTTCACACGTGGAGCTTCAATAATAAGTTTACAGTCCTGTTCGGTTTTATATGGCCGATTTTCGGTATAAACCGTAAACCAGACCGTTTGCTATGGTTTGAACATTCAGAAACAGACTGACCAAAAGTGGTGATTGGTTTAAATGTTTTCAAGGTTTCAAACGAACCTTGAACATCCATAACTTTTACATGATTACTAAGATTTTTGTATCCCACCGTATCGCGCAAGCACCTTTCTTTCTAGTATACACACACACGTAGTTTCTTTTTTTAAAATTATGAATTATTATTTTATTAGATTTTTCACCATTTGACACTCTTTTAAGTTATCTATGCAATATTTCATTATCATCTAACTCAATGACAGGCAGCTGGTCCTGGAACTTAGAACTGAAAGGAGTTGTAATCAAATATACTAAACGACAGCTGTTCGTAGTTTGCGTGACAAGTGACTCACTTTTGCTGGAACTTATGGGCCCAAACGTGCTCATTTATAAAGGAACTAGGTTTCATCATTCTAAACATAATAGATGTAACGTCACGTGTTTAATACAAATGGAAAATCTAATCTAAGCCAAACCGATTTAATCTCTGGCATATACGGTGGTGTCTATGGATGAGGTGATTACCCAAGAAGGTAACGTTGATTGAAGGCGAGTAGAGGCTGCTGGTGGGTTCGTGGCTGGATCAGATGTCGACAGGGAAAATTGTAGGTGTGGCGGTGGCATGGAGGGGAAGGAACATGTGGACTACCAAGATTGGTGCGGTGCATGTTAGCATTCCCATCTTAAACGAAACTGTGGCGCCAACTTTCCAAATTATACTTATTAGATAATTGACTTGGACTTTTTTTTCACTTTACAGCCCAAAACTATGACAAATTAAATTTAAATTAAACTAGATTTTGACCCTGCTAGATAGCCAGATATGTGCATTGATTTGATAGAAACAGTGAAAGGGTTACATAGACAAAGTTTAAATAAGCAGTTTACATAATTATGTTTAGATAGTTATTGGGTAGCATTTGGCGTCACGGCAATTTTTTGTGTTGCCTTCGTCTGCATGTGTCTTCAAAATATTTAAAACGATTTGCTGTTATGTGCCGGCTTGCCTTATTTGATCTGATTATAGATCATGGTTGCTGGCTGCTTAAGTCTTTTATCAAGGATGTCCTGCAATTTTGTAGCTGTTGGTGTCTTATTAAGTTTGTGTGTTACTTTGTTGATTTATGTTTACCTTAAGCTGCCCAAAAAAAGGTGGTTTGGTAGGGTGAGATCAGTTCCTGGCCTCCTTTGCTGGAGGCGTTTCTGTTTCTGCAGGTTTATTATTGTAATTATTATTTTTGTGTTAGGTCAGTCCGGTGGCTGTAGACAATATTGAAGCTTGTTTGTTTACCTGTTGTTTCTTGCTGAGTCCCTTTGTTGCATTCTTTTGCGGGCGTTGTTGGCGGTAGTTGGTTAGCTGGTTGTTTTTTGGTGGGCGGGGTGGTTGGTGTGTCTGTTACGCGTGTGACGATTGCTGTGTTTGGTTTCCTGCTGAGTTCTTTGTGTTGTTGCAAGTGAAACCTTGTGCGCAGCCCTTTGATCTGCTGGAACGGTTCTGGGAAAGTTGTTGTATCAGTGTACCCTTCTTTTTGAATGAGATCTTCGCAGCTTTGACCCATGAGTGATGCCATCGTGTCGTCAAAAAAAGCGGCTGTGATTTTTCCAGTTGCGTCTTCTATGGTTGCTGATACGCAATACCTGTGTATATAGAAGGAAGGTTTGTGAGAAAGTTTAGGAGTTGTGTATGGCAATTTTTTGGTATACCTTAATACGACGTCCGTTAAGATTGCATGATCTTCGCATTTGTAGAAGTCTTTTTTTTCGCCGTGTTCCTTTCCTTTGTCAGTTGTGTCAGCCTCTGTTTTGAATGCTTTATTCTTGCACATGTTGCATGATTTGTAATACCAGATCTTGTTGTCAGTGGCATTGATTTCTGTTATTGTCCCGATATGTTGTTTCCGTGCGAGTTAGAAGCAGGGTAGTGTAGTTTTGTTTGAATCACTTGATTATAGTTTGTAAAAGTCTACCAAATTGCGTACCGTGCTTTGTTTGTTGAACAGTTCCATCACTTCAGCTATTGACAGTTCGGGTTCTTGTTCCTGGGTCGGCTGGATGTGTATGGTTGAGGCAGTTGTGTAGCCTAGCTCCCTATACCTGTAAGTGGTTAGCATATTTAAGCAAAGCATTAAAATTAAGATTATCAAAAAAAGTAAATTTATTTATAATTATAGCTGTAATATAATAACAGTTATAAAAAGATCTAAAAGATCAGTAAGCAGCCTAAAAAGATCAGATAGTCAATGTTTCAAGGGATGCTTGTTTAACCACCACAACAACAAATAATTTTATGCATAATCGGTTCGGTTATTTCTGAAACATCAATTCATTATTCGATTAAACTATTTCAATTATTTGCATATCACTAAAGACGAATTATCCAGTTTTAACGGTTTTTACTGAACCTATAAGACATATCGTTTTAGGCTGTATACTTTAAATTTTGTACCTGTTTAGTAACTGTGGCAGTTCCAGTATAGGAGGATTTATGAATATAGTTGTGGAAGGGGTGGAGCCAAGCTGGATATCACCTGTTTGTGAAAATGAAACTAATGAGTCGTAATGTAGTACGATGCTTTAAGTAGGAACTGAAAATACCGATGCGTGTAAACTGAATAATTGAACCGAAACGAATAGAGACTGGTTGGTTTTATGTTTTTGTAAAAAGTGAAGTAACAGTTTGGTTTTGGTTTTGCGTGTAATTAAAACCGGAATAATTGAAATGAACCGACTTCATAGTTTTTTGTGTTTTTTTGGTATATAATAGATTAATTACGGGTTAGTTGCTGCACTTTTGTTGATGTTACAGCGTTAACTACTAGTGGTTCCTGGTTTGTTATGTTTGATTGATCAAAGTAGTTGGTTATTTCGGGCCACAATGTCACAACGATTGATCTGTCACTGGAAAAAAGTTGTCATTATTAGCAAAAGAAAATACACAAAAAGTTGCATGTTTCTAATAGGATCGCCTCCAAAGCACCTTTCAACTCAATTCGGTTTATTCCAATCCGGTTTTGACCAATAGTTGGCCAACCCAAACCGGTATGAAATAAAATTCGATTTTTACATGTCTAGTCCCAAGTTCCACCAATGACCATGACAGGTTTTTAGGCCCAAGACATTCAACTAAAAATGAAAGCCCAAATTAACCCATACGTTGAAGCTCAAGTAACAGAAATTTAATTGTGCGTGTCACGAAAGAAAATAAAATGGTGAACCCACCCAATTTTAACTGAAAATTGGTCCTTTAAAATATACATACGTATTTTCTCATTATTTCAAGTTAACACTCATTTTGATAAATACTTTTAAATTACCCATTTTTGTAAATACTTTCCCTCTTCCCCATTTTTAAAGTTTTAAATAAGATTAATAAAATGTCAAAGCTGTAAAAAAATGTACAAAAAGACTTTATAATTGCACTAGTTAGGTAAAGTATTTACCTGTTATTTTTTATGGTGAGCAACGTCTTGATGTTGCCTTGGCTGACTGGTGTATTTGATACATGTGTAAGACATCCTACATAATCTGTTATATGTTGATTGTGTTAGTTTGTTGTTGCTCTTTAGTTTAAGTGTGCTGTGTGTGAATGTTATGTGTGTTACCTGTCAGTAAATCGTGATTGTTTGTGCGGGTATGAAGCAGATTGTAAGGTAGGAAGTTAAAGTGGTAGCATGGAATGTCTTGTTTCTCTATCAGAACTGCTGATGTGTATCGTGCTAGTCTGATTGAGGCTTCATGGTTAACTGTCCTCATTGTGTGTCGTTTTCCAGTGCAGATGTAGTTTTGTATGCGATAGCATCGACCAATGTGAGAGATGTCACACCCCGATCAAAGGCGGCGGAACATACCGAGGTGTAACGATTATCCATAAGCACATGACACTAATTAAAGTGACAGCATTTAATAAACTCATTTCATTTCACAACATCGAAAATGTCACATAACAATTATCCATAAAATAACCATAAACAAGATATCACAAAATATGGCAAATTTGATATTGTTCATTTTTACTAATATTCTAAGGTCTTTGATGTCGTTTTCTTCACAATTATTAATCAACCAAGATGCAAACCTGCAACATTTCATAAAATAAAGTTTGTCAACACAAAGGTTGGTGAGCAATTCATAAGTTTAATCATATTAGTATATAATAAAGATAGTCACAAAACTTGCATACGAAACGATAAATAAAAGTGGTAATTTGGATAAATAGATATCACTAAACACATTAGCGACACCTAGCTATAAGGAGATGCCAAATAGTCTAGGATTTTATAGTTATCGTTAATTGCATTACGTTAACGACACCTTGCTATAAGGGGATGCCAAATAGTCTAGGATTTTATAGTTCCACCAACCAAAAGCGATAAACACATAGGCATATAAGCATAGAACACCAAATCGAGCAATTATTTAGGTAAAGTATACAACTACGTTTGTGGTTTAAGATTCAAATATAAAGCATTTTGGTCTAATAAGTATGAAATGTCACCCCCAAAATAAAAGATGGAAAATGGGGTATGAAGTACTCACCTTCAAGTAGTAAACTTGAAAGATGATAATTTGGAGATTTGTCAGAACGACGAGTTTAACGCACAATGCCTAAAAAAAGAAGTCTTAAATTTAGAAAGGTTGTCTTGAAGGTATTTAAACAAAATAAATGTTGAGAAATGTAAATAATTAAAGTTCAAGGTTTTAAAATGTAACTATTTAAGAATTTATAATAATAACCCTTTAAAAATGTAAGTTTGCTCGAAACCGGGTTAAAGTATCTAACCTTAATATTTACTCAACCTATGTTAAGTAATAAGGTGGATAAAATGCAAGAATGCAAATCCCTTTGGAATAAAGATACTAAAACGGTTTTTTTTTATCGAGTGTTCGGGTTGTCGGTTCGGGTCTTGATAATTGGTCAAACCCAAAGTCAACTTTCCAAAATATTGAATGTTATGAGATAACTCAGTAAAATTTAATAAGACTTAACCAAGTAAGTAGTTCCATTGTTTCAGAACTAACAACGCACGTTAAGCGAGTGTTCGGTTTTGTCGGTCCAAACTTTGTTATGAGATCAAGTTGGATCCAACATTTCCAAGTACTTAAGAAAATATTTAAAAATCAAATTTGTAACTATTTTTAAAGAAATATACAAGTCTTGATGGCTAAAAAAAAACACACTTGTGTGTCTAGGGAATAAGAATCGGTTTGGTTCGGTTTCCATCTCACAACAAGTTCATAGATGGTTTCCACATATCCAAACACTAAAGAACTTGTATAATAATGTACAAATAAAAAAAATACCAAAAGTTAACAATAAAGTCTTTAAACAAAAGTTCGGTTTTCGGTTCGGATCGTGTTTCGGGTTAAGACCGAGGTAAGATTCTACAAACCCATAACCATAGAATTTGTAAAAATGAGTTTAGAAACTTAGATCCAACAATAAGCATGTTTAAACAATTATTTAATAAAACTAGTAACAAAGTTCGGTTTATGGTTTAGAGCTATTTACGGTTAAACCGAAGCATAGACTCTTAAAAACCCATAACCATGGAACTTGTAAACATGACCAACAAACTAAAATAAGCAAGATTAATATGTATGAACAAGTTATATAGATGTATATATATCAAGGACACGAAATCCTCCATGAAGTCTTGCCTTATGAGGTCCGAAACCTCACCGACCGGAATCGGAGAAGTAACTACCAAAGGTAAACAAGGGGTGTATATTATATATATGTTGCACAACCATAAACAAGTATTAATAAGGCTACATAAACTAATTAAGATGAAAGACTAAAAACCTTCAAGAACACTTAAGAAAATAACCTTGAATCTTTGATGTTTGAGAGAGTTTTTTTTTTTTTTTTTTTTTTTGGAGTTGTAGCAAGGAAAAATGAAGAGGAAATGTGGTGTATATATAGGGTAATGTTGGTGGTCAAATATGGGTGTGAGACACAGGAGTTTTCATGCAAAATGGATCAAGACAAAAACATAAAATAACAAAAAAATAATAATAAAAATAAATAAATAAATAAAAATAAAAATAAAGGTAGGATGTTTTCAAGACCCAACAAGTGTGAATCAATATTGTAACATAAATCCATCATTTTGATTATAACATAAGCTTCGATTTACAAATCGGGTCGGTTTACATAATAAACAAATACAAAAACGAATACAAACAAGACCCGAAATTGACGAATATCACAAGAGAGTTGATGAGGTACTCCATGTTTCTAGCTGATGCTACTACTGCTTCAATGGCGTCACCCTGAAACCAATTTTAGACATAGGAAGTTGTTGTTAGTAAATATTTTTGTTGTTACTAAATTTAGTACTAATGTGATTAATTAATGGTGAAATTGAATTACTTCATACACAATTTATCTTACGTTTATATTTGTTAGTAGGAAACATGTTTCTGGACGCTTGACTGGCTGCCATTTGTTGACGATTCTTATCTCGAGTGGTGCACCATTGCTGCCGTTATGGATGTCACGTATTTTCTGGAACCTCATCTTTTCGTGTACTGCTTCTCAATTGGCTGCTGCATGTAAACAAACCAAATGGTTTTTATTAAATGCAATGGTAATTATTTATTTGATGTTCTAAGTTAACAGTAGTGTGCTGTTTTAGCACTTTGCTATTATCTAGGTTTTATCGATTTCATCAAGAAAATCATAGTATACAATGTTTTTCGTTTCGTTATTGTTACTGTTTCTTGGGGTTCGATTATTATTTTTAGTGCGTCGGGTGATGTTGCTCTTGAGAGTGCGACATATTATTGGCCATGGCTAAAAACCGGTTGCGGTAGGTAGATACCGATTCTGTTCAACGATTGACCTTGGCTTTTATTAATGGTCATTGCATAACATAGCTTGATTGGGAACTGTTTTCTTTTGAAGATGAAAGGTTTTTCTTTGTCATTGTGGGAAAGGCAGATTCTAGGTATATAAAGTTTGTGGCCTACTGTTGTGCCCGTTATTACTCGAGCTTCGATTAGTCTAGGTTGGAGCTGTGTTATTAGAAGTCGGGTTCCGTTGCAAATCCTGTTTTTTGGTTGATGTTTCTTAGCAGAATTATGGGAAGTTAACTTTCAGTTTCAGTTCATGTGGTGGGAAGCCGGCAATGTTTAGTGTATTAAGATACTCGGATGGGTATAGTGTTTCGACATCTGTATGGTTTTTGGTATGTGGAACTGCCAGATCAGTGCTTTGATACGTGGTTGGTGTGCCTGGCAACATATCAAGAATGACATCATTGATTAAATCGGCTGTTTTATTTTTCGGGAAAACGATTGCTTTCTGTGCAAGATCTGAAGAGGTCGGTGATTGAAGGGTATCGTTATCGTATACGAACCGCACGAGTTTGAGCATGGAATCTTTGTCGTACGGAATGATGTATCTTTCTGGTATGTGAACAACTTTTGAATCTTCATTCATTCGATCGTCAGGGAAGCCGAATAAGTCGTTGCCTATGTCCAACAGCCAATTAGAGAATTCTGTAATTTCGGCTGCGTCTTCCGGGCTCATGTTTAGAAGATTAACACGCATGTTTTGGGTAAGCCTAAAGATCTTGAATCTGCACCATAAGTATGATCGAGGCAACGAAGATGATATAATTTCTGACTTTGAAGCCTTTGGTTTAACAGGAAGTGTTTGTTTCAAATCACCGCCTAAAAGAATTGATTTTCCATCGAATGGATCGTTGTTGTTATCAAGTATATCTTTAAGTGTCCGATCTAGCGCTTCGAAGCACTATCACTCATAGGCGCTTCGTCCCATATAATCAGTTTTGCTTCCATTAAAAGCTGAGACAGTTGAGTGTTTTTGCTGACATTGCAATTTGAGTCATCGGTTAGGTCGATAGGTATTTTGAATCGCGAATATGCTGTCCGACCAGATGGGAGTAGTAGTGAGTAAATACCAGACGCTGCAACTGTCAGTACAACTTTTCCTTGGGATCGTAGATAACTGGTTATTGTAGTCCATAAAACGTCTTTCCGGTACCCCCATGTCCATAGACGAAAGCAAGTACTTGATTGTTTGCTTCTAAAGATGACGTTACATGGTCATAGACTACTCGTTGTTGTTGGTGTAAACTTTGTAAGTAAAGATTGTGCTGCTGTGCGAGTTCGTCTCGGTCATAATTCTTTTCCTCCATAAGCAGCCTGTTTTGTAAGCTACAGATTAAATCTGCATTGGGCATTGGAAGACCATATTTCTTAAGAGATGAGTCGGTTGCATAAGAATTTAGCAGGAATTCCAGCTAATATAAGACGTATTGGTGCAATGTTTCATCCGGAACACAATCGTTTGTTTCAACAGCAAAGATTTCGGTATTTCTTGTGAAGTCATCAGCCATTGATCTCCATTGATTCTCCCACAATCTAACCGGATTCGACACCTCACAGTGAAGTAATATGTGGGCAAAAAGTGTGCGTAACTCTTTGGGAGTTGCCCAGGACTTAGCTTCATCAAAAGCCAAAGACCATTCATTGTCGTCAACCAACAAGCACAATCTCTCACATGCTTCACGATAAGTGTCGTATACGGTTCCGTTGACGGTTCGAACATCGGCAAAGGATGTACATCCGGTTTGGTGATTCAACAACATGCGAAGGTAAAAGCTTTCACCACAAGAAGGATGTATGTATACAAGTCTGCCGATGGTTGTAACTGATTTATGTAAGCTTCGTATCCAACACTTCCCGTTTTCGAACCATCTAAATTCAGATAAGTAATCGATGTACCATAGATGACAACCGCTGGCATCATGCTCGTTGTTCGCGAACCATTCGGTTAGTGTAGTGCGCCTAGCTGGTGGATAGTTGACAATGTTTTCTAGCTGTTGTTGGTCTCTGAAACTAATGGTTTGCATGTTTTCAAAGTGCACAGCTAAAGTTTGAACCGCGGGGTATCTATGGTTTATAGGAAAATTTAGTATTCTCCATGCAGCTTCATGAGGGTATATGTACCTACCATCAACAAAAGTGTCTATTTCGTTGACGCTAGGTAACGTGGAGCTATCCGCGGATTGAAGAGATGGGTCACTTTGAGTCACTTTAAAACGAACACGATCAGTGCTTTGGATATATACTTGAATAAAATATTTGATCAACATGTTACCCCCACAATATTCTACATTAATGTGTGCATTAAAATGCAAGCAAAGCTTTTTGTTGTAAGGGACAACATAAGCGTTATCAAGCTCTACACCATTTTTCTTGACACAGAAACCATTGGCAGGCCTCTTATAGTGTACGTATCCGTTTTTGTCAAACATAGTTCTGGGCTGATAACGTTTTGGGAAGCTTTTAGAACATGTGCCCTCCTTCATACACACTGCATTAGGTTTTGCTAACCCACAAGGCCCATGCATCATTGATTCGTTGACAATTTTGTATAACTCAGGTTCAGTGTTAGGATCTGGTACAGCTGCGGAAATGTAACGATCAAGATCCTCGGGTATAATAATTTTATATGCTGCAGATACCCAGATAAGTATGTGGCAGTGTGGCAACCCTCGTTTTTGAAACTCTATCGTGTATAGATCTGAATGAGAACATAGATCTAAGTGTGAGCATGTGTCTAAATATGCATGTACTACCGTGTCATAAAACAGTATAATAGATCACAAAATCTTACCAGCAATTACAGGTCCGAAAGGTTGTTTACATTTGAGATACTTACGGAACGCCTCTACCTTTAGCTTGAAGACCCTACTAATAATGTCTGGTCGGTCCTGAGCCTTCAGACATGAAAACTGATTCATAAAGCGAAATTTCTGGCCACTTGACGTTACACATAAAGGTTATGAAGTACTGAGGATTTTCGTACACACGACATATCGCCAACGCGTCGTGATAGTGTTTGTACATATATATTGGACCTCCGGTAAAAGACGATTGCAAAATAACACGTCTACCGACACTATGCCCATCTGTGTTTCCTTTCGACATAGCATCATATATTCCTTGCAAAAACTTGCTTCTAAACAAATTTTGATTTGAACGAATGTAGTCAAGCCGGCTTTGCTCAATACAAATATAAGCATCTGCCAAGCACTGTTGAAAAAGACGATCGCCTCTTAAAATTACTGAATAATGAGAATGCCTATCATGTATCATAAAGCTTTAGTACATGTTCATCGTCAAATTCTTATTTGTATTATCCCCATTAGATGTAAGGCGCATATCAGGAGACCAGCCACGTTCACCATAAATAAACAAAAGCGGATACTGTAATGGCATGTACAAGCTATTTAGCCTATTTATACGTTACGGATAACCATCTTTTTGGTGTACAACAATATCAAAATCGTTAGCCTTCGATACGGTTTCATGTACAATCGTCCCTATAGTTTTAGGTGCAGGCATATCGTATGACGCTTGCCTAACAGAATTGTACAGACATACATGAAATTTAGGAACATTGTTTGAGGAACAAAGATCCCGAGCAGTACGAAACAACTTCACAAACTCATTATGATCATCCAAAATACGAACTATAGATCGTATTATGTCCTCCTTCAAGTCACCGTCATCTCGTTGATCAAATTGCATAAGCCTATTACGTATCTCATTGGCTGTATCGTAGACATACATCTGTAAAAATCTAAGAGGCCATTTTCTGGGCACATACTACCAAGCCAATGAGAAATTTGACCCTGAACCTTAAACACATATGGAGCCGAACCGTTATTAACTGAACAGTCAACTTTCGCACCAAATGAAGTCATGGCGAACATCGAATTATAGGCACGTATGCAGTCAAGATAATCTTGTCGCTCAATAAGGTTTTTCATTTGGTTTGGCGGATGAGGATGTAGTGGCAAACGAACACGACCACCTCTACAACATTGATTATACCTAGGCCTTCTACTAAGCGAGACCGAACTCAGTCGTTCATCATTCCAGAATAGAGCACCACAAAACTCACACGACAAAGTACATTCTCCCAGATCGTTAAAGCATGAACTGGCTGAAGTCGAGGCAGACAAAGAAACGCAAGGGTTAGACCTATTCCGCAGATTGTCACACGCGTAAGTAAACAAAGACGTACTGAGGCTAGTTGCAGCCAAACCCAAAACACAAGTTACATGACCACTTATTGTGTCATTAACGGGTGACGGACCAAACGCGCTAGCCGAATGCATATCAGAAACTAATGACGCGTAGCTTCTTTTTTGAGACAACAGAGATTGGTTAAGATTGTTAGATGAGACCGACATAATAACTTAAAAATTCACTCAATAATTTTACGCTAAGACGGATTTATAAAAGCTTTAAATAAATTACTACTGTTTATGAACTACACTTAATTAAGAGAATATCTATAAAAGCATAAACTTTCAATAGTCTAAATTTATTGTATGACAACCACGAGCGTACCTTTACACGCAGAAAGTGAAAGCCACAGCAAATCCAGACTGAGATCAAAGACAATGGAAAAGCATAAGTGAATTAAAAAAAATAACCTTTGCACAACCAAAAATTAAACAAACAACCATGGTACTGGTAAACATGCAGCATAATTCAGCACACCTTGACCCCAAATTTCAGCACACTATGACAGGAAGTTACAGGGTTATTTTTTAAGCAAAAATACATAATTTACAGCACCAATATATAACAATATACAGCATGTTGAACGCAAATTAGCAGCATATTTCAGCACTAATTAGCAGAATATTTCAGCACCAGCATACAGCAATTTCAGCAGCAATATACAACAATTTGAACGTAAATCGGCAGCACATTTAAGCACTGATTACCAGAATATTTCAGCACCAATATACAGCAATTTCAACAGCAATATATAGCAATTTGAACGTAAATTAACTGCACATTTCAGCACTAATTAGCAAAGCATCTAAGAACTATCATCAGCATTTTACATAACTAAATTTCAACAGATTAACAGCTTGCTGTAGCAGATTACAACACCACATTCTCAGTAATGATCAGCATATTTCAGCACTTAATACAACAACTTAGAACATCACATTAACAGTAATGATCAGCATATTTAAGCACTTAACACAACAACTTTTGATTGTTTCAGATTTCTTAACGTTGATAAACGTAAAGAACAAACACAAACACAAGCATATTCATTTTCTAAATGAGCGAATACAAACACGAAAAGCATCCTCATTTAACTGCCCGTGCTCGTTTGATTTTTCGATTAACATCAAACAAACGAACAGAACATAAATATATTATAAAAAAGAAAATAATATATGTATTTTTTAACATTGATAAACGTAAAGAACAAACACAAACTCAAACATATTCATTTTCTAAATGAGCGAATACAAGCACGGAAAGCATCCTCGATTAGCTGTTCGTGCGCGTTCAATGTTTCGACTAACGTAAAACGAACAAACAGAACATAAATATATTATAAAAAAGCAAATAATATATGTATATAAACGAAGACGAACTTAGGCGTTGCTTAAGTACACCCCCTAAATTAGCATATATCAGTACTTAATACAGCAACTTACGACAACAACTTTTTTTAAACTTGTTCGTTTTGGAAAACACCGCTCTTTAACGTTGATAAACGCAACATGAAGCTGTGAAACAGTAACCAGAAGGAAACGAATTTTTTCATTATACCAAACTTTATCGGTATACAAACCTCAAAATAGACTTGCAGTCAACTTATGGCAACAAATTTTTTTTAAACTTGTTCGTTTAGGAAAAGATCGCTCTTTAACGTTGATAAACGCAACATGAAGCTGTGAAACAGTAACCAGAAGGAAACGAATTTTTTCATTATACCAAACTTTTTCGGTATACAAACCTCAAAATAGACTTGCAGTTAAAAAAAACTGCATCTACAATCATAAAAAGTTTAACAACATGAAGATATTTAATAGGAACTGGAAAGCCCGGTACGGAACCATAAAACCGTACTTTTTCGTTAAAACGAACTATTACGGTATATAAACCTCAAAATAGACCTAAAGTACTAAAAAAAAAGCAACTACAACCTAAAAAAGTTGAACAACATGGAGGCCCGGTTCGAAACAACCAAACTGCGGTCAAACCGAACTTTATTGGAAAGCCCGGTTCGGAACAACCAAACTATGACCAACCTGAACTTTTTCGGTATCGGGATTTTTCGATAAATGTCAAACGACAAACATAACATAAATAAAACAAAAAATATACGTATATATTACGTTATATAAATGACAATTAACTATAAATATAACTAAAATAACTAATAAATGAGTCGAGCCCGAGATTGAAAATTACTCACGAGCCGAACCTGAGACCAGACAAGCTCAGGCTCTGCTCAACTACAACCAGTTCATATTCAATCAGTGAAAAAGACTTATATCTTGTATCTTCAACTAACGCATTTAATTCCAATTACAAATGATTTGCAAATATAACCATTCACATAATGCAATTTAAACATCAATCAACCATCCAAAAACATAATGCAATTGAAGCATCAATGAAAAACTGAAGTCAAATTTCGAATCAAGAAAAACTAAATTAACAACAATAGGAACAGAAATGCAACTCTCCAAATAGCCCTAAAATTATACCTAATTCAAACCACAAAAAAATAAAAAGAAATCATCTTGAAAAAAGCCCTAAAATATAATACCTGAAAGCAGAAACCAGCAAACAAAAGATGAAGCGACTGAAGAGGAGTAACACAACATGCAGTATAAAGCATAAAATCAAAAAGCCAGGTGTGATGGACACGTGCATAAAACCCATGACAACAGTTGTCCCACCAAAAATTATAATAAACAGGTTAAAAAAAATACCTGAATGGGATTCGAACCCTCGCGGCCAACAGCAGAACACAGTATGTGGAAACGGGAACGACCATCTGAACCATCATTACAGATAGTGTTTATCTTTCAAAAACAAATCCTATATCCTTAAAACTAAAGCAGACAAACAGATCTTGTGACACCAAGATTGGATATTTATCTAATTGATTAATTATATATTTTTTTTAATATTTGGTATACACATGCAGTACAGATGTAGAGTAGAACGTGTAAGCATATTTGTTGTGAAAAAACGATCATTCCGTACATCAACCACTGTTTTTTTTTTTTTTAATTTATATTTTAATCTAGTGTCATTAGCATCAATCCAACCTTATTTCTCAATTAAGGAAGTATGAATACATGGTCTATTTTTTTTTTTTTTGAAATATTTAACTAAAACATACAAGTAAATTAAGATTTGGTTAATTCCAACAACGTTGTTGATAATGGTTCATGCCGACAATATAGCCAACACATATCTATACTATATATAATATATTAGGTTAGAACCCATATGACGCATGGGTTGGTCAAAATTACAATAAAACAAAATAAAAAAAACATATATATACATAATAAGATAGATAATGGGTTCATATTATATAAACAATTATACTACTTTAAGTAAACATATAAATTACAAATTTCTAAATATTTCCTTGACTTTGGGTTACAGTTATCGCAACATATAATGTATATCAATTAAATTTCAATAAAACTACTTACAATTGTTTTTAACTAAACATGAATCCAAGCCGGTCATTTAAAACCACTTACAATTAACTGTATGATAATGGTGATATAAAGTTGCATTATGATGGTGCAGACTGGTAAGATACTTGGGAGGGGGGTCTTCTTTTGTTATCAAAAACAATTTTTCTTATTCTTCGGTTTTCCTTTAAAATAGCTAAACTTAAAAAAAATATATAATATAATATAATATAATAGTGATAGTAACATAGCCAGTTAAAAAAATAAAACTTACAATTTGTGGTCAATCTTTGTTGTGTAGAGACTAAATTCTCATCGGTGATATCTATATAAAAAAATTAAAAAATTAAAGATGATAATTTTACTAAATAAATAAATAACTATTATGTAATCAATAATAAGAATAAGAGTTTAAAGAAATATACCATCAGCAATGTTATATTATATAGAGATATTCGCAGAGTAGTATTGCTAAATGTAAAACATATCATAACACATCATCTCCTTAAAAATAATAAAAAGTTCATAGTTCTTCAAAAATAATCAACTAAAGTAATTCAAACATTGCATAAAAAGTGTGTTTTTAAGTATAATATGTCTTTATTTAAATAATACTTATCGATAACTGATGACATACTTTATTTTGTTTGTAATATAACTCTAAGTAAAAATTGGTGTTATATAGTGATCATAGAATTAGGGTTTCAATTGAAAGACAACATATTACATATAAATCAACTACGTGAATCAGATTACATGATTCAGATTAAATGAATCACATTAAGAAGATTGATCGATTGAACCTGTGAATCGATTGAATCCGATTGAATATGTGTAGGTGAATCGATTGACTCCGATTGAGGATGTTAACCCGATTGAATCTGTGAAGGTGAAAACAATTAAATATGTGAATCTGATTACAAAGGTTTGATAGTTACCTTGAATACTGATGAGTTTCAATGTAATAGGTAGATACTGATTGCTAGGGTTAGAACATGTGAATTGGGATGAAAAAAATTATAAATAGATAGGCATCGCAAGTTTGATTTTGAAATTGAATTAAACTAATTAAAAATAATTAAGAAATGTCATTTGGTACTTTAAAGAAATTTGGTGAAAAATAAAAGGAGAATTTGGTGGAACACCCACTTGCCATTTGCCACTTTGAAGACTTATTGTTAATTTAAAATAGAGAGAACTTTGATTTTGGTCCCTATGGTTTCTAAAATTTATCAATTTTGGTTCAATAGTTTATTTTAAGTTTTTATGATACAATAGTTTCAATTAACCATTAGTTTTAGTCCAATCCATTAACGTAATTCACCAACCGTTATTTAATACAACTTTGAGCGGCTTTTTTGTATTTTTCACAAACTTTTAATTCCTATGAATATTTCTTTTTTCTACTAAATATAACTTTTATACTTTTTGTTATTTTCTAACTATTATGGTTTATTATATCTGTTTATATATAATATATACTTTTTTATTATTAAAAATACTTTTTTTTAAACCGAAGCTTTTTATGCAACTGTATATTTATTTATAATTGAATACTTTAATTTTACTTTTTATAGCGGTAATAATATAAGGGCTTTAAAAAACAGAATATTATTTTTTTTTTAAGTTTCATTGTAAGTTGTACACTTCTACTAACTACAAATGATTTAAAAAACTTAACTTTTGCTGCTTTTATTTCTCAATGGTAAAGAGAGCATATATTTATTTTATATTGTTTTTTTGGTTTTCAATTGACGAACGATTTTTGAAAATCTGTTTTAATTCTTGGTTGGTATTGTTTGTCCCGAACAACGGAATTTTTGTACCCTATACAGAACTAAATTAAATTAAATTAACTATGTAGCATTAGTAAATACAAATCAAAGACTAAGATTAAAAAATTGTTTTTCAAAAACCCTCTGTTAATTAAAAAGTAAGAAAAACAATATAAAATAAGGATATGCTCTTTTTACCATAAAAAAAATAAAAGCGGGAAGATTTTTTGTACCCTATACAGAACTAAATTAAATTAAATTAACTATGTAGCATTAGTAAATACAAATCAAAGACTAAGATTAAAAAATTGTTTTTCAAAAACCCTCTGTTAATTAAAAAGTAAGAAAAACAATATAAAATAAGGATATGCTCTTTTTACCATAAAAAAAATAAAAGCGGGAAGATTGATTCCTCTAAGTCATTTGTAGTTAGTAAAGTCTAATTAAAATTGTACTTCAAAATAAAACTAAATACATTGTTTTTAAAATCAACATACTATTAGAGCTATAAAAAATGTATATATATATATATATATATTTATATTAAATATTAATAAATAAACATACACTTGCAAAAAAGCATTAGTTTTGAAAAAAAAATATTTAAAAAAAAAGTGCATAGATATTTATATATAAACAAATATGAGAAACCATAAAAATAAGACATAACAAAAAGTATAAAACTTAGATTTAGTAGAAAACCCAAAAATTCTTATGATTAAAAGTTTATGAAAAGTACAAAGAAGCCCCTTAATGCTGTATTAACTAATGGTTGGTAGATAACGTTAATGGGTTGGAATAAATTTGATAGTTAATTGAAACTATTGTACCATAAAGCCTAAAATACAATAATTGATAATTTTAATAAACCACATGACCAAAATTGAAGTTATCTTTTTTACAATAAAAGAAAAGATATTGAGTTTTGAATTTAAAATAATTAAAAAAAAATAGGAATTGACATGTGGCATTTTGAAGACCCCTTGTTAATTATAAAAAAAGAAATGTTTTTGAAAATTCACTCTTTTATTATATAGGTAGATGAGAGGAAGGCAAATTAAGACGGTCCATATTAAAATAATTACAAACAATATTGCATATGGTACAAACTTGAATGAGGGTAAAAGAGTAATTCCCATATTAAAAGTCACGTTCTATTCAATTCTATTTAATATACTTACAATATTGGCCACTCAACTATAATTAACGTTTGTAAATTTGAAGAATATTTATAACAATGGCCCTTAATCTTTTACCTATATCTTATTTTAATTTTCACTTTTAACCCAATTATCCCCATGATTTTTAATCTTTAATAACTTTTTCTTACTTTAATATTTTTTTTAAAAAAATTACACCATAAAAACGAGCAGATTTTTCTCTTTAATTTGAGTATGATATTGTTACAGTTTTTATTTCAGTTAAAAAGATATCGTTTTACGTACATAGGGTGTTTGCGGTCTGGTTTAAAAGGCTTTAATTAAACAGTGGGTCAAATCGGTAATAGCGGCTTTTTGTCATCGAAAACCAAAGCATAGCCTTTAAAAATTGAAAACAATTGGCCGAAAGTTAAAGAAAAAAAAATTAACTGTGAAATCAAACCAAAGACTGGTTTGAACAATTTTACGGTTTCAAACCGTACAATAAACACCCATAAACTTATTGCGTAATTACCGACATCTACGTTTCCCGCTGCATGGCACGGGCACTCGACTAGTATTTGTTATAAATATTTCTTGTATCATGATGATTTTTTTATTTGGGCTTGAACATGGAATTGATCTTGGGGCTGACTTGTGGGCTGGAAGCTTATTGGATTAATGGGCTGAAGGTTGTTAAAGTTAAAGCCCACGCATCTGTTTAGAAAAAGAGATTAAAACGTGTGGTTTATTCATTCGAGATTATTCATCGGGTTTACATCATACGCTCTCACAAATTATGGTTGCATAGCGGCTATGCTATTGTAGTCGAATTAGTCTTGTTATTGTTGTTTTTATTTTTTTTAATTTTGTATTTTATGAGTGCTATGTATTTTTTTCCTTGATTTTATATTGAAATCAATACTTTTTCTAATCGGTTGTTGGTTGAAGAAGTAATTGTTAATGCATACGTCTTTTGCTTTCGTCTTTGTCAAATAAAGGTGAGCGAAGCTTTAAAGGAGCTAAAAGTTTGATCATTCTAGATTGAGTAAAAATGATGATTTTACTATATGGTGTGATAGAGAATTTGAATACGAGCACGTGGGCGAAAATGGCACGTAAGACGGAACTATAATGAAGACGTTATGCGCAAAACAGTTTTTTGGTTTTCTAGGGTATAACATATACGCCCGGATAACATATACGGCGCAGAACATATACGCCGTATATGTTATACAGTAGAAACTCGATAAATTAATACTCGATTATTTAATAAACTCTCTAAGATAATATTTTTTGCCGGTCCCGACTCGGGGATATGGTGCTAAATTAATAATTCGCTAAAATTATAAGATAATACATTTTTGATAATTTCTTTAGACCCCATATAAAATATAAATTAATAATTCATTATATATAGCATATTACATGAATGATTTATGAAGGTTTTTTGAAAAATGATTTAATTGTCTTTTGTTTTTTGTTGAAATCAATTTCCCCTTGAATCTCGTCTCTAATTTTTCTTAGCATGGTAAGAACTTCTGGTGTTGTTTTCTCATAGCTCAATAAGAAATTGTTCAATGTGATTGCCGCTTTAATAGCTTCGTTTCGCGAAGGGGGCTCCATTGTAGAACTTTCATCATCTTCTTCATCGATATCATATTTATTAATTCCAATAACGCTTTCAATAATTTCTTGGATCATTTTTCAATTCAACTTGGGAGATTGAAGGTTTCTTTCAAATTGGGTCGTTCATTTGATATACATGCATTGTATACAATAATTAAGTGGAAGCTTGAAAGGTGTTTGTAAACTAAGTATTCTACTATAAATTAATAAAATATTAATTAATATATAAATTAATAATTATTAATTTATCTATTAATTAATAACTCTTTTAATTAATAAATTTTGGTGGTCCCAAGTGTATTATTTTATAAAGTTTATACTGTACGTTAAAACATATACCATGAAAACATATACGCCAGACATATGCGTTGACCAAACATATGCGCTGGTTGAAAACTTATGCGTCAGAAATGCTCCAAACACCCTATAAATAGTGATTTTGACATATGTTTTCATAACTTTTTGGTCCAGAACGAATATGTACTTATATTTTTCGTATCTTGTTGTAAACCTTAAGATATATGAGAAATAGAGATAAGTTACTGAGAAACCTTGTTGTTTTCGATCACGTTTAGGGATTCCGCACCTTCACGCTGATTATAGATATCGATCTACGTCTTGTTCACGGCACAAACACGTTCCTACAAGTGGTATCAGAGCTTTGGTGCTCGATATCGGAAGAAAATAACAAGAAACACTCGTTTCACTTCAAAAATTCGATCTATTTCTCAACTCGTTAAAAAGTTCGTTTCGGATTCGTTAATCTCGTGCTTAATTGTTGCTCTTTTCTACATCTAATCACTGAATCTCGTGCTTAAATGTTGCTTCTAACACGTTCGATTTTGATTCCGTGTGTTCATGTTCATCGGTTCGAACTACGGTTGATTCGGATCAAAATCGGTTGATGTTTTATGTTGAGAACTGTTTAGGATTGATATACAAGTGATTTCATCTTCAAATCTGTGTTCGTTTCTTATCTCCGATGAATTTTTGAAGATTCCGGCGAAATTCCGGCGTGAAAACCGTTTTTCCGGTGGTTCAACAACTTTCTCCGGCCATTTCTTTTTCCGGTAGCCGTCTATCAAAAATTTTCCGGCGAGTTTTATACATGTCATTACAGATTTTTTTATGACCAAATTCTGAATTCAGATTCGCTGAATTGATATTTCAACTCAGTTTGTTGATTACGATGGTATATCCAAGGTTTTCCGGCAGTTTTCGTTTTTCCGGCGAATGACAAAATTTCCGGCGATTTTCTTGTGTGTAGTGTATGATATCTATTGTGGCATGAGTTGTTAGCTAATCACGTGCATGAGTTTTTGAAAGGAAAATAGGATCTGGTTGTTGACTATTTGTAATTTCCGTAACTGTTTTCTCGGTAAGCAAACAGTATTTTCCGGCGAGGTTATTGTTTTTCCGGCTAGCTTTATTTCCGTCAACATAACTACTTTTTCGGCAAGCTTCAACTGATAACAAACTTCTCCGGCGAACATAACTAATTTTTCCGGCCACCGGAAAAAGTCTCAATTCTGTTCCATTTCGTATTCTGGTGTTAAGTCCGTATTCGGTGTTTGTATCATTCTGATTCAAGTTCGTACAGTTTGCGTGTCGTGTTCATGTTATTCGAGCATTCGATGATTCGATTCAGATTCATACTCTTGATTTCGGGCAATTTGGGAATCTTTGTCACAAGGGCAAACGGGGCATTTTAAGAAATCAGAGTATAAACGAGTGATGACTGAAGTTCGTGGCAGATTTGGAACGTTTGCTGCAAGGTATTTTTGAAAGTTAATAAGCAAAGGACGTTTTGGACATTAATAGAAAATAAATTCCAAACTAGTTAATGTTTGAGGCTTGGGCCAAAAATTAAAGACAAAGCATATTCCAGGCATTAAAAGGAAAAAGAAAGGTTTAAGCTAGTAAAGATTAAAAGTTCAGTTCAGATTTATTGATTCACAGTGAGTGGCAAATTTGGACGTTTGTTGAAAGTTTGGTTGTTTGATTTTAACTTGTCAAACGGGCCAAAACGAGCTGAACGAGCTAATTTTTGTCGAAAAGTTGTTGAAATGCTGTCCAAACGGGCCAAAACACGCTGTTTTGTTGCTGAAACGAACTTAAAACTTGTCAAAAACGCGCTGAAACTGCGGATTTGCTGCTGAAACGCACTGAAACGAACCCAAACTTGCGGATTTTTGCTGAAAATTGCTGAAAATGCGTTCTTAAGTGCTGAAACGAACCAAAAACGCGCCTGAAAGTTGCTGAATTGCTGTCAAAACGGGTTGAAAAGCGCTGAATTTACTGATTTTTTTTTTGCATTAAAAGTTGCTGAAACGCGTTTAAAACGAGTTGTAACGTGCTGAAACTGCTGACATATGTGCTGAAACGGGCCGAAAACGTGCTAAAACAAGCTGAAAGCGCGCTGAAACGAACCAGAAAGTTGCTGAAATTTGCTGAAACGTGCTGAAATTGCTGTTAAACGAGCTGAAACGAGTAAGAAAGTTGCTGAAATTTGAAAATTTTCATAATGGAATTTTCAAGTTTGTTTAACGTTGAAGTTACATCGAGAAGAAACGTTTTGAAGAAAGAATTTGTTGATTTTGAGATGATGACTGCAGAATCGTTTGTTTGTTTAATCGAAATATATTGCAAGCTTGTGAACGAAATGAAGCATATCGGGATTGTGAGACAAGAGTTCGAATACATTGATAGGTTGGCCGATATACTCATTGAAACTTCACCTGAAGATTTGGGTATAATCATTTTGTCAATACAACCAAACCCCGACACATACAATCTCTCCCGATTCATCGAGAAGCTAATGATGCATGAGGTAATTAAAGATTCTAAGAAGGTTGTGAAGGTTGATGATGAGATTGAAGTTCAAAATGACCAGTCTGAAAAGTTTGAAATGATTGATAAACTTACTGAAAAGATTGTCAAATCTGAAGAACTATCATTCCAGAATTTGAGAACACTCCAAAATTCGATAATGATAGTGGTTCAGAATTTGATGAAGAATTGGTTTTGAAATCATGATGTCAGCCTACTTGTGATCCTCTAAAGTTGGAATTGAGGGAAATTAAGGTTGAGGATGAAGCGGATGAAGCTTTTCTTGGAGCTAAGGGAACTGAACCTATTCTCAATCAAGTTAAAATAGAAAGTTCAGACATCCCGATTATGAAAGTCGAAGAGGTTAAGTTATTCGAGGTATACTCTGACCCTTCTGCTCATTATCATGTTAAAATCTAATCAGAATCTAATCACGAGTCGTTAAACATTCATAACGTAAAGTCTTGTGAAAAATGTGAGTTACTTCATAAAGAATGTTTAGAAAAAGATGTGGAGAATAAATTGTTAAAAATTCACAATGACTCTTTACTAAATGAGCTTAAACATATTAAGGAAGCTTATGCAAAGCTTCAAACACGTGAAAAGGCACTGGGGGAAAAGATTGATCAAAATGAGAAAACAATTTTGATGTTAAAACAAACTGAAAAGGTTGATTTGAAACTTAACAGTTTCAAAGCAGCATCTTTCGTCCTGGACAATATTCTCCCCAAACCGACAGGTAAAGATGAAATATCTGGGGAAGTTGTCTATGGTTATAATGATCATGGTTTGGGGTATAAGCAAGTTCCAACCCCAATTCCCCCTGAGTCTCTAAAATCTAAAAATAAAAAAACTAGGCGTGATAGTGTTCAAGAACCTCCGGTTAGAAAGTTTGTTGACCGAAGAAGATGTTTTAACTGTAACGAAGTAGGGCATGTGTCCTTTGTGTGTCCTAATCGTTATAAGCACGATATGGCAACCAACAAAAATTTGTTAATAAGGTTGAATTCGTACATGGTACGACATCTAAGAGCAAGAAAGAAATCCAGTATCGAAATCAATCCAATAAGGATTTCTTTGTTCAAAAAGTCAAACGTAAACAAACTGAGGAATCTCCTTGTTATAAGAAGAGTCCTAAGTTCGCTTACATTCCAAAATTAGATTTTGTTACATCTAAAATCAACCAAGATGTTCTTAAAAGAGAAAAACAAAAGTTTCAAAATCCAAAATCTAAAAATACAAGCTCAAATGTCAATTCAAATATCAAACCTAAATTTATTAAGGTTGTTGATTTGAAAGATTGTGATGTTAAAAGGTTTGAGAGTTTGAAATTTTATGTGAAAAGATCCAAATCAACGTTATATCATTGGATCATTAAGAAAAAGGACTCAAATGTCAAATCAAACCAAGATTTTGTTGAAAAAGAGTCTGGTTCTGAAAGTTCGAATAACATTGTCAGATCTGTAAAATCCAAAACTTCAGAAAATTCAAATGTTTTGAATACTAATTCTGAGTGTTCAGGCAGCAAGCATTCTGTGGTAACAAATTTGTCTGAACTCCTGAAAATGTTGAGAATTTTGAAAATGTCATGAGGTCCAAGACCAAGCGGGCTTGGATTTCTCTGTTTTCTTAATCTGTGTGTGCAGGGGCTCCCAAAAGTCATAATGTCTATCATTGGAGCATGATTGTGCTAAACATTGCCAAATCAATAGAGGGCGGGGCAAACACAGGAAATCTGGAAAGATGGAGCTCATTATGGTTTGCTTTTCATGTCCATTTTGGATTGCTTAACTATTTATTCTTGGTTAATGAGGCTATCATTGTTATTATCTAAAACCGATAAAAATATCTGTAGACCACTTCAAACAGTTAAGTTTATTTTTGTTAATGTTTTTTTATTTTAGGGGGGAGCAAATTTCTGAAAAACCAAAAACACTGAAAAATTTGAAAAAGTCAAAAATATTATAAAATTCAAAATGTCAAAAACATTTAAAAAATGTTGCTCCTCAGAAGATGAGTTTTTGAAGCAAAAAGGGAAGATGATAGTACATTGATCATCTGGTCCCAAATCCAGTAAAAAGTACGCATAAAAGGCTGTGTGCGTAATTACATCAGTGCATTGGTAGGTATTTAAAACAAATAAGTAGGGAAGAGTATGTGATATAAACATAAATATAGCCGAATCTAGTGGATTAACATCTTGAAGCTTAGTTAATATCTACTTTAGAAAATGGAAAGTTTAAAGATTGCTGTGTGTGCATGTGTTCATTTTGCAAAGAAATTCAGCTGATTTTTTTTTTTATTTTGCAAAGAAATTCAATTTGATTTTTTCTTTATTTTTATTCAAATCTTAGATCTTCTCCTGCGCGATAAAAATATCCGACCTGAAGGTTAAGATTTGGATATTCTGCTTTATTTTCTTGGTATTTCGTATAAAGCTTTGCACTTTCTCAGCGCGATAATATGGTATTATCCGACCTGATTGTTAAAGCCTTATACAATTTCTACTTATTTTATCTTTTTATTTTTGTTAAAATGAAACCTTATCTGCGTGTAGTAATACTGATCTTAAGGGAAAATTTTAACGTTCTGAGTTGTTTTGTTTTATTATTTTTGCATGAGTCACAGCTAATCAATTTTAAGTAAATAGTGAAAAAGTATACATGTGAAAAACTCACTGAATAAAGATATACAAATTATGTCTGATGGGTGGGGTTCACATAAGATCCGTGCTTAATTGAACCAATTAAATATATCACAGAAATTTCAGAATCATTTGTTTGGAATGTTTAGGTGGACAACAATACCAATGACTGAATTAACACCAATCATAATAAACGCTGAAAATAAAGCTGCGATGGAAGGACAATTTGGTCAATATGATTCCCTGCTCAAACTCACAAAAATATGTAATTGTTTACATGTTTGTAAATAGCTTTGAAGTTCATTTGTTACTGTCTTTATTGCTTTTCATTAAAACCAAAAAGATTTTATTTTTTTCCGTTTTATTTTCGACTGTTGATGTTGGAATACAAAATTTTAGAAAATCAATTGAAAACATACTTAAATGTCAAAGTTTTTCAAGATCATGAATTTGGATTTGATAAACAACTTTTTGTTTATGTCTGTGGTGGTAAATTGTCAAACGGTTGAAAAATCTTTACAAGTTTTGAGTATGCTTACATTGTTAATTAAGATTTTCAACTTACAATTATCATGAGTAACAGGTCCCATCAAGACATGAAGCTTGAGGTGGAGTCTGTTAGATGATCAAGAACTGAGGGGGAGAATTATTAAAGATTTAGTTCTGGAAAGCATCAAAGATTATACAAACAGAGACGATAATGTTTAAACAAGTGTTTGAAGCTTGATGTCAAATGTTCTCTGCCTTAAGAAAGGAATTGATAATTTGAAAGAGATGTGTTGACAAGACAAGCAATACCCTGAGCTAAAATGTTGAAGCACTTAATTTGAATGGTAAGACTCAGTAATATCCAAGGGAGAGTCTGTTAGTGCATACGTCGTCTTTGTCAAAATGAAGGTGAGCGGAACTTTAAAGGAGTTAAAAGTTTGATCATTCTAGATGGAGTAAAAATGATGATTTTATTATATGGTGTGATAGAGAATTTGAATACGAGCACGTGGGCGAAAATGGCACATAAAACGGAACTATAACGAAGAAGTTATGCGCAAAACAGTTTTCTGGGGTATAACATATACTCCCGGATAACATATACGCCGTATATGTTATACGTTAAAACATATACGGTGAAAACATATACGCCAGACATATGCGTTGACCAGACATATGCGCTGGACATATGCGCTGGTTGAAGACTTATGCGCCATAAATGCTCCAAACACCCTATAAATAGTGATTTTGATATGTGTTTTCATAACTCTTTGGTCCAGAACGTATATGTACTGATATTTGTCATATCTTGTTGTAAACCTTGAAATATATGAGAAATAGAGAGAAGTTTCTGAGAAACCTTGTTGTTTTCGATCACGTTTAGGGATTCCGCACATTCACGCTGATTATAGATATCGATCTACGTCTTGTTTACAGCACGAACACGTTCCTACAGTAATAAAGGTTAATCTGTGTTTGTGGCACCAATGATACTCCAAACTTTGACTTCTTTTCTTGAGGACAAACACATTTGCAAATGAAATTATCTTTCTTGTGAACATAATCAAGCGGATAACAAGTGCATATCTATTGTGGTTATGTGAGTGAGATTCCCTTTCATGACAAAAGTGAAAGTCATGATTGTTAATGGTTAAATAGTCACTATATATTATTATGGGTGAGTTATACCTTAGATTATTTAATTAAAATTAAATTTCCAAAATATAAACTATCAGGAATACACTTTATATCGGCACCAGAAATTTAATTAAAATTTGGCCAAAATGATACATATAGATACAAATAGCTCACTGGAAGCAATAATTTCCAAATGGATATGAAACATTTTGTTTATGAGCAGAAGAGCCGTTTCCATGTAGACCATTTTATATGGGCTTAAATCCATACCTCATTATAGAAATCTGAAACACCGATTTCAAATTCAAGGTGCACCAGGTGCTAGTGAAAATGCTTCACAAAAACTCTTGCAAGGAGAGGAACATACAACTTAATTAACTTTTACAAACAAGCTTTTTTTAAAACCATTCTTTGCACAACAATGCAAAGTTATTTATACTTTGATGCATTACATCAATTATTTGCAAACAGACAAATTTACACAATAACCAGATTGTTTATGCATGAGCTGCCACTTGCATTGGTTGTTCATCATTGCAGGGACTATTTTCAACACAACCACTTTTCATCACACTCCCGCAGCCGCCTCCACATCCGCCACAACCACCACCACCACCACAACCGCCACAACAGCCTCCACTATTCACCATATTCCCACAACCACCACCACATCCACTGCCGCAGCCACCACTGTTGACCATGTTCCCACATCCGCCTCCACATCCACTACCACAGCCACCACTGTTGACCATATTCCCACAACCACCTCCACAACCGCTGCCACATCCACTACCACAGCCGCCACTGTTGACCATATTACCACACCCGCCGCCACATCCACTACCACAGCCACCACTGTTGACCATATTTCCACAGCCACCGCCACATCCACTACCACAGCCGCCACTTGCTAATATGTCTTTAGCAATTTCAGCATCAAATACAATTTTCTCAGCCATAAATTCCATCTCCTTTAAACTTTCACCATCATTTCCTTCCTTTCTCAAAATGTTAAACATTATGAAAGTCAACATGATTCCTGGTAACACAAACCATGCTTCTTGTACCTGTCAAAACAAAGAAATAACAGTTAAAACATACGGGTAAATCGATAGGTAAAAACTTTTAAACAAACTTTTACCACCAAAGCACCAGATTTAACATCAAGCAATGCTACTGCTCTTCCATATGGGTACTCTGCAGAGAACTCAACCGCTGTCATGAAACTATGCGTATGTGTTCGCCTTTGACAGTGCTTCAGTTCATAATCCAACTTTCTTCCAGGAACCAGTTTAACCTAAAATAAAATCACCAACGAGTCATTAGTAACATATTGTGAATCTTTTCATGAATACAAATGAAGTTTATTAACCGTTTGAGGCCCGGTGAGCAGCATCTTCTGAGCCTCAAGGGTCCATAAAGAATCCATCAAAGACCACTCTGACCCAGTCAACTGTCCAAGAACAGTTTCGTCGTCTTTTGTGATGCCAACGAGCTCTTTCGTTCCTTTCATCTCTCTGTGTAACAAAGAACCAATTGAAATAACTTAAAACATTACTCAAATTCAAAGTTTTTGAAAAAATTGGTCAAGAAAACAAAGATAAACCTCATTTGAAGGCCAATGATTTCATTCCCATTTCCACCTGCAACCTGTGCCAAGCCTTTTGAAGCATGGGCTATCTTAACCACACGCGGTGCTGGCATTGGCACGGTACACGAGGCTGCAACTCTTAAACGAACCGGATCACAACTTACAGTACCAGAACTCGGAACCAAATCCAACCACTTTTCCACAGAGAGGTTAGAAACCAAGTCATATAAAGAGATACAACAGCAGCCTAACGTTTTGACTGAATCAAAAACAAGTTCAAAGACAAGATTTCCAGTCGGTTCACACTGGAATGTAGCAACCTGCTTTTTACCAAATTCAGATTGGATATTAATCTTCCTCTTAACATCAAAGCTTCCATCAGGTTGTCCCTTGCTAAAAAGCACAGAAACCTTTTTCTTGAAGGTTTCTGGTAAGTTTTCGACTTCTACAATCTCCAAAACAACCTCAGTGACGTTTGTTTTGGGAAGATTGATTAGCTTCTGAAACTTATTATTATATGAAGTAACCAATTTGCCCGTGAGTTTTGGTACGAAAGGAGTGGCGGCGAGAGGAGAAGGTGTGTTACCTCTATACATTGCTCCTGCTTTCCAATACCTTAATCCGAATAACTCCTCCCATTGCTTGATAGTTTTAGAAAATCCAACATCTAGCTTTTGACCTTTGCCTCGGTTTTGGTCCGTGTCATCATGTTCTAGAATCTTCCCAAGTGATTCCATCAAGTCCTTGCAGTATGAAGCAGGATGTAACTGGTGTGTGTGCCAGATTAGATCAATATCGTAAGTTGGAACACAAAAACATGTTATCGATCGCTCTTTGTTTCTCTTGATCAAATGCAGAAAGCCTTTGTATCTTGCTACAGCTGCTTCAAGGTACTGGTTAGTGTTCATGTGGGATCTCGACACCTGTCACACCGAGCACGGTTCAAATTATAAAAACTTGCCTAAATTGTGAAGATGTGAACTATTGGTTTTAAGGTTACCTGGTAAAAGAATGGGATTTGTCTTTTAATAGCTAAAAGCAGGTTGTATTTGGTATGGTTTGCAGACCCGTCAATGTTTTTTGAAAATTTATTGGAAAGTGTCAGGTTGATGTTATAGGGCTCGTTGGGATACATGCTGTTCCATATATCTTCTGTTTCTTTTGTTGAGATTTTTTGAACCAAGGATGCAACATTACAGTTATCAAGTATTCTTCCATAAAATTCTTCACAGTCGGATTTGTATCTTACCTGAAAAAGGAACGCAAGAACACGGTTCATTAAATGATCAAAACACGAATTTTGAAACAAGATTTCAGTTGTGGAACCTACCGGATTGAGCCTGTGACAATGCCAAACCCATTCACAATCAAGAGGGACGACCAAAGGCCCGTTTGTGACCCGAGACTCGGAGTGTTTAGCAAGCAAGGGGAGCCAGCAAGAGTTGTACCTGAAAACGATTAAACAATTTCATGCGCGCGCATAAAGAAAATAGAAAGAAGGTGAGTTGTGGTTGTGAGCCTATGAGAATCGTACCTGTAGATGGCTGTTTGCAAGGTCTGGTCTTCATAAAGCCACCGGTTTCTGTCTACAGCAGCAAGAAACTGGAGCTGAAGCTTAGCTGCAGCCACGAGATCTTCGCTTATTTTGATACTTTGTGCTGCATTCCACTCTGATTCCTGTTCCATACCCATCTTACAGTTCTCACCTACAAAAAAACAAACGATTCGCAGCCAGTTAACATGTGAATCTGACCAAAAAAAAGAGTCAAACATGGTCTAAATTAGGGGTCTGCATGGTCAGATTTGGACGGGTTTTATGCCCAACTGTTAGTAATGGTCTTTTGTTATTGTAAACTAAAGTCAAGCCGTTGACAATTGAAACCAAACCAAATCAAATAGTTTGTTTCGGTTTGTGCTGGAAATCATGCAAGAATAAATTTAAATATGCACAAATAATAATGATCAGACTCGGAATATCGGGAGTGAACGAGTCGAGTCACTCGTGAGCTATTCGAGACCGGTTTCTTAAAAGTTTGAACAGAGCCGGAGACTAAACTGGTCTGGTTATGGAAATACCACAACCAGTTTGACTAATAAAAGTCAACACTTATTACTAAGATTCATGTAAGTTTGATCACTTCAAATGTCCCAAACGTGCAAAGAAAGCATCACATAAGATGATCAACATTCATTAGCCAATCAAAACACGAATATCTGGGTATCGTTTCTGCATAATCCCCCATCAGGAATACTCTGCTCATGATTGTTTTCAGAATCAAGTTAAGTTTTATAAGCGCGTAAACAAGCAACAACTTCACAAAAACACAAGATGGATTTAATGCTTCTAAGTATATATAACTCTTTGAGTTAATAATGTACTTTTCTACTTCAAAATTGTTTAGAACTTAAAGTGTCCAGTTTTAAACTTAAACCAAACCAAACCAAACCATGACCACCTAGTTTAATCAATATTTGGCAGTCATAAATCAATATCAATAGATCATAATAGACAAAAAGTTTTGTTACAAAAATGATGAAGCAGTAACAACATGATTATGCCAGCAACAAACCTGTTCATTGTCATGATCCGCAAATCAAAAATTATATTATTTAATCTTCCTGTAATGAAGCAATATCAATAAAGTTATCACAAATAAAAATACTAGTTACCTGAAGAAGAAGCAATAGTCCCGAAGAACAAAACCACCTTCCAACTGTTTGATTCTGTTTAATGTTTGATGGTTCGGATGTTTTTTGTAGGCACGATGATACGCAATGTACTAACTGTACTGTCACCATTTCACTACATTGTACTGCTTGTCTGCTTGTACGTGTACTTGTAGAATTGTTACTAAATAATAATATAATAACTAGAGTTAAATAATAATATATTAACTAAAGTGCTAAAACAAACAGTCTTTTTTTAAGGTCAACCCACCTTTTAAATTAGAGTTGGTTGTCTCATTCTAGCTAGACTATTTTGTTTTAATTGAGCCCACGCTAATTTTAGAGTTTAGCTTAGGTGTTTTTTGGGAAAACCATACCATCGACTGTCACTTGACAGTTATTGTGTCACCACAAGATCAGAATTCTCTGACGTAACACACTATATAATGGTTGATTCTATTACACTGATCAACCAAACACCTCTTTTTTTCATTCCCTTATAATAATTTGTTTAATTACACTATATTTATAAATATATTGAATAGACAGAATTACATAAATTGTCTTTTATCTTTCACAACAAATTTCACTCGTGGTCACTGATCTTCAAAATTGATCTTTTTTGTCCTTTACGTTTCAAAATCCTTTAGTGTTTGTCTTTTTCACCTAACTCAGTTAAAAATCTTCGTTAAGTTAAGTCATGTGCCTTACAAATGAAGGCAAATTGGTCAATTTACCTATTAAATTAAAAAAATGTTTTAATAAATAAAGAAAACAATAAAATAAAAATATATATTTAAATTCTTTCTCCCTCCTCCTTCTTTTTCTTCCTCATCCTCCTCCTCCTCTTCTACTAACAATCTTCGGCAGCCACGACCACCACCGTCTTCTCCGACAAAGAAAACCACCTCCACCTCCACCTCCACCTCCACTCCCACCGACCACCACCACCACCTCCGATGAGCACCGGTGAACCTCCGACGAGCAACTGTGAACCGCCGCCGGTGAACCTCCAACAGCACCACCCATTGGCACCTTCATCTTCATCTCCGGCAACGAGTTGGGAGGAGGTCGTTCATCTCCGACGAGATCGACACCCAAATCCGACTCACAGAAACTATTTTTTGCACTAGATCTAGGAAAAACCTTAAATTTGATTGATACAAATTTACCAAACAACCACCGCCTCTTGTTACTGATCGCCACCTCCTACCGCCGCAGCCATCCGCCTCCACTAACTAAGCCGATGTGTGAACTGCAAACCCTAAATACTCGTGGTGGCCGATCACTCCATTTCCGACGGCCTCGTCTCAGTCAGTTCCTCTACCTACCATCTGTCATCACCCACCCTCACCCTACCATTGACACACATCTTCATCAGTCTCCCTCAAATATCGGATAATGTTGTCTCCACACACACATTGAAAATTTTGAAAACCAGGTAATTGTTTATGCAAATTTGCTAAGATTCATGGGTTTTGCTTTAAACGAAATGAGTCAGTCTTAGATTTGTTTATTACACTTCGATTCAACGGATTCAACCGATTCACCATTTTCAAGCTATGATCTTGATTTTGTACTGTTTCAATCAGCAGTGATGAATTTACCACCATATACTGCTTACAGATTTTGGGTTTTGTTAAAGATTTAATCTTTTGTTTTTGTTTGTGGATTTGTATTGGTTTACGACAGTCACAGTCGTTGAAGGATGCGGTGGGTCACCGGAAGGGGTGAGATGGTGGCTACTGGAGGTGGGTGGAGTTGGACGGTGGTACTGGAAGGTTGGGTTATGTCGGAGAAAACGGCGGTGGTGGTGGCTGCCGGAGATTGGTAGTGGAGGAGGAGGAGGAGGATGAGGAAGAAGAAGAAGGAGAGAGAGTGGAATTAAATATATATTTTTAGTTTTTTTATTGTTTTTTATTTATTAAAACATTTTTTTAATTTAACAGGTAAAATGATTAATTTGTCCTCATGTGCAAGGCATATGATCTGACTTAACAAGGAGTTTTAACTAGGTTAGGTGAAAAGGACAAACGCTGAAAGATTTTGAAACGTAAAGGACAAAAAAGATCAATTTTAAAGATCAGAAACCACGAATGAAATTTGGGTGAAAGATAAAAGACAATTTCTGTAATTCTTTCTATTCAATGTCTATTCATTTAAGAAAATCCGTTGATTATGACATTTACCAACCATCTCTAATCTTATCCGATTTCCAATTATTAGTTTAAGAGAGTATATTTTCTCACCCCCTATCTCTAATTATAAAAAATTTACAAGGGTTTTAGTTAGAAAGTTAAATAATACATTCTAAAATCTAAAGAACTTAAAAACGAACTACTGAACTTTTTTGTATTTCAAAATGGAGACGACGAGTTTAAATCTTGCAATTTGTAAGTATAAGTTAGAGGAATTTTAAATGGAAATAACTTTGTTGTTAAAAAAAAGGAAAAAAAGTTAATAAACGAATATGTTTATCAACTTACACTCATTAATTAGTACAAACTCATGTCTCGTCTTATTTAGCAAATCCATCTATAATAATCTATAATATATATAAACGAGGATACTAAAATCCTACGTGTCGCGATGTGGTCGCTTCCCCCTTTTATGAAAGTCACCAGATTGCTTAATTTTTAAATGGTAAGCTCTCGTTAATTTAACCCGATTTCAACCCGTTTAAGCATTAAAGTTTGCGGGTCACGGGTCTTGTGATGGGTTTGGATCGAGTCAAAGATTATATCCTCTCAAACTGACTAACTCTTCCATTCCAAACCCTACATATCTCTTCTCACAAATCTAACTTGGAATTGTAATTCATTCCAAAAACCCTAACTGGAACTTGAAATCTGCCTCACGATTTGAAGGTTATGTTTTTGAAGCAAATCTCGAGGTCTCGCTGTTACCGCTAGCTAGGGATTGCAGGTAATTTAGGGTTTTTGTTTACAAATAAGATGAGAGGTGCTAAACCATCAATTCAATTCATCTTTATCAATTATTCATTTACAATCGTTAATTTCCGGTATGCCATATCTGAAAGTTAATAATTTTGATCTTTTTTGTCTTAATGGTTTTGAATCTTAATACTAATTAAGTAAGATTAAAATTTTTGATGTTGGTATCTTTTTGTGTAAAAAAAGATCTGCATTTTTAAACTGAAGGGTAGGATTGACTCGGGTTTTTTGATTGCGTATAAAAGGGAGTCGTCGGTTCCCACTTCCAACTAAGGTTAATTTTTTTTGGTTGAAAGCTTTTATGGATCGGCTTCCTGTTATGATGGTCTTTTCTATGAGAGACATCTAAAATTTGGAGTATATTTTAATTCATTGTAATTTTGCTAGAAATAGATTGGGCATGTTCAAGTTTCATGCAAATTGGTTGCTGCTTTTATCTTAAGTCTTAAAAGATTATTTGGATTTCCATTTCTTGGTTACGGGGAGCGATAAAAAACAAAGGATTATTTGCAGGATTTTCTTTGTGCCGCTGTGCCTGTGGAGTATTTGGCGGGCTCGAAACTATAAGGTGTTCAATAACAAAAAGGTTTGCATCAGAAGAACCATTATCATATGGTTCGGTTTCATATTTGAATGGATTTATTGTTTTTAGTAAATGTTAAATTATCATAAAAGTAATAATGCTTTGATCTTGATTTTGTTGCAGTAACTATAAGCAGCCGGAAAGAAGAGAGGGAAAATGCTTCTTTTGCAAACAAACTATATATAGACTTCAACCTAAGACATTAATATAAATATATAAATATCAAATGTATGAACACAATTCGCCACGTCACAGTTTACATATAATAACGGGTATTTCAAGTAAGCTGTTTTTCCTTCAATTTATTAATATTTTCCAAAATTAAATTATGTTTAATATTTTAATTAATATACATGAATGGTTGCAGGTTATTCAAGTCCTCATGTCTGTGTGAAGGATTAAAGATTGATTAGGTAGTTTCGTTACTTATTCATATTGCACACCGACTGCTTGCAAAAATGCTTCTTAAGCTTAGTTGTTGTTCATGCTTTAACAGATTTTGTCACTGTCTTTTTTTTAGGTGTTTGATTTTGTCGTTGTGTCGTGGAGATTCATAATCACTGTTACTTCGGGACACTACACTGATATAAAGGCAATGTTTTTAGCCATCGTGTTTATGATATTTGTTGTTGATGGCTAATTGAGAGGGCATATATGGAATTTTGAAAGTAAGTTTGCTATGTACAGTTCTACAAATTGAAGGATTTGAGAATCATTGTATAATCTGTATCGTGTAGAGCATACGGACGTGGTGACTGTGATCCAGAATGTAGGATCAAAACTACACACAACCTGGTCCTTGCATTTCCTAAACCTTGAAAAGAACAGTTTCATAGGTTCGTCTTCTTTTTGTACGGAAGCAAGATATGGTGAAAACAACATCATTGCCAATCTTGACACTGGTAACATGCTAATGGTTAATTTTGAGTGTTGTATTTCGATTTTATAAATCATTTTTAAGGTGTTTGGCCCGAATCGAAAAGCTTCACATGGTGATGGTTATGGACCCATTCCGTCTAGGTGGAAGGGTGGATGTAAGAATGGAACCTTAGTGTGTGTGTAAACTTGTTAAATCTCTATATGGCTTAAAGCAAGCACCACGAATGTGGAATGCTAAACTTGTCTCTGCTTTGTTAAAAATGAGATTTAGTGATTTACGCAGTCTATGTGTGACTATTCCTTGTTTATTAAGTCGGAAAAATCTGTGATTGTTATTTTACTTGTTTATGCTGATGATATAGTAGTGACAGGAAACGATGATGCTGCTATTGATGAAGTTAAACAAATGTTAAAAACAAACTTTATGATTAAAGACTTAGGTCTGCTAAAATATTTTTTGGGAATTGAAGTTGTCAAGTCAAACCAGGGGATTTGTTTGTCTCAAAGAAAATATTGTATGAAGCTGTTAGCTGAGTACGGCATGAGTGCGTGCAAAACACTCCTATAGAACAAAACTATGTTATCACGAATATGTGTGATAAAGATAAGTCTTTTTTAACAAATATTACCGGGTATCAAAAATTAATTGGGAAATTAATATATCTTTCCCATACAAGACCTGATATTTGCTACGCTGTTCAATTTTTAAGTCAATATATGCATAAATCGTCTAACGCACATTTACAAATTGCTTTAAGATTGTTGAGATACTTAAAGAAAGCTCCTGGTTTGGGAGTTTTATTCAAAAAAGGAGCATCATTCAATATTTCTGGTTACTCTGATTCAGTCTGGGCTAAGTGCCTAGATACTCGACGGTCTGTAATAGGTTTTTGTGTTTTCCTTGGTGAGTCACTGGTGTCTTTGAAAAGCAAGAAGCAATTAACTGTATCTCGGTCATCCACGGAAGCTGAATACTGGGCCATGTGTGCATGTACGGAAGAAATTATTTGGATCAAGAATTTATTAAAAGAGTTAAAGGTCAATGTTGCCCGTATCCTTACATTGTGATAATAATGCAGCTATATCTATAGCTGCAAACCCTGTTTTTCACAATCGAACAAAACATTTTGAGATTGACTTGTTTTTCCTGCGAGAAAGGATATCGTCTGGTGTAATTAAGACCGTGTCTATAAGATCTGACAAGCAACTAGCTGACATGTTTACCAAAGGACTCTTGGTAAGTCAGCATGTCATTATGTTACAAAACTTGGGTTTGTTTAATATATTTGGATATAAAACTGAGGGGGGGGGGGGGTGGTTAAAATAATGTTATAACTTCATTTTTATATAATGTTCTTTTCTTATGCTTATGTCTTTTTTTGTGTTCAACGTGTCTTGTGAGAATACTACTCTTGGGCTTGATTGCTTGTTTTCTAGTGGGCTGCAGCATCTTCTTAATAGGCTTGGCTTGGAGAGGAAGTCTTAGGTGCTGTTTGTTTTTCCTCAGAATGACTTCTCCACCTCTTTTGTCTGCACTGAGAAGAGGGCGCGCAGACGTTGGGCTCTGCAGTGTGTTTGTTTTTTCGAAGACGTTTCATTAAAAAACGTCTGCGCGCCCTCTTCTCCCAGAAGTGTTGGTATTATTACTTCTTTAACCTCTTCTCCCAGAAGTGATGAGCCAAGTTGCTACTGATGACTCCACCAGCAATTCTTCAATCTTCATTTTATTCTTTTCATTTGTTGTCACCATAATCTTTGTTTATGGCTGTGTTTTTCTATCGATTGCCGCCATCATCGCCGATTGTTACCGGGTTTGATTTACGAACCCTAGGCAGCGATCGTGTGGTGGTGGCAGCTCTCCGATGTTGGGAAATTACGGTTGTTAAATCTAGGGTTTATGACCTCTGATTGTTACCGGATTCGGTGTGGTGGCTGTACTCCGGTGTGGGGAAGTGATGGCTTTTAAATCCACGGTTTCTGACGCCGGTTGCCGCCTCTGTCGATGTCGATTGACATTTGATTTGGGTTTTTTGGATGGTTGTTTGAAATATGAAATCAGGTTTGTGGCTGTGATGATCTAATGTTGTTCGAGTTAACATCAGCTCAGGATACGTGCCTGGCGTGGCAGAAATGCAGGATGGCAGGTACCCTTGCAGCCATGGCACTTTGAACCTTTTGCACCAATGTTTCGATAGGTCTGAGCCTCTTTATAGTGATTATTAAATCATTGATGAATTTCAAGTTTTAGTTTCTTTTGATATTTATAGATGATGGTATTTGAAGATTTTTGAGTCATATATTTCACCCGAACCATCATCGTTTATACTACTTATTTTTCTTTAATTATTTAAATTTCAGCTTATTTTAGCAGTCTGCAGATGTTAAAAAACAAACAGTCTTCTTGTTGCAGACTGCAGAGTTTTGGTCCACCTCTTCTGCTACAGATGTTGGCAGATGTGGTTTCGCAGTCTTCTGACATTTTACCTCTGAAAAACAAACAGCACCTTAGTCTCCTACTGTCGGTGGTTGTCTTCTAATACTTTTAGGGTTCAGCTTGCTGCAATACAACAACCCTCTCTCACTATTTTTCTGTTAATTAATAATTGTTCTTTCAATTAGTTTGGCAATCACACTTGTCTGTTCTAGCGTTGATCTTTATGTATTACAAGAACAAGAGATTAAGTATTTGGTATTTCTTTTCTGGTTGAAATCAATAAGAATTCGTTTATATTCTTGACACTAAATCGAAAAAAAGCCACATTGAGTCACAGATTATGGGTCAAAACGGATTCAAGCCAAAACAGGCTAGAGATAATGAGCTAAAACGGAAAAATAGATATGTGCAAGAGATAAAAAGTCAAAATGGGGCAGAGATAACGAGCCAAGGCGGATTCAAGTAAAAATGGGCCAAACTTTTCGTTTAAAGTATTCCGCTTCGTTAATCAATTAAATAAGTTATTCTAAGTAAAAACATCTAAGCAAATTATATAACCATTTGAATACAAAATTTATACACCCAAAAGTCAAAACAGTATAATCCTATGTTTCCTAAATCAAATAATAGCAAACAACAAATAACTTATGACAACAATAGTGAATAGTACCTTAAACTTCTACATCTATGTCTTTTTTAGCTTCAGGGCTTTCCTTTTCCAAATATTCTTCTTCAATTGTTTCCTTGAGAATCGAAAGTCTTTGAATAACCATCGGTAAATTCATCTCCTTCGCTTCCTCAATATCAGTTTCATCTTTATGAAGCTGGTATGCATCAAGCATGATTGCAATCCACTTGTGCAGCTCCTTTGGAGTTCTGCTCCAAACATTAAACAAATTAATAAAAAACAATTTATATTTTAAAACAAGAAAAATAAATGGCAGGCAGGTGGTTTACGTGTATATCGCATTGGGATTTCTCGCCTCGTTATCTTTACCGGGAGAGAAAGCAGTTGCTAAAGCCGAGAACCGCTCTTCAGGATCCGTGAAGTTTAGCAAATACTTAAGTAGCTTTATTTCTTTAGGTGCTATACTCTTTAAGCTTTTCTTTGTAGCTTTATATAACTCATACATAATCGCTTTCACCTACAAATTTATACTTAATTAAACTGAAAACTCTTTTTTATAAACACAGGCGATAAAAGTTGTAAGTTTTACCTCATCTCTCATGGTTGTTGATTCTTTAGCAGAAGCCCAAGCACTATTTATTAACAAAATTAAAGACGAATCAAGTTCTTTAGCCTTTGCAAGACTCTTAATCTTGGCACATGCAGCTTCTATCGAAGGCGAGTCCAAAATATCCTCAAATTTGGCCTGTGCAGCATCCAATGTTTCAACAGTTTCTAATGTGTTGTCATATGCACTCACTGCAGATATGCATCTTGCTCCAAGTCTAGCGACAGCAGCTTAAACAACCAACATAAGAAAAATAAAAACAATAATATAAATTGAAATATATTTTTATAACATTACCATCGTGGTCCTCTAAGCTGTCATGTGTTTCTTGAACAACGGTCAAATAACGAAAAAACTCCCCTGTAAAATCCTTACGACGTCTTGTAACTATCGCGTTTATGTCCATAGGGCTATCTTCTATCTGCTTTAGAAGCTCCGCATGTTTTTCCATGTCATCATCAACCTGTAATGTTAAACCGTAATTTGCATAATGACATAATGTGACAAAATGTTTGAAAATCATAGCTATCAAAGTTTACCCTTTTTACTTCGGTTAACAACGTGACCAAACGCTGCTTCATGGTGAAATCATTTTCATTATCCGCACGCGATTTACACCTATTATAAAAGCTATCTCTGTATTTATTCCAGTCTTCTCTAAATATTAAATAGCTCATCCAGTCTTTAGGCGTGGGTTTCTCATTCAAGAACACATCAATCATTTTATCACAGAATTTAGTCATCGTATAACCTTCGGCAATTTCAACTTCTTAGTCGTCCCCAACTCGTGCCGTTGCCAAATTGCCGCATAAAATCTCTGTACCAGAAAAAAAAGAGCATTTATTGCGAGCATTCTCTGATGGGAAAAATTGTGCAACTCTATTAGTGTTATGCAGTTTGACTTATGCTGACTTGAGTTAGTTACCAAGAACCGAATTTTGGTTTTTGATAACTCCATAACCGAAATTGATTCTGTTATTTCGGTTAGTATGTCGGTTTTCGGTTGGGTTAATAACCAAATATAAACTTGGGGTAAAGTTAACATGATGAGCCAACCAAGTTTTAATACAAGAAATGAGGGAAAAAATACATGAAATGGAAGTATAAAACATGTCATATATGAAATGAGGGTATAAAAGCTAGAATAATGTCAAAATATGAATGGTTCGGTTTAGTCGGTTTTGGGTTGGGTTATTGCTGACCCCCTCCCTAGCCCTTAAATCTATATATGTAACCAGTCTTTAAATTTATAGTAATAACCCCACTAATTAAATACCTAGTTTCTCTCACCACAACAGAATGTCTTGATTAATATTGGTTGAAATTGATCGAAGGTATAATTATAAATTTATAATTGAGAAGTTGAGATTACTTACTGGTTGTTTGGAATCCGTAGAGTCTGGTGGTTGGAGGTTTACTGGGAAAGAAGAGGGTTTTAAGGGAGAATTCACTGCTCAAAGGAACAAGAGTGGTGTTGAATAAAGATGGGTTTGTGGTGGTGGTGGTGGTGATTGAAGCCTGACAACGCAGTAGGTTGCTCATATTATCCGGCTGGTCGGAGCTGGGATTTTGGCTGTTACAATAATAATAATAAGAAGAAGAAGAAGAAGAAGAAGAAGATATTTGGCAGCTATGTGAGCAAAATTATTTGGATAACGAGAATAGTTAGTAGAGAGCTGGTACGACGTCGTTTCGGTAAAACTTCTTTCAAGTCCATTTTAGTAATGAGTCAAAGTCAAGTTTTGTGCGGTATGGTACTACCATTGAAAGAAAAAAAAAGTCAGTAAAATATTGGTCCCGTACCATGTGTTCTCGAGTTTCATTAAAGGAAAGAAAATGGAGAGAAATAAATGGAGTGTTGTGCTCCCGAGTTCTATTAAAGGAAAAGAAAAAAAATGAAATGAAAAGAAAAAAAAGGGAAATGAACTCAACTCGGACATACAATGTAAACCTCCAGAAATTGGTATCGAATTAGCACCGAAAGTATATGATTCGATACAGGTACGATTGGTAGTTTCTCATGCTCTTGAATGTAGGTCGTCACCTGGCTATGAGACGTGATGAACACAACGCCAGGTCATCACCCCTCCATGAGAGGGGACGAGCTGCCCAATAAGAGTAGATTAACAAGTATAAGTGTGACCATAAGTCTTGCCTAGATGATGACGTCTACATGACATCACTTTTTACTCGCATTTACTTTTACTTGAACAAATACGAATGCCCTTCCGGTTAAAAAAATAAAATAAAAATAAGAGGTTACACAATACACTTAACACTTTTAGTAATCTCCAAAATTAAAGCTTTTTTACTTTTTGTTAAAAATTCTTTTGTTAGTTAAGAAAAAAAAGGTTTAATTATTTGAAATGCCTAGTTGAACCATAACTAGAAAAAAACTGAAAAGAGAAGAATTCTTTTCTTTACATTTACTCTTATGGATATCAACTATTCACCGTTTATCTAATCGTTTTTTTTAATTAATTTCTGATTTTAACAACTATTAATATGTGCATGCTTTTGATCATACTCATGTGTTTTAGTGTGTTACTGTTATTATCTGAGTACTGGATTGGGATTTTACTAATGACACTTTCTTAGTTTAACAAGTGGAATTACATTTTTGTTCTTCTTTCCACTTCACATATCACTAGTTTTAGGTTTTTAATTAAAACTATATGCATAAAAAAAGTAACACATTTATGTTTTTAGTTTGAGCTTCTAGGTTTCTGTATCACAATTCTGAATCCAAAGGGCTGACCTGAAAGTCAAAATGGTAATGCTGTTCTTAAATCTGAAGTATTCAGTACAAAAAACCGTCCAATCGGCTTCGAATGAATGTGTAATTGATGAGTAGTGGTGGCAAGTAAAGAATGGGCAAAAACTTGAATGGTTGATGGTCACAAGTCCACAACCTCAGTTTTGCCACTGCAGATTTTTTGTGTATCTATATGAGCTTATTTTGTTACTTGTTTAGTAGTTTTGAATTGATTTGAGTTATAAGATGATAAATAATAACCATATAAATAAAGTGTTTATTCTAAAGAATGATTGCTCTTTGTGTTGTTTTCCCATAATTAGTTCATGGCCGCATAGATTTTTGTAAGGGTGAAAAAGTTTCAAGCTAAGCTCGACTTGTTTAACTTACAAGAGCTTGAGTTTGGCTCATTTCAATTTATATTTCTAAGGCTCGAGCTTGGCTCGTGAGTAGTAAATCTATAACTTATGTTTTATATTTCCGAGAATTGCTCACTTGAACTAACATACACCAATTGTTTAACGGATAAGATCAATGCTAGTGTAAGTTATCGAACCGCCTCCAGAGCCAGAACTACCTTCATGAGCATCTGGTTCTGGTTCTGCACAGTACATCGGCACTGGCATATTCATCGGAAGATTTGGGACCGCAACCTCAAACTTCAGCGCCTGTATTGCTTGCTGGATTGACGGCCTTAGATTCCAGTCAGGGTGCACACACCATAACCCCACCATCATCAAACACTCCACTTCTTTCGAGTCAAACACCATGTTCAGCCTCTGGTCAACACCCGAAACCAGCTCACCTTTCCCAAACAAACCCCAAACCCACTGCACCAACCCTTGATAGGAATCCAGCTCAACTCTATCCGTCGCCTTCCGCCCTGAAGCAATCTCTAATGCCACTACCCCGAAGCTATAAACATCTGACTCTTTGCTAGCCTTCCCTGTCGTTACATACTCAGGAGCCATGTAACCGAGGGTTCCGGCTAAACCAGTTGTTTGTGGACCTGACTCATCATGGTCCATGAGCCGAGCTAACCCAAAGTCTCCTAGCTTCATGTTGAACCCCGAATCAAGCATAATATTGCTCGTCTTAATATCACGGTGCAACACACATTGCTCCCATTCTTCATGCAGATACAACAAAGCGGAAGCTAAACCCATAGCAATCTTATACCTCACATCCCATTCTAAGGGAGTCTTTTGACCGTATAGGTGCGAGTCAAGGCTACCATTTTCCATAAACTCATAAACAAGCAAGAATTGAGTTTCATCGTGGCACCAACCGATGAGACGCACCAAGTTTCGGTGCCTTAAACTACTAATAACCTTCACTTCCGTTCTGTATTCTTTCTTTCCCTGTTTAGAACCCTCTGAAATTTTCTTAATCGCAACCACTGCGTTTTCCTGTAATAAGTAGCCCTTGTAGACACACCCGAATCCACCCTGCCCTAGTTTTCTGTCGTCTGAGAAGTTATTGGTTGCTAAAACGAGATTGCTGTAGGAGAACCTTTTCGGGCCCGCTCCTCGTTCGAGATCATCATTCATGGATGTCAAGGCGGCTGCTTCTAACGGGTTCTCTGCAGGTCTTCTTTGTTTTCTTTTCCTTTGTTTTGTTCTCCAATATGCAACGCATACTGCAACGACTATTAGAACTAGAACACCAAGAGGGACTGCTATCTCCACTGCTAGTTTCCAATCCTTTGAATCATCTTCTCCTTTTTCCACAACAATTAAACTTGAACTGAACTCCCATGACTGAAGGACATGTCTTTCTACATTAGCACCCGTGGCAGCTGAAAACCCGACCATTGCCTGTTCAGGAAGAACTTCCCTGAGGTCAACTTGATATGAAAGATTCCCCCCAGAATCATTTCCAACGCTGTAACTCCACCGCAAGCTCAGAATCTTAGTGGTAGCATTGTAAGATACCCATGCGTCTGTATTGTCTCCACTGTGTGAACCAGCATCCCATGCAGCGTAAGTAGCCGAATGAACCGAGTTCTTGTTAATACTCATGTGTTCAACGTCGGGATCCCATTCAGGGTTCGGAAAAGAGTCGAACTCGATGAGAATTATTTGGTTTTTGGGTGAATCGGAGTACGTGGTGTTGAACAGGCCTAGAAAGCCACTAGCTGAGTTGGGTGGGATTTGGAAGTCCACTGGAGCAAGAAAGAAGGTGAGCCCATTACCGTACGGGGATCGGCCTTGTGTGTCAATGAAGAAGGTGAAGTGAGTGGTGAATTCGGTTAGCTTGCCCGACTTACGGTCCCAGATGGGTAAGGTGTCATAGTATATGGCTTGGCCTACACGGTTAATGTAGTTGACTTTGTTGAACTCTATGGTTCCAACAGAAGGTATGGCGTCTCCCCTGTACATTATGTCTGTTGCTTCAGCCTCGAAACGATCGATCTTGAAATCTAACGGTTCAGAACAAGGCAGCATGAATAAGAAAGCAAAGACCCAGAATATCATACCGGTAATTGCACTGCTTGTGTTAATGATGCCTTGATACCTTATATATAAGTATCATCAAGGAAAGTTAAAATATTAAAACTAATGTATATTCTTCCAATGCTTGATCTCCAAGTTTACCTAATATTTGATGAACGATTAAGCACGTAACGTTAACATATAGTTAGAAAGTAACTGATTTTGTCTCTTTTATCTTGGAATATATTTTTTAACTTGAGCACACAACTCAAAATTTACGTCATCCAAACATAACCGGCCCTGAACATTTTATATACAGCCAGTTGTTCACAAAATCCAAAACGATGTTGTAGCAGCGACATTATACAATTATTAATCTTGCTCAATAACAACCAGGTCTTTTGTTTCACACTTTATTGTATGAACACATCTATGTGTGTGAACTTTACCCCAAGTTATCTTACAAAAAAAAATAAAAACAATTGAGTGTCATGTCAACGTTGAAAATTTGTGAGCCTCACTTATATGATAGGGTCTAAAGAAGGGTGGGACGAGTGCGAGTCTTTCCTCTATTCAAGGAGATTGAGAAGCCACTTCCACTGAGATAGCCAACTCCCAAAAAGTTTAATAAAGTAGATAAAATAGATTATATAAATTGTAACTAAGAAAATTATAACAAGTAAAAATCAAATACCAATAATAAAAATGGTACTATATTAGTAACAACTAAAATACAATAAAACTATGATAGTAACAACCAAGTGAACAAAACAGGAGAATACTTGGCATAACCATCTATACACTCCCTAAAAGTCCATTACATTTATCCTTTATGTCCTCCACAAACGCCTATTACAGTCATGCCCTCGAAGATGTATAGTCTGTCAAATCGCTCATCCCACATCAATTTGGATCTCCCACTACCCTAGTTATTTCTAATGCACCATGTACAATCTAACAATTAAAAGCCATCATAAAGATTTGAAAGTTCTGGGCTTGTTTATATTAAAAATTCAATTTATGATTACAACTTCCTTTGTCTATATAAAAGCAAATTAAACTCTAATATATACTAGTGAACCCTGGATATACATCATGTGAATGGCATATAATTATCATACACAGGAGAATGATAAGATGCCAGGAAATTTGCTCAAAACAGTTTTGGTTGTCAAACCTTGACTAAATCACCAGGTCAAAATACACTCCAAAGTAAAAAGTAAAACAAGGCATCTTAAACCACCATATGAGAGGTCCTAAAAAGGGAGATTTTCATTGTGCAACTGATGATTAAATTAACTAGTCGATAAAGCATAAGGAGTCTAGAAACATCGTGACTGTAATCATGATTTAGATCCAAGAAAAACAAAAACAACTTTCAGATCAGCAATTTGCTCCTGTCATGAATCATGCTGATGCACTTTGTAACAGACCATTGTGCCTGAGCAGTGGCTCAGGTGAGGGTTCCCGCCCACGGAATTCAACAAAAACCTGTATATTCCATTCAACCATTTTCAAGTCAGTCAAGTGTCCTACCCTATAAAACTTTAATAACTATATCGTAACCAGAGGAATCTTAAATGAGAGTTCAGAAAACAAGAAAGTTTTTTCTTAGTATTGAAAGTGGCCCATTTTCTATCTTAAATGCACAAATTACTCATAAAAGTACTAGTAAGAAACCAGTTGAAATTATGTAATTGAAGAAGTTGAAAGGGAAAAAAACAAATATATGAACTCTGTAGAACTAACCGTTAGTGGATCTTTTCCACCTCCTAGCGCAAGAATAGTTTCACGGAACCTGCGCCCTGTCTCTTTGACCGCCCTGTCATCATTTAATCCGGCATCCTCAAAAGCCGAGAAAGCATCAGCAGACAATACTTCTGCCCACTGTAGAAATTATGTTCGCAATCAGAAATAGTGCCAATAGAGAAAAAGATAACAAATATACAACCTAAACGTTGTAAAACTATAGTAATCTACTATTTTAAATGTGTAGTAATTGATGGAAACTCTAAACCTTCACAATAATCAAGGACACAAGAAAATACCTTATAACTGTAATATCCAGCAGCATATCCACCTGTTAATGGCAGACAATATCATAATAAGAAGGTGATAGTGACATAATGTAGCAACAAAACATTCATCTGCAAATTAATTAGCATTGACAAAATAATATAACAACATATAACCAGGAACCAACCTGCAAATATATGGCTAAAGCTGCAAAGGAACCTGTCCTCTGGAAGAGGAGGAATTACTTGAGTTTTTTCACTGACCTTTCGATCAACATCATAAATCGATTCAGACCCACCAGGAATGTACTTGCTATGTAGCTCCAGGTCAACAGTTGCAAATTTTAGCTACAAATTAACATAAGATGTTAATCTTTAGAAAAATAATAATGCCATACACTCGGACTCACCTGACGAAGGCTAAGGCTGCCAGCACGGAAAGTTCTAGCAGCAAGAAGCTTCTGATATATCTCTTCAGGAAGGCTCTCTCCAGTTTCATAATGTTTTGCAATGCTCATCAATGTATCCCTGCAACAGGCATTTAGTTACAATTAGATGTAATCTTTAAAAGAACTCTTCTTACAATTTGTCAATATGATACCTGTGATAGCACCAATTCTCCATAAATTGAGAAGGTAACTCAACAGCATCCCATTCTATGCCACGTATACCAGCAACAAGACCCTCATCTTGTTTTGTTAGCATGTGCTGAAGTGCATGACCAAACTCATGAAACACAGTCTCCACCTGTAAACATCAAGAATCATGTATTAAACAATATAAATATTCAAAATTTTGCAATGCTTTCCTCATGTAAATATGTATTGCAACTTACCTCACGAAATGTCATAAGGCTTGGCTTATCTCCAACAGGCGGCATTTGATTGCAGACCATATGAGCAATGGGCAACCTAACCGAGGTTTTGTCATCTGATAATACTCGACTCCTTGCAACCACCTCATCCATCCATGCACCGCCTCGTTTTTCAGCTGGTCGACAATATGGATCAAAGTAAAAGTATGAAATTGGTTTGCCTGTTGAATCCTTGATTCTGTAAAATCTGACATCAGCATTCCAAACCTACAAACAAAAAAGAATTAAAACATGTTGAATCCTTATAAAAAAGGTAACAAGACATCTTACAGGTGCTAAACCGTCAGCTGGTTCAACATCAATGCCAAATAGCATCTTCACGAGGCTGAAAAGACCATCCATAACTTTAGGCAATGAAAAGTAAGGTCTCAATTCTTCCTGCAGTGTCAAGAAATTAACTTCTGAGCAAACATTTAAACTAAAAACAACACAAAGATGTTATCTTTCTGTATACAAGATCTAGAAAAGAACCTCATTTATCTCGTATTTTGATTCACGTAGCCTCTCACTCCAAAAGGTGGTATCCCAGTGAGTCAACTCATTAGCTTCAGGAGCACCTTGACTGTTGGAAAACTGTCTGAGATCTTCCATGTCTACAAGATATGAAGAAATTGGTATAATGAGTGTTTAATCCATTAAATAGAACATTACTAAAAAATATAAACAATGTAAATAAAAAATATGTAAGATATATTACCCTGAACTGCGGCATTCCAAGAAGCACTTCTAAGCTTCTCTAGAAGCTCTTCAGCTTTACTAACAGTAGCCATTTTAGTTGCCATGCTTACCTGATAATTATTTTCAACCAACACACCAATCAAATAAAGATAATAAGAAGCAAAACTACATACAAAGTAAGACAAATGAATACAGATTTAGACCTCTGCATAGTTATTGTATCCAAGAAGCTTAGCTTTTTCCAATCTAAGTTTTAGAATTTGTTCAATAACTAAAGTATTATCTAATTCTCCACTAGAAGCACGAGTTACATAAGCACGGTAAATTTCCTCCCTTAAAGCCCGATTCTTAGCATGTTGCATGACAGACATAAAACTTGGGGCATCCAATGTAATCATCCATGGCCCGTTTTCAGCAGTGGCATTTTCATGACCCTGAAATTCAATATGCATTATAAAATAATAAAAACAAATAGGACACTGGTGGGTTTTATAAAAGACTAACAAGATTATCTTTTTAGATAAAGGCTAGTGAGCATGAATAACAAGATTTCTTTAGGACCTTAGATGAGGCAGTTTGTGCAGCCAAACCAAGAGCTGTAGGAGGCAATCCTTCAATTTCCTTTTTATCTGTTATTAGTTTTTCAAACTTCTTAGTGGCATCCAAAACATTCTCCTCAAACTTTCGTGAAAGTTTTGTCAATTCCTGTTGAATTTTGTTGAATTCTTCTCTCTTTGAATCTTCAAGAGAGACACCACCAAGAACGGCCTCCTTTATTGATGCTGTATGTGTACACATGCCATGTCAAACCATATTTACAGATACTCAATATTAGGATTAAAATAGAAAATAAATTTTTTTTGGACACAGACTTGCAGTAATAAATATTCAAGTTGTGAAAAAAATAAAAAAAAGTATTGCAAACAAGAAAGAATCAACTCCATGGGACAAGTTTTGTAACACCTCAAAATTCATTTTATTTAAGGAATGAAGAATATGAAGAGTAAAGAGAAGCTTCAGAAAACAAATAAACTTCTGCTGATAGAAAATCATGCATAACTTTTGATGACAATAAAGAAACACTTTAGGTTACACCTTTTGCTGTGGTCGATTGCAATAGCTTTCGCCGTAATTAGCAAACTTCTGTAAAGGTGTTAGCTTTAGATACATTAACGATCAATACATAATATTTAGTCTGTTTGAGCGTTATGGAAAGCAAGTAAAACAAGTTTCTCCTTTATGTTATAAATATTATTGCAACCATTTCTTTTATTTTGTACAATCGTGCCACCATCAACTGATGCATGTCCCATGAAGCTTTACCACAACAACACATGAACTTCAAGTAATGTGAACAATAATAATGCTTACATTCAACAATGCGTTTCTGCGCATCATTCAGTTTATCCCAATCCGGTGACTCCCTTATCGCCTTAAAAGCATTATACAAAGGTTTGCTCTGGCCCAATTTTAGGTCAAATTCCACTTTTTCAGGCTGCAACCAGAATATAACCAATCATGCTGCCTTTTTTAACATGCATCCATCAAATAAATCAAATCAACCAAAAGAAATAGAAATAAACCTGAATCTCTTCGATTGCAGACCGGAGTTCAGCGGTATCCTTAACCGCCTTGAGATGATTAATCGCTCCCCAAACAACAGTCAGCCGATCCATCATCTTCTCCAACGGCTCCACCAGCTTCGGCCACGTCGGCTCCACAGTCTTCTCCAATTCCGCCAGATCACTATCCTGAAACGTTTTCCCCAAAATCAACAAACCCATAACCAAAAATCGATAATCAACAAAACCCATAACCAAAAATCAATAATCAACTAAACCCATAACAAAAAATCAATAATCAACAAAACCCATAACCAAAAATCAATAATCAACAATACCCATAACAGAAAATCGATAATCAACAAAACCCATGACCCAAAATCGATAATCAACAAAACCCATAACCAAAAATCAATAATCAACAAAACCCATAACCCAAAATCGATAATCAATCACACACTTACAAGCTTCTTCAACAAGGCACGCATCCCTGGGCGGACATGACTGGCATCGATCGTATCGAAAGGCGGAAACTCGAAGTTGTTGAGTAACGGATTGGTATCGGAAACCGTCGTCGACATTGAATAATAATATGGAGTGACGGCGGTGAGAGGAGAGTGACGGTGAGATTGCCGGAGGCAGAGGAAGAAGGAAGGAGACCAGAGTGGGCAGATGCGAGATTTAAGAAGGTGTTTGGAAGTTGAAGAAGTGGAGTGACAAATGGGGCGATGTAATTGTAAAGAGCGTGCGACTGAAATGATGGTGGCCATTGTAACAAGGGTGGTCGCGAAGGATGTGATATTTCTTCCCATTTTTTTTTATTTTTTTTTGTTTCCTTTTTGTTTTGTGTTACGTTTGTGTAGATAATAAATACGTCTTATATTAAAACAATCAAATTAACAAGTTAAATGACAATAAATGTTAATAAGCCAAAGCACGTACACTAATAAGGTTAACTAAACAACAAAAATGGGTTTGTGTCGTGTTTCCATAGGCTATATAGTAAGTATAATTTTTAGTAATCTTGTTTTATGGTTTAGTTATGAGTTTTGATTATATGAGTATAAGTTATCAAAATAGCCAAACCGTTATTAAAATGAGTGTGACTCACACAAAAAAAAAGACAAAAAAAAACAACGAAACGAGAAAATCACAATCAAATCACCTTTCATAATTTCGAGAAAATCAAATTCTCTGTATTGAACTGATGAATACTTAAAACCTGAATAAATAACTGTAGGTTAGCTAGTAACTTAATTAACCAAACAAACCTATCTCAACGCGTCTTTAAAGTTATGAAGCATGGATCATACAATAAATACGTATCATTAATATCTTCTTAAAATTGTAACAAACAAGTTGTTAGTCAAATATGATATAAAGGCATTGGTATACCACATCTATGAAGGTTATGCAACATGAAAAATGTTTTGCTCTCCTTTGATGTAGGTATACAAGAATAACATAGTTGTGTGATAAAAAAAAAACAAAGTGTTAGAAGTGATTAACTATATAGATTGAAACAAGGAGACACTCCTCTTAGAAGAGTAGCATCTATAAGTGTTAGAGATGAACTTTTTAATTTACATGTTGACTTTTGGTCCATCGCGATACGCGATGGACCCCTGAAGATTTCATCGCGTACCGCGATGGGTGGCACAGACGAGAAAGTTAGGGTTTTATATTATAACCTGTTCTGATGACCCTATTCATCATCTAACACTTTCCAGGCAGTTTCTAAGACAAATAAGAGTTTTTCCATATGTTCCATATCAATAGAATCGAAGATATTGAGATGTCGAGACGCGTCTAATCTCTTTGAATCATACCCGGGATGTAGAGTTTGTAACTTTCAATATTTTCTCATGTATTAGAATGAATAATTTGTAATTGTTATTGGTTAATCTATGAGTATTGATGTTTAGTGTTATTGTTGTGCATTCAATCGGTTTAGGTTTACGTCGATCAGAACGATTAGTTTGTCGATTGCTATAATAATTGATTGTAGGGTTGTTCGATTAGTTGATTAATGAAGCATACAGTTGCCCTTAGTTGAGTCACACTGGCGGGAACTGTTTGATAACCAGTGCCGCGTGTTAGCGATTACTAATGCCTACGGTTTAGCTCGTTAAGCAACATATATTTGATCAATGATAATTAATCTGTTAAGTTACATGAGATTATTGTTTAGTTGCATATTTGAACCCCGAGTGTGATTTGCTTTTGTTTATTGCTTGAATTTGTTAAGTTGCTTAATCATTATTAAACTCAATTCGTATGCTTGTGTGGCCAACACTATTAACTGCTACTTCATAATATTAGAAATCTGTTACATGTTACACCGACCAGATACTCCTCGTGGTTCGACACCCTACTTAACCTAGCTTGCTTTGGTGATTAGGAACCAAATTCTTTTGTTTTTGACTATATAGCGACAGTCTAGCATCAAGGACGAAAATAAATTAATTCTTACTATCAAATTCCCACCCAAATAACTTATCTTCTATTGATGGAAAAGAAAAAAAAATATTTTTGTTCTAAATATAGTATTGATTATAAATTAAACATGCAATCTCTATTGATTGAATATAAATTATATTGTAAACATACTTAATATAAAAAAAATATTAATGTATATAATAACTAGCTTTAGAAACCCGTGTATTACACTGTATAAATTAATGTATAAATTACAATGAATAATTTAATACAAATAAAATAAAAGAAATTAATGTATATAATAATTACGTATCATAAAGATATTTTCTTTAAAATTAAAATTTATATACAAGAGTTTAAGTTTAAATAGTACATTAACATTTAATTTTTGAGACATCTTCATATTGAAAAAAACTATAATAACTTTGTTTACTTTTTACAAATATTCAATATTTAATAAGTCTTAAAAATCATAGACAAATTTTTCATTTTTTATATTTAGTATAAGACTATTGTGATAGTTGAACAACAGTTTGTTAATAAGGACATCATGAAAGCTGTTCAAAAATGAAAATCTGGTGGCTTTTTTGGCTTATGGTTTAGTGTTTAGGGTATAGAAGGAAAAACATTTTTGTGAAAGACTTTAACTATATACTTCAGATCTAAAGGCCTCATGGTTTTACTTCCAGTGGCATTGCTTCATTATTAGATACCGGTTGTTGAACAACCCATTCTTGATTTAAAATTCAAATACATTTGATGATGTAAAGCGACTATATTTGTAATACATTTTTTACATAATATAAAAAGACTTAATTATCTTTTATTTTATTTGCATTAATTTAGTCATTGTAATTTATACATTAACTTATACCGTATAATACACGGGCTTCTAAAGCTAGTTAGATAATATATTGTTAAAATTGTTATAGCCTAATTAAGCTGTAGTCAAATATGACAAAAAGACATCAGTGATGATAACACATCTAGAAAGGTGAGTAAGAAAATGTTATTGGGAGCGAGACATGCACTTTAATATGTGTGCGGCTAGATCATGTACTTTACTTATTCAAAATGTCAACATGTGTTCAAGACTTCCAAGTATTTAATGAAGTTCAAGTAACACCAACATTAATGCCAAACAAATTACATAAACAGTTCCCAAAAGGTGTAAAAAACTGTAAGGGTGTGCGTATACATGATACATGTGGGAAGGCATGCAAGATGATAATGATACATGAGGGGAGGCATAAATAGTTAAACCATTTATAAAAGACTTAAAAACTATAATCATAATTTACTTTACTTATTCAAAATGTCATTTTAACCTTTTCTGTTTTTTATTTCTTTTAGCATCAGAAAGGTTACAATTACACGATCGAAATTTCTGGTTAATTCTCATAATTTTTCACCTTCAAAACTAAGATCTTAATTGACCTATATTAATAATTATTCGCTTTCTTTTTATACTATATTTATATTATATTTACATTTTTATAAAATTAAATATTAACATATTATTTTACCATATATTCCAAAATACTTAGTGAAATCCAAAAATTAAAAACAAATCATGTTTGTCAAAGATTGAAAAGAATATAATTTCAAATGTTATCATTAACAAATTGCATTATGTATATTGTAGAAGATTGCAAAGAAAAACAAAACTCAAATATGCTTTCATTTTACAACGTAATTTTTTTAATCATTAAATTATAAATATATGCTTAAAAGTCCATTCATTTTTTTTAAAATCAATAAATTTATCTATTATTATTATTATTATTATTGTAAATTGTCATATAAATTTATAAATTATAAATATATGCTTTAAATCTATCCATTTATTTTTCGGTTAATTTAGTAAACTGTATATATGTTAAAATGTAATGATAATGTATACCAGTCATTTTCATACATATAACAAAGTCTATCATATTTAATTTCTAAGTTTCTTTTTATCAAGGATTGTTTCGGGTTTTTTGTGGGGCTTAAATTTAATTTTTATGTGTTAAAAGCTAGTAAATAGATTGTTTAGTACAAGTTAACTATATTTAGATCAAAATTTGTTACATGTAAAAAATGAGAAATCTGAGTATTTTTAAAAGTTTGAGAATTCAAATAGATTTATTATCAAATTTGTTACTCGTTCAAAGTATTGGCTTAAAAATGTCAAAAGAATGAAAGTTAGAACTTTAATCATGATTCAGGTTTTAAAATTATTTTCAAGGGCATTTTTGGAAATAACCAAAAGATTCGGGATTTGGCAAATTAACTATTTTTCTCTCGACTATTAAAATTTAAGAAAAGATTGCGAACACTTTTGACATGCCTCCCCCAGACCTATCAATACTTCTAACTTCTATGAAATTTGAAATATTTGTGTAAGCCAAGGTTTAAAAGTACGGAATCGCGCCTCGAGGCGTTTTCTCACAGCCTTTCGAGGCGTAAGCCTCGAGACGACACGAGGCGTAAGCTCGAGGCGGAATTTAAAAATGAATATAAAAATTTTATAGCTTATTAAAAAAAATACTTAGCATCAAACAAAGAACTTTTCAAAATAATTTCATCATCACATTCACTAGTCATGAGAAACACACAAAGTCTAAACCATAATAAAAGTTGTAAGTTTGAAACTGACACCAAAAGTCTAAAACATTAAAACACACAAAAAAGTTTGGGTTTCCCTCCTCTTTAACGCCCCAGCCGTTTTTCTCCGCCTCGGACGTTTTTTTCCACCTCGGCCATGAAGAGGCATACGTTTATTTCTATCCCCTGAGGCGCCGCCTCAAATTCGTTTTGCATCTGCCTCGTACCGAGGCGCGCCTCGAGGTACCGCCTCACAGCGTTTTTTTAAACCATGGTGTAAGCATTAACTTTCCCTTCAATGGTGATCAAAACGCTGCATATAAAGCATGCCATATAAAACTATGCTCAAATTGAGCAAAATATTCACAAAATTGAATGGGTTAATGTATATGTTTTTTATGTTTTCATTATGACAAAGTTGAGAAGCCCCCTTAAACTTATCAAAAAGATTTTCATGGTGCAGGTCAGAGTAACATAGTTCTTGAAGAACATGCGTCGTTACAATTTAATGTTCTCATTTCATTCGATGGGTGGTAAATTGATAAATATATCAATAAAGGTAACACTTATTCTGTATTTAGGCTGAGTGGCTAAAACTACTATTGTATGAGAAATTTTATACCCGAAATTGATTAATAATCAAAATTCTTTCAATTATAAATGTATGACATTGAGAATGAAATTTTCAATAGAAAGAGCATTCTCGGGTACGCTTCTGCACTTGCATTTTTAATTAAGTTCATTTAAAAAAAATCATTTTGTTATATAAATAAAAATAATTTATGTACACATAGTATAGATACAAGCATAGATGTAATACATTTTTTCCATATACGTTATGTAATTATTTGTTTTACTTGTAATTTTATAATTTGGATCATTCCGTGTATGACACGGGCTCTAAAGCTAGTAGTTAAAATATACAAAAAAAAGACAAAAATGGGAATTGTGAGAAGGATTTGTAACCATTTATCAACAAAAAATTCAAAAAAATAAGTAAATATAATAAAGAAATCATAACTCAAAATATAAATAAAAAACAAAAGAAATTTTAAAAACTTAAATGTTTCCTCTGTCATTCTTGTTTTAAGAAAACGACGAAAAGACACAATGACAAAAATGAAAAAGACACAATTATAACTAAAAAAGACACAATAGATCGTAAAATATAACACAATGCCGAACAAAATATAACATAATGTTGAGTAATATAACCCAATATCAAGAAAAAAAGATAGAATGTCAAAGAAAAAAGACATAATCAATGATGAAATTAAACACAGAACACCATGATAAACAAAAAGACACAATTATCTTTTTCCCCGAACATTGTGTCTTTTTTTAATGAGGAAGAGTTGGAAACATTTTTGTGTTTTTACTTTTTTCGTTTTTTATTAAATTTTGAGTTACAAATTTTTTTATTTTATTTTAAAGGGTTTTTTTATGTAACTATAAATCCTTTCCATACTTCTATTTTTGGGCTACTATATAGAATAACTTACCCTAACTTTAAAATATAAGTTAATGGAGATAAGTTCAGAGTTGCTTATTCAAACTTGTTTGGGCAATGCACTAACACTAGTATTCAACACCTTATGTCCTTATTTAAAGAATATTGATTATTTTTTAGAAATATCATATTAAATTAAACAACTTTTTCAAACGACTATTTGAGCTTGAACTGAACTTAAAAAAGTAATACAAGATGGATACGTGTAACATTTATTTTAGCTTGTGGGACACAAATTGAAAATAAACAAAGTTGGCATAAAGCTCAATCTGTCTTTAGTTATCTCATTTCGTGTTAATGTAGAACTCATAAGTCATATATATCATATAATAAAATCAAACTAGCTGTTGAAACTTGAACTTTAAACCTCAACAAATACTATGGCTTCCTCTTCATCTTGCAGCAGTTGTTTTTATCTTCTTATCTTGGTATTGCCCGTTTCTAAATCCGTGTATTTTCGAGTACCTCGTTTTGATTCGACCGCAAACGATGTAATCTATGTCGGCGATGCAGTACCTTCTTTTGGAGCAGTGAATTTCAACAACATTGTCTACTGTTGCCGAGTTGGTCAAGTTTTATACAAACAAAGAGTTCCGTTATGGGACACCAATTCAGGCCAGCTCGCAGATTTCGTCACTCATTTCACTTTCGTGATCGACATGGAAGATTTCATACGTTACGGCCATGGCATCGCTTTCTTCCTCGCACCAGTCGGTTTCACAAGTCCCCTTAACTCAGCTGCTGGTTTCCTTGGGCTTTTTAACTCCACAACCAGTGATGATCCAAACCGAGGCCCGATTGTTTCTGTCGAATTCGACTCATATTCCAATCAGGAATGGGATCCTCCTTTCGAGCATGTAGGAATCAACAGGAATTCTCTTTCGTCGGTTAGTTACGCTAATTGGAACGCTAGTTTGCATAATAAAGAAACTGCTCAATGTTGGATTTCGTATAACTCCACCACTAAGAATCTTAGTGTCTTCTGGACTTACTAACAGAACCCGAATTTTCAAGGAAATTCGAGTCTGTCTTATCGAATTGATCTCAAAGAGATTCTTCCTTCATGGATCACCATTGGCATAACAGCTTCCACTGGCCAATACATGGAAAAACACACTCTCCAGTATTGGGAATTCAATTCGAGCTTAGATATCACAAACAACGGCAAATCCATATCGAAAAAGGTGAAATTAACAGTGGGATTAGCAGTGCCTTTAGGTGTTCTGTTAACAATATGCATAGTCGCATACACGATTTGGTCAAGAATTAAAAAAAGACATACAGATGAAGCATCAGAAACGATGAATATAAGTTTAACTTCATTTAACGATGATCTCGAAAGGGGAGCAGGGCCAAAAAGATTTAGTTACCGAGATCTCGCTTTAGCTACTAATAACTTCACTGATGATTTGAAGTTAGGTGAGGGAGGATTCGGGTGTGTTTATAGAGAGTACCTCACGCGTGAACGAAGACTAGTTGCGGTTAAAAAGATTTCAAAAGGATCGAAACAGGGGAAGAAAGAATACATAACAGAAGTTAAGATCATTAGCAGCTTGAGGCATCGAAATTTAGTGCAGCTCATAGGTTGGTGTCACGACGAACATCAATTTCTACTAGTTTACAAGTTTATGCCAAACGGTAGTCTTGATTCTAATCTGTTTAGGAGTATGCCCCCTCTTGCTTGGAGTTTAAGGTACACGATAACATTAGGTTTAGCTTCTGCATTGTTGTACCTTCATGAAGAATGGGAGCAATGCGTGATACACCGTGATATTAAATCAAGCAACGTGATGCTAGACTCGGGTTCAATGCCAAGCTTGGGGATTTCGGGTTGGCTAGACTTATGGACCATGAATTAGGTCCACAGACCACATGGTTAGCTGGAACTTTAGGGTACATGGCACCTGAGTATGTACAAACCGGCAAAGCTAGCAAGGAGTCGGATGTTTATAGTTTTGGAGTGGTGGTTGTTGAAATTTGTTGTGGAAGAAAAGCTAGAGATTGCATTGATGGCGAGTTTGAAATGGGTTTGGTAGACTGGGTTTCGCGTTTGCATAAAAAGGGAGATATTTTGTTAGCGGTGGATGAGAAATTGAATCACGATTTTGATGTAGAGCAAGCTAAGTGTTTGATGATGGTTGGGTTATGGTGTGCACATGCTGATCGTGCGTTAAGGCCATCCATAAGGCAAGCTGTTCGAGTGCTTAACTTTGAGGCCGGTGTTCCTAATCTTTCTATAGATGTACCTGTTTTAGAGCATCATGGATCTAATAATCAGACAAGCAGTTCGGGAGATCCGTTTTTAACTTCTTCGAGTACTAATATAGGTCAGTAGATAAGTGCGGTTTTGTTAGTTAAAAGACCACGCTTTTATATTATTATATATTTGTAAAAAAACTTCTTTCTACGGTATTTGATTGTGTTTGTTGTTTTGAATACTTTCCGGGCAACTGAAAATATTAGTTTTGTGATTTTCTCTACAGGTTGAAAGCAGCTATTTTTCCTCCCAAAGAGTCTAGGTGAAAAACTAAAGTGATGTTACAAAAATATTTACTAATATAATGTTTTCGGAAAATTGCTTCTCTCTTTAAGTCTTATTACATTCAATCAATCACACCCATTAAAAATCCTGTCAATAACAAGGCTAGTAGGAGGGTTTGGAGAGGGTGGAATGTAGATAAACCATACATTTATTTCAAATGATAGAGATGTTGCTTCTAGAAAGACCCTCAGCTTCAAAATCAAGTGTATTAAGTCATATAAAAGAAACAGAAGGCTCAACAAAAGACTTCTAGACAACACAGAAAAAGAAGCAGATAAATACAATAACTATGTAACTGCCCCAGTGTAACCGTATCATAATATTGTCCGTTTTGGTTAGGACAAACCACCATTGCCTTAATTTGTTTTTGGGTTGCCTAGGTGGAGACTTCCCAGGAGGTCATCTATCCTGATACTACTCCCACTCGAGCACATTTAATTGTGGAGTTCCCCTTTCATCCATTAGTGTTAAGCCCCAAACGCGTTATGATGGGGACATAATCTATGTTGTATAATTTGATATGACAGTGAGGGCAATAGTTGCATCAAATGCAGTGGCAACAGATAAATCGGGACACGAGATTTAGCCATCAGCATAGCCAATTGTGATTAAGAAATACTCAATCATACTCTTTCAGTATTCATAATTTGTTGGTAATAAGATAAAACCAAACTTATGAGAATTATGTGAAGCATGCTGGGTCGGATGTGAGTGGTGCTATTGTAGTCATAATTGTTTGCGACAACTTATGTGATGCGAGAACTTTGTTTTTGCAGGAGCTAAGATTTGCAACAACTTCGTATTTTGAGATAAATAAAGTTACGTGACAGTTTGTGTGTTGCAAGAACTAGTTTTTGCGATTACTAATAGACGGCGAAAACTAAGGTTAGCGATAACTAGGAGTACTTTTGTGATAACTAAAGAAAAATGTGCAAGAACGTAAGTTGGAAACCCTATCGATGGCGACTGTAATAAGAACAACTAGTACAAGGATGATTGAGGTAATTGTTATCATTAAAGAGTTGTAGAACACAATTGCCAACAAGGATGATCAGTAAGGCAGTGAAAGCCAGTGATGATGTTAGAATGGCGGTACTGACTGGAAAAACGCTCCAAATGGAAAATTGACCGATGTTTGTGACCGGCTTAAGAGATGAACACGATGGTGACGATTGTATGCACCATAAAAGAGCTCTTGACTTTGATACCAAGATATATGTGTGTAACGAAGATGCAATTGTGTAAAATGTATTGTTAATTGTAATTATGGTTTGTATAGTAGAATGAGTTATATACTTGGTCCATATTTATACAATATTACCTAGCTATAATTTTTGTCTAATTTATATTGTATTTAATATATATTATCATATGATATATACTTAAAAAAGGATATTTGTTCATATTATGAACTCTAGACAATATTTATTTCTTTCCACTTTCTTATTCAGCAAAGATGATGTATTTAGGCTATGCGTTAGAGTACTCCACTATTCATTACTCTAAACCATTCGTCACATCAACATCACCTTAGCTTTTTCTTCATCCTTTAACACCACCATTCAACCCCTGTTATACTTCATCCTCTACTATGTTGTTTACGTATATTCGTGCCAATCTATCCATAGAGTAAGATTCATTGATAGGTACGAAATGAGCAGACTTGGTTAACCTATCAATTGACCCAAATAGCATTATGCTGACGGGTAGTCTTAGGGAAGCTTTGTAATAAATCCATTGTTATCATCTCCCATTTCCAAACAGGTAGTTCAGGTTGTTGAAGCAAACCTGAAGGTTTCTGATGCTCAGCCTTGACTTGTAAACATGTTAAACATTTGGCTACGAACAGAGCAATATCCTTTTTCATCCCGTTCCACCAGTAGTTAGGTTTAAGATTTTGTTACATTTTATCACTACCGGGATGCATCATATACTTCAATCGATGAGCTTCACTCATAATCCTTTCACGTAAATCCTCAATCTTTGGTACCCAGATTCTAGTTCCAAGTCTGAGTATCTCATCATCTCCTTTGATCAAAGTGTCAATTGTACCATTACGTTTTTGTTCGAAGATTTGATTTTATTCTATTGCTTTCTTCTGAGCCTTCTTGATTTGTTCAATTAAATCTATTTGTAATTCCAGTCTTAAGGCTCTAACTCTCTTGGGTTTTTCATGTTCTTTGCAACTCAATGCGTCAACTACTACATTTTCCTTTCCTTCATGATAGATAATTTCACAATCGTAATCATTTAAAGTTTTCATCCATCTTCTTTGACGCATGTTAAGTTCTTTCTGATCAAAGATGTGCTTTAAGCTTTTATGATCAGTGTACACGATAAACTTAACTCCATATAAATAGTGTCTCCATAATTTCAAGGAAAAAATTATGGCACCCAATTCTAGATCATGAGTCGTGTAATTCTTTTCGTGTACTTTCAATTGTCGAGAAGCATAAGCTATTACTTTGGTTCGTTGCATTAGTACACAACCCATACCTGAATGAGATGCATCACTAAACATAACAAAATCTTCTGCACCTTATGGCAAGGTCAGTATAGGTGCATTAGTGAGCTTTTGTTTGAGTAAGTCAAATGCTTCTTGTTGTTTGGTTCCCCATTCATACTTAACGTTCTTTCGAGTAAGAGAAGTTAAGGGACCTGCTATACGGGAGAAATTCTCGATAAATCTTCTATAGTATCCAGCCAATCCTAAGAAACTTCGAACTTCAGTTGGCGATCTAGGAATTTCCCATTTAGCTATCGCTTCAATCTTGGCAGGATCCACTTGAATTCCATTTGTATTGATAACATGACCAAGAAATTGTACCTCACGAAGCCAAAATTCACACTTAGAAAACTTAGCATACAATTTCTCATTTCGAAGTAGTTCAAGCAAAATCCTGAGATGAACCTTATGATCCTATTCCGATTTAGAATAAATAAGTATATCGTCGATGAACACGATTACAAATTTATCTAAATAAGGTTTACAAATTCTGTTCATAATATCCATGAATGCTGCAGGAGCATTGGTAAGTCCAAACGGCATGACCGTAAATTCAAAATGTCCATATCTGGTTCTAAATGCAGTCTTTGGAATATCTTCTCTCTTGGACTTTCAATTGATGATAACCTGAACGTAAATCGGTTTTTGAAAAACAACTTGCTCCTTGTAGTTGATCAAACAAATCGTCGATTCTTGGGAGCGGATACTTATTCTTGATTGTTACTTTTTTAGGTCACGGTAATCGATGCACATTCTCATCGAACCGTCTTTCTTTTTCACAAATAAGATCGGAGCTCCCCAAGGTGAAGAACTCGGTCTTATAAATCCTTTCTCTAACAGTTCATCTAACTGTTTCTTTAATTCTTTCATCTCCGTTGGAGTTAGTCTATACGGGGATCTGGCTATTGGAGCGGTTCCAGGTACTAAGTCTATTCTAAATTCAACATCACGCTCTGGTGGTATCCCTGGTAATTCTTCTGGGAAAACGTCAGGAAATTCTGAGACAATTGGTACATCTTCTAATTTCTTTTCTTTAGGTTCTTCTGTCACATACACCATGAATGCTAGACATCCTTTTTGTAGATATTTATTAGCTTTAATCATCGAGATTAATCTGACATGACCTCTATCTTTGTCTCCGGCTATTTGAATTGTCTTCCCGTTTGCACGAATTTCAATTGCTTTCTTATCACATAAGATACAGGCTTGGTTATCGGATAACCAATCTATTCCTAAGACGATATCAAAGCCTGCCAATGTCATGGGTAACAACTGGAGAGGTATGACATGTCCTGCTAATAGAATTTTGCCTCTATTCAAAACTTCGGATATTCTAACCTGATTACCGTAGACCGTTTCAACTACGAGGGATTTATCTAACTTAACTAAGGGTTCGTTTAATAGACTACAAAATTTCTTATCTATAAAACTTTGGTTTGCAACCGAGTCGAACAAAACCCTAGCATAGACATTATTGACGAGAAACATACATGTTATGACGTCTGGCATCTCAGCTGGCTTCTCGGTGTTGAGCACAAAAACACGTGCATTTCCCTTTCTACCTTCATTCTTGGTTCCACTACCACTTGCACCATCTCCTCCAGTTTTCTTCTTCGGACATTCATTTTGAAAATGTCCCATTTCACCACAACCATAACAAGCAATCTTATTTTTCCAGCAATCGGTTTTTGCATGACCCACTTGTTTACAGTTAGTACAAGTAAGTGACTGATTGAACCTGCACCTTCCAAAGTGTCTTCGGTTACATACATAACGGAATTGGTGATTGAGAATTCTTCTTCTCACCACGATATGGTTTCTTGTTGTCCCTTTCATTTTTCTTAAACACAACCTCCCTCTTGAAGGTATTTTCTTTCTTTTCTTCTTCACGGGTTCTGATTAATCCATTCATCATATATCCAGCCAACTCCATGGCTGAATCAATGGTTTGAGGCAGAGAAGATCTGACCATGTCTCTAATCTCTTTTGGCAAACCCCAGATATAATGAGTGACTTTGTTATTTTCTGGCGTTACCAAATGTGGTACTATCCTACAATACTCCAGAAATTTTGTATTGTAGTCCTTGAGATTTGTTTCAACAACTCTATGATTTAAGAACTTGATTTGAATTTTATCTTTTTTGTTCATCGGACAAAACTTCCTGATTACGAGCTCCTTAATTCTTCCCAACTTAACTTGTACATATTTAATCTACCCTTGGCTTGAATAAGGGTATTCCACCATTGTAGAGCTTCGCCTTTGAACGATTGGGAGGAATACTGAATTGCTTCTTCCTCAGAACACTAACTAATGACATTAATGGCTTCTATTTCTTCAAGCCATCCCAGTGCAGCAATAACACCCTCATTTCCATGAAATTCTTTAGGCTTAAACGTCTTGTATGTTTTATAACTACAGCCTTTCTTAGTCTTTCGTTTCTTGATTTTCTTTTCCTCATAATCACTTTCATTATTAGAACTGACATGTTCTTCTTCTTCTTCTTCTTCTTCTTCTTCTTCTTCTCTCTTAGACTTATTAGATTTCAACGTTTGAGTTTCCTCTTTTCGACATTCTATAGACGAAAAATAGGAGGTAACTATTAGTTACTATCTCTAAGAATTTACCAAAGGCATATATCTTATCCGTACTTTCATATACTTAAATTGGTTAAAGCCTAAGTACTTTATCAAATACTTAATTCGCTAAAACCGATGGCTCTGATACTAACCTATCACACCCCGCCTTCGGGCCTAGGCGTGTGACTCACAGTTGGTACCACTTTTGTCAATTTATCAAAGTTTGTAGCGGAAAATGTTATTTTAAAATATTTACTTTCATAACATAGGGAATTAAATACCCCTGGTTGTTTTACAAAATTACTTGTTTAAAAACAAGTTTAATATATATATGCCTCAACACAAAATTAGTTGAGCCACCAGCTGTAAACTATGCCTAGTGTTCTTCTATTCCCACTGGCATATCCATCACTATTCCTTACTCCTGGTTACCTGAAATCAGTTTCAAAATACGTCAGCTATATGCTGGTGAATAAGCTGACTCAATAAAACATCTTCACAATTCGTAATGACACAACACCAATAGTGTTCAACGACTCAGTGGGTCTCAATCCCATCTCATCGGAACTAAACATACGCACAAACCACATAATCGGACTTCACTCGCCCTAGAGACAGTCACTTGCCTCATGGTCAGCATGTCTGTAGTGTGCCCACTACAGTACATATATGTAAGGATCCAGACACATGTGTATTTTAGTATGAGTGTTTAGTACTACCTTGCATCAAAACGTTTTAGAGGATTTGAACAAACCCTCATGCAAATATTTCCATAACTTTTTTACATATGAATAACAGTCCATAGTTTTAAAGAGTAAATATCTTTTCAAAATATACAGTACATAGACGTATTCACGTCATAAAACATTTCACACTATAAAAAGGTTTGGACGTATTCACCTTTTGTTGATTTCAAGATTTCTCACCAACAGATGTCTGATCTTTATTTCGGACCTATAGTTCGAGAATAACATTCTATAAATAACTAGATCTACAATCTAGCTATAGACCTTAAGTCTATTTGCATAACCTTTACCTTGATATTCATTTTATTTTATAAAACATTTATATGCTACGTTTCTTCATTATGAAGAAACGTATATATCAAGTTTCTTCTTTCATAAGTAATATCTTTATAAAAATAAAGAGCAACATTTCATCAAAAATCTTATCATATGAAAGCTTATATTTCACTTACTTACTTGATCAAGGTATAGACTATACTCTTGACTAGGGTCTAAGCCATTAAATAATAATAAAATAATAACTTAAACAGAATCCTTACCTTACGCGGGTATTTTTATTTGCTTAAGCCTTGTATAAGTAGTACTTCTACTTAAACTGTCAGAACCTTGTTTCGAACTCACCTAATCATTCGATCGAGCGTCAGAACTTTAGTTCATGCACGAATTACGAGAAATTGGGACCACGAAACCTCACAATGGTCGGGCACGTTCCCCAAGGTTGTGTGTGTGAAAGTGAGTGTGAAAATGGGATGAGAATGCTTCAAACCCGTAGCCCCCTTTTATAGGCAAAGTTTTGACTACCATCGCGTAGCGCGATGGGGTTTCCCCCTGGCCATCGCGTAGCGCGACGCCGCTATACACTAGAGGTTGCCACGTGTTGACACGTGGTTGATCCGGTTACTTAGCTGGGTCATCGCGTAGCGCGATACCCCCTTCCTTCTGGACCATTGTGTAGCGCGGCGCCCCTTTTTCTAAACTCATGGGAAACTGCATCGCGTAGCGCGATGATCTAATCTCGCGATGGGTCTGGAAATCAAAATTTTTATTTGTAGTCCTTGAACTTTAGTATCTTGTCACTTCTTGGTCTATCTTCCACAATTCGTGCGAAGTGCCAAGTGCGCCATCAAAACGCCACATTGCACCCATCGACGGAGTTCGTGTCCGTGCGCGTGCGCGTCGGGTGCTTCGCACCCTCTACTAAAACTAGTGAGAGTGGTTAGCCCCATAATAATATTACCATGGAAAACTCATTCCTTATAAAGTGCTTTCATTCCTTTCCCACTTTCCATGTGGGATGGAGTTTCCTTACTTATTACCTTAACCTAATAGGCTTTCTTTTCTTTATCATACTTTTCCCATTACCTTTCTCATAATTATTTTTGGTTCTTTATCTTTATAAACTTGTCAAATTTGGACCTAAAATTTGTGGGTGTTACACAAAGCAGAACTCCATTCCCAAAACAGACTAAGTTTAAGGCTTTAAAACATTTAGACTTGGTCTATGGAGACCTGTGTGGTCCTATATCACCTCCTATGCATGCAGTGAAAAAATACATCTGACCCATTTTGGTTCATTCTTATTTTATCTAAGTATTTACATTATGTCCAATATCACACATAAGTCAACTTTCAACATGGACTATTTATAAGTAAGTGGGTTGAAATTGCAACTTATATCTGTCCTTTTTATTTATCAGGTTAATAATCATTTGGGGAGTATTTGTAATAGGTGTGATATTGGACATTATGCTAAATTTTCGAGCCCAAATGGTAAAAGTGAAACTGAACTGATTGTTAAAACCAAAAAATTGAAAACGAACAGATTTTAAAAACCCAAAAACAGTTTTTTTGGTTTTTTGGATGGTATGATTCCAAAACCGACCCGTGCACACCCTAACTGACTAACTGTATTCATTTAATGTGTAGATCATTCTGCAAGTCTTAACTAGCCAGTTTGGTTAAAATCTTGGTTTTTTTTCGTTTGCATATCTTTATTGTAACAATATTTTTATTTACATAATTCATTTGCATACTCTATGAATTAGTTTCCCAAAGTGTATTTTTAATCCTTTTTTTTGTGATAAGTTTCAGTTGTTACTGAAACAATATAATTTTAGTAATCATATTTGGCATATTAATTGTTATAAAACATGACACTTTTGTGCAAACTTTGTCGGTCAATCCAACCTGATTGCTTCATATCGCACAAAACTGGTATCATTTTCATTTGACTTTTTTGTTTTATTAGTCAATGAATGATTTGTCAACTACTTTGTATAAAAGGCTTGTTGTTGATGTTCTTGATCATGTGATTGATTCAGGATGATGAGAGCTTGAGGAGGTGGAAAGAGCAGCTACTTGGAGGTGTTGATTTCAATCAGGTCAAAGTTTTTTTTTTCGTTTCCTCATTTAATTTATATTTTCTCGTACAATATTCATTGTAGATTCTTTATTGTTTTTAAGCGGAATGAATATAATTATGCTAAAAGTTTAGAGTAGAACTTCATCTTTTGCCATCTAGAAGACTAGAATCATATATGTTTGTAAAAGTTCTACTCTTGCCATATTTTAACTCATATATGTAAAAAGAAATAATAACTTTTGTATATAGTTTTTTTTTTCACATTTGTTAGTATCCAAATTTTCACCTCTAACTTTACTCCATTAAAGTTTTTGACAGTTTTGGAGGGTCCCATATGAATTGTAGCATTTACTTTCTTTTGACTAATTATTTAACTAATATTACATATTTGCCCATGATATGCTTTTTGATACCATTAACAATTGTGACAGAGGCCCTTAATATTTTGCACGGGCCCGATATTGTTCTTGAAATCCCCAATTCTAGGAATCCAAAAGCCCCTTTGTTTACTCTAAAAGAAGGAAGCAAATGTAATTTGAAATTCTCAATTAAGGTTAGCAATGACATTGGTTGTGGTTTCAAGTACACCAACCACGTCCGGAAAACTGGCCTCAAGGGTACACTTTATATATACGGGCCCTTATTATTTTAATGGTAATTTTTTTAATCATTTGAATCGTTTATGTTGACTTTGTTAATGCAGTTGATAACTCAAAAGAAATTCTTGGGACCTTCAGCCCGCAAGCAGAGCTGTACTCACATGTAATGCCTGAAAAGGTTACTCCCCATCAGAACCACCGTTGTTCAAGAACACACCCGATAAACACTGCAAAAACCAAGGTAATTTTCAACTAATGAATTATTGGCGTGTTAAATATAAATTATAAGAATATAAAGCTTATGTTTGTTTGTATTATGTGTTCAATTTGTTGATGATGATAATAAGTGTTACCTGGAGCTTAACTACACTTTTGACATCCAGAAAAACTTGGCCAAGTAGGATCCAGTCATTGCAGAACCGTTTTATGGTTATAATGGAAAATCCTTTTTTGCCAATATCGATCTTTCAGGTTCTTTTGTGTCAAATTTGCGACCCGTTTTAGCTAAACAGTTCGTGTTCGGGTCAACCTGATTGGTTCACGGGTTGGCATGTTTAACCCAGTTATTTAATTTTAATTTTTAAACATGTTTTTTTGTAACAACTTAAATTATTATATCTTAAGCCAAGCCAAACTTTAAAACTAAAAAGTAAATTGACATAAGTTTTTATAATTACAATGTAATTGTTTGATATAAATTTGTATTTTTTTTTGTTGTAAAGGCTTAATTTTTAAAATATAAATGTAATAAAAAACTATTATTATAAAATATTGAGGGTCAAACATGTTGTGTTTGGGTCAACTCGTACTTATGCGTGTCGTTTGGTTCATATGTCTAACACGATTTTTGGGTGGTCATGTCAAATTTTACAGTTCGGCTCAGGTTCAACCCGCGAACAGAAACTGTTGTGTGGCCCCTAAAGAAGGTATAATTCTCGATGTCTTCTTTCTATTCACAAAATCAATTATATACAAAGATAGTCTAACTAACTTTAATACAAATAAGGAAACTAATAATAAAATAATAAATACAACATTATTGACAAAATTAATGGTTAACTAAGACACCCCTCAGTCTTAGCGGTAGGTCCACGAACGCAAAGACTGGAGTTAAACTTGGAAAAAAGCGGACGTGGCAATCATTTCGTGAAAATATCTACATACTGATAGTCAGCTGGGATGTGTAGAACTCGGATATCACCAACCCGGACCTTGTCACGAACAAAGTGTATGTCAATTTCAACATGCTTGGTTCTTTGGTGTTGTACCGGATTCTCGGATAGGTAGACATCGGATAAATTATCACAATAAACAATCGTGGCATGAAGAGTAGAAACAAATAATTCAAGAAGAAGGTTCCATAGCCAACTCGTCTCGGCAACTGTATTTGCAACCCCACGATATTCTGCCTCGGCACTTGATCGAGAGATAGTTGCTTGACGTTTAGATGACCATGAGACCAAATTAGTGCCCAGAAAAATACAATAACCCGACGTAGATCTTTGCGAGTCGGGACAACCTCCCCAATCCGCATCCGAGTATGCCGTGAGAGACGTGGATTGGGAGGGGTTGATGTGTAACCCGTGTGAAGTGGTACCTCGAATGTAACGAAGAACATGTTTAAGAAACTGAAAATGGGGTTCATGTGGTGCATGCATGAAGAGGCAAATTTGTTGTACCGCTACGAGATGTCCGGTCGAGTGAAGGTGAGATATTGAAGTGCACTGGCAAGGCTTCGATAAAGGGTTGCATCTTCAACTGGTGGACCTGAGTTGGCACTTAGTTTAGACGAGGTGTCAACCGGTGTGGCAGCGGGTTTCAAGCTAGTCATATTTGCCCTCGCCAAAATGTCTTCCACGTATGTCTCTTGGGACAGAAATAAGCCCCCATGTTGATGCTTGACCGATATGCCCAAGAAGTGATGGAGCTTGCCAAGATCGGACATAACGAACTCCTTTGAAAGAGAGTTAACCAACAAGTTGTAGAATAGCAGAATTAGATGCGGTAAGGATTATGTCATCGACATAAAGTAAAAGGCATGCCATTTGTTCGTCCTTTTTGTAGATAAATAATGATGAGTTTGATACGGCACTCTTGAAGCCACATTTAAGAAGGTATGTGGAAAACCGTTGGAACCAGGCGCGGGGTGCTTGTTTTAAACCGTACAAAGATTTTCTTAATTTGCAAACATGTGTTGGGTGTTGAGCATCCTTAAACCCCGGTGGTTGAAACATGTAAACTGTTTCTTTGAGATCACCATGTAAAAACGCATTCTCGACATCCAATTGATGGACTGGCCAAGATCGGGATGTTGCCAAACTAAGTACCGTGCGAATAGTTGTTGGTTTGACAACCTGACTGAACATTTCATCACAATCTATTCCCACTTGTTGAGAGTTTCCATTTACCACTAGGCGTGCTTTGTACCTTTGGAGTTGATCGGTTTCGTTAAACTTGTGGCGAAAAATCCACATGCATCGGATGACATGAGCCTCGGGTGGTCTTGGAACTAATTCCCAATTGTTATTGCTCATCAACGCACTATAATCATCGTTCATGGCAGTTGTCCAATTCGGATCGGTTAAAGCGGCTACGTGAAATGTTGGTAATGGTGATATGGAGTTTGTGTGGAGATTGAGTTGTATTTTTGGTTTTGTGATTCCGGCACGTAGCCGAGTGGTCATGGGGTGAGTCGATGTGGGTGGTATGGGTGATGGTGGATCATGTATTTGTGGTTAAAAAGAGAAGTGTTGTGTTCATTTGTGGCAGGTGATGAGTGGGTGGTAGGAATATGTGGTGCACATGATGGGATGATATTAGGTGGGGTGGGTGGAGGAATGGAGTGAGCTGTAGTGTTGGAACCAAGATTTGAATATGGGTGTTGAGTAGTTGAAGTTTGGGGTGTGGGATTATGGTGTTGGGTTGTGGTTGTTGGTGTGGGCTGCTGAAATATAATTGGAGAAGGCTCAACATCAAGGAATGAATAGTCAGTGGGTTTAAGAGCTGAAATGGTTTTGAATAGGAAATTGGTCTCATAAAAAATGACGTGACGAGACAAGATAACTTTGCCCGTTGAGAGTTCAAGGCATTGATATCCTCGAAAATTAGCCGGGTATCCAAGAAAGACACACAAAGACGAGCGTGGGCTAAGTTTGTGTGGTCGTGTAGCCGAAGCATTTGGGTAGCAAGCGTATCCAAAGACACGTAAATGATCATACGTGGGATTTCTTTGATATAAAGCGGCCATGGGAGAGTGGAAATTTAGAAGTTTGGTTGGTAAGATGTTATGTAGGTAGGTGGCGGCATGAAGTGCTTCTACCCAAAAGTTTTGAGGTAGAGACGCATGGGTTAGGAGAGTGAGCATGATTTCATTTAACCGGCGAATCATGCGTTCCGATTTTCCGTTTTGTTGGGAAGTTTGAGGGAATGAAAAACGGAATTGTAAGCCTTGGTTGCTAACTAGGTTTTGAAATGGTTGTTATCAAATTCACCCCCTAAATCACATTAAAAATATTTTATGTGGACCTGAAATTGGGTTAGGATATACTTGTGAAACTTGGCAAATTTTTCAAAAGTCTCGGATTTAAATTTTAGGGGAAAAATCCAAGTATATTGTGTCTTGTCATCAACTAAGACCATGTATATTTATATCCCGATTTGTTAGGAACCGGGGAGGTCCACAAGTCACAATGAATTATATCAAAGGGTAATAATGTTTGTGATAATGATAAAGTAAAAGGTAAGCGCTTACTCTTCGCGAGCTAGCAAAACTGACAACAAGTTCACGACCACGTTTATTACAAGAAATAAAATTATTTGAAATAAGAGAATTAAAAACAGATAGTCCAGGATGCCCAAAACGATTATGCAAAAAATCTTGATCATGTGTAAAATGAAATGCGGAATTGGTAGAGTTGGTGAGCAGGTAGAGGTGGCTATCACTGTCATGCCTCAAAAGGATCTCCCCATTCGTAAAATCTTTCACAGAAAATCCAAATGGATCAAATTCAATAGAGGTCCAATTATCAACGTTGAATTGACGAACCGAAAGTAAATTTTTAATGATATTGGGGGGTATAAAGGACGTTTTTCAGGTGTAGTGGTTTGGTGGAAGTGGGGATTGTGCTATTACCCGATCCGAGGATTGGAATGCGTTGTCAATTTCCAACAAGTATAGAGGTTAATGAACTAGATAACAAAGGGGAATTAAATTTACCTTGGTCACTAGTGATGTGTGAAGTGTGTCACACCCCGACTAGCACAATGCGGAAGCGTAAAACGGGAATGTAACAGACACTTCTGGTATCAACACATTGTTTATAAAGAAACATTACAACTAATTTACAATATATTACATTTCTTTGTTCTATCATTGTTTTACAGTCTAGGTGTTACAAACAAAACTAGTTCGTTAACTATACGATCTTATTACTAGTATCCTTGCTTCTATTCACATAGCATCAACCACACACCTTGGGCAAGTAACAGATCACCAAATCACTCCGATTTAGGTACACCTGAAAAGCAGTTTAAAACGGGTCAACTACTAGAGTTGATGAGTTTCACAAGTTTCAAGAAAACAGTAATGAGTATTCACAAGTCAACACTTGTAATCATGAAATAAGTATGTATGTATGTAAATGATGTAATTATGCTAAGCTACAGTGAAGCCTTGACTGTATGTGCTGCGTGCATCCATTTCCCACGCTCAATCAACCACTGTGGCCCCTTTCCGCCCACAACATGCCCCGAGTAGCTATGTCTAACACTACATAGCCTGTATATATGAATATGGTCATGTGCAAACGGCGCTATATGACACAGCAACCAGGCCGATTTCGTTTGGGTTTGTCAAACCAATAGTACTATTCACAAGCCACCGGCTCGAAGTTAATCACTGTGATCGTGGGGACTTTCGTGTGTTAGCACTTAGATAATTCACATCAATACATGTTTCAGGTATGTATATGTAATCAAATATGCTTTTCACCCCAAAAGTTCGTAAAACAGTTTAAAAGTGGGGTCATGAAACTCACGGTTTAGTAGATAATCAGTACTGTATCAGCTCGTGGTTTGTTCAGTCCGCTATCAGTAGTTCCTATAATCAATGTTATAATAATATTAATATTTTAATATTATTATAATCTCAATACTAAACTGGGCTGTATAACTAATCTGGGTGTAGTTGGAATGCCCAGAAAGTGGCAATAGGCTTAGGTCGTGATGTTGTTCAATGTCTAATACTTAAAACCGAACTTGGCTCAGATTCCCGTTTTCCCAGCTGGGCCAAGTTGTTCATTTACGCGTTCGGAAAACAGTTATGGGAAAATAAGCTTGGGTAAATGTATTGGTTAATAAAATGATTAAGTTATAAAGAAGGATCACATACTGGGGTTCCGGATTAGCCATGGGGCCCGTTTCCGTTTATTCAGTTTGATTTGAGAAGAAATGCGCACAATCCACCCGGATTGTCCAGGTTTCTCATAGAAAAGTTCGTTTTTACTTAATTAGTCCAAAAATATGATTTTTGATCACTCTTGGTGTCTTGATATTCCCGCAGGTTCGTTAATCGCGAACTTGCCGGTTTTTATAAAAACTGAATTTGTTTAATATTCAAATTAGCATAATTAATTAACCGTTAATCATTAAATTATGAAAATTTAGCCACTTATCAATTAAAATATGTAGATTTTTATAAAAATATTTCTGGAATTATTTACTGATTTTTATTAATTTATAAAAATTTATTTTATCAGCTATATTTCGCCTGAAAATCGTCCGTTTACCCAAACAATTTCCAAAAATTCCACAAAAATTCTTGAATACTCAAATCATGTCCCAAAACAACCTGTACCAATTCCATAATATAAAAAGCTCGTGCGATATTCTTTTCGACCCAAATTCGGCTATAAAAATTCACACGAATGCATATACACAAAACACCTTTAGACTTATCCAAATGATCCCAAAATTCATTTGTGATCACAATACATCAAATCTGAGTTCCCAGAAAAATTTCATAATTTTTGAAGTATTTTAGCTATTTTTCCCAAATAAACGTCCCAATTCGGTAATAAATTCGCCAAATATTCTCGGATGGTAGAAAAATTACCAAATTTAAACAGGGACTCATTGACATGGTCCCTGATGTTTCTGAAAAATTTCAAGGCCTAAAAATATGCACATCACAACCATAACCTAAACAGCCCGTAAGCGAGTGTTTCGGCATTACCTTAGCGGTTTTGGTTCGTTTTCGCCCTTCTAATCAAGTTTTCAGGTTCTTGTGCTTCTATGAAAGCTAGATACAAGTCCTATATCACAAACCAAGCAGGTTTCATCAATAGAACAGCCCTTTAACTTAGGGTTTCAACTAGTGCACAAAAACGAAGTTTTGAACCGTAATAACGCCGTTTCAACCCTTTAATCCGTGTTTATGGCCAAAAAAGATCATGATTCTGATTTGAAACTAGGTTTAACATCAAATTATGTTTTTGAATGATTTTTGAGAGTTTTACATGGTTAACTATGATTTTTAACAATCAAGACATGTTTATATGTTGTTAAACGAGTTTAAACGAATCAAAAATCGATTAATCGTAAGGTTTTTACCTAGTTTTCTTGCTGGTTTTGGCTGTAGAAGAAGAGTTCCAGAAGTTGTGTTTGAAAATATGTGTAAAAATATCTCACATCTAGTTTATATGTGCAAGGAAAAAAAAGGGGGGGTGGGGTGGCGGCTGCGGCCGGAAGTCCATGGGCCCACTTTGGGCCCATGTTGGCCCAAGTTTCTGATTTCTCAAGCCCAAATACGAAAAGCCCAGTCCAAATTTAGTTCGGGTTCGGTTTTTGGCGCGAAAAACTTATCGGGTGCGTTAAACAGCGTGAAAACGAGTGTTTTTCGGCTAGTTTTGTGTAAAATTATAAAAACATACTATATGTTTGTAAAAATCAAAAATATTTTCACGGATCGCTTAAAACATTTCAAATAAGTGTTTGGTAAGTCTTTTTCGGCTTAACGGATGATACAATGCTTGGTTTGTAACTATCTTTCGCATTTAAATCTATAGCGGGTAGTTAAACGAGCATATTTCCGTTTAACTTGTTTGCTATCAAACTAAGGCCATATTTCTAATATTTTAGCTTGTATAGATAGTATATCACTTATAGATGCCCCCCGAGATTTCTGGGTCATAACCCGACCCGTTCGGTTAATCGTTCGTTTGTTACGCAAAAGGCGTTTATTTGCTTAATCGGTAAATACGTACTGAGGTGTACCTTGTTTTGGCTCAAATGTCACAAAGTGGCACCTGTGTCCATGTACCATTTATCATCTGAGTTGTTCGTGTTAATTGTCATATAGACTGGGTGAAAATAATTGTTTTTGATGGTAGTTTGGGGTCCACGTTGTTGGCCATGGAAGGATTTGGGGAGGACAGTGGGTGTTGGAAGAACAAAGAGACCGAAGTCGGCAGGCTAAAGATCGATATATTAAGGCTCTATGATACCATAAGGAAGGTATAATTCTCAATGTCTTCTTTATATTCACAAAATCAATTATATACAAAGATAGACTAACTAACTTTAATAAGGAAACTAATAATAAAATAATAAATACAATATTATTGACAAAATTAAGGGTTGACTAAGAGCCCCAACCATTCTCTAAACACATTGGGTATTGTCTATGAACGAGGGCTTATTTGTATTTATGTTGGTTGGTGACTTTTGTAAATTATATATAATTTGCATACTTCAGTCACATAGATTGTAGATTGTATTGGACCAACTATGCAATTATTGTTTGCATTGTTGAATTTTGTCAAAAGGCTATAATTTGTAATGGCCTTCTCTATTCAAACACCCATTTTACTGTTTGGACACCTTGGCCCATCTATACGAGTCGTATAGCTCATACTACTCGTATAGGTAGCAGCTTTTTGTAGGTATTCGTTGACCAGTTAATACGAGAAGGCCTATACGAGTGGAGGCCTATACGAGTTTTATGAGCTATACGAGACAATTTGAATTTTCATATACGAGTGGAAGCCATACGAGTTGTATGGGCTATACGAGATGAATTTTAAATTCTTTGCTACCGACATTAGTAGCATTTACTTGTAATAGATAAAATTGATTTTTTTTTCAAACGTAAATACGAGTACTATTGGCTAATCGAACAACCTTCGAACAACTAATGAACAACCTTCGAAGTCCACATAATTTATGGAGACTTTGGTACCCAAAGTTTGGCATTATTAAATTCATATTGGAGACTTTGAAGTTTTGAATTTGTAGGAATTCCACATAATTTATGGCGTCGTCGGCGTATATCCTTCTTGGTAAAGCTGTAAAATGATCATAGTGGTAGATCTTAAAAGTAAAGTACCATAGTCTATCGGCGTACAAATAATTTGTCATACTAACTACGTGATAACATTCTTCATCGCCTTGGCTTACGCATCTTATACACCACGATTTTGGATAGATATCTTCTGAGTAGTTAAATCCATCGTTAGGTGACGCCATAGGGTATAATTAGGAAAGAAAATAAGTTAAGAATGAGAACAAATGAAAGTGGATGAAACATAGTGAAAACAAAAGTTAATAGATGTAATTTATAGTGAAGGTATTTGGGTGGTGTCAGCAAGGTGTTCCAGCTAACTGACAACATGACCCACTATCTAGACACGCAAACACCACCTATACGAGTCGTTTAAGGTTCAAGGACTCGTATAGATTGTGTGTGGAGAACTATAGTCGTTAAATAAGGTGACGCCAATTTGATTGTACCAGAGCACCTCACTGTCGTAGTACAATTATATGAACCGCCATGATCACACTTTAGCCAAACTTTAATGGCTTATCCACCAGCGTCTGTCTTCGAACGTTGGGTTACTATGACAACAACTTCATGATTTACCGTTTCCGCCTACTCCTGAAGAGCTATATTCTTACACTTATTTCCGTTTTCACTTATATCGTGTCAAATAATTTTCATCATGCAAACCCGTGAGAATCTCGGTACGTATGAAATTATTACCCTATATGTACAAGTCGTATAACCTACACTACTCGTATAAAACTAGTCATACACATGCTCTTTTAGATTATACTACTCGTATAAGTATTCAGTCAGGTCAAACATTGTTTGAGAAGCTGGTATGTATGATCTGAAAAGGGTGCATAAAGATTAAAAATAACTCGTATGGGCTATACTAGTCGTCTAGAGGGTGTATGGACAGTATACGAGTAGTATAGGCTATACTACTCGTATATATATCAACATCGTCTCGTATAAGTCATACGACTCGTTTAAGAATATGGTCAAACACCTTTTCCAAAAAGCTGGTGGATGTCAGAGTACGGAAGTCTATACGACTCGTATAAGCTATACGAGTCATATGAAGGGTGTCTGACTTTTGAAGGTGGGTGTCTTATTAGCAGCACCCTTTGTAATGAGTTTGAGCGGCCCTCAGTTTTGTGATTGTCTGGCACTCTTGACAGAAGTGAATAAAGAGGGTGATTTTGGTTAAACTTTTGATGTACCACTGTATATTCATATATATATTTTTGATTATGCTATATATTATATTTTAGTATGTCTAAGAGGTACAGATAGATTTTGAATATTTAATTTTCATGTTGTTACATTTACATGATAAGAAGTTTGTTGATCTTAATTTACTTATGGTGCCTCCCCTGGTTATATTAAGTTTACAAGATTTTTAAAATAATAACTAATGAAAAAGTATAGTGAGTTAAGAAGGTATCTTGAAGTTCAACGAGTTGCGTTATATATATATTTTATATTTATGACTTTTCGTTCGGTTAATTCGGTTATATCATACATCATAATAAGCCTAAATATTTATTGTAAAAAGTATAACCACACTTATTTCACCACTTACGATAGCATTCTGATTTATCACATTGGTATGTATGACTTGTAAAAGTATGATTTTTTTCCTAACTAATGACGTTAGTGGTAGCGTCTATTTAGTGACCTAACAACAAAGCTTGGTGTTTGTTATTGTTTAATATTTATAGACCTTAGTTTATAATCATTTTAATCATGCACACATTGATAAATCATACATATTTGATGTCTGAAGTTAGGTAAGGCAAAAACATACAATCCATTCAAATATCACGGATTACATATAAAGCACGAAAGAAACCTAAAAGATGCAAGTTAACATGTCAAAATACAAACATGCATACACTGAATGTTCCACTATCACATCCAAACATGTCTTATGCTCATTCGTGTTACTGATTACTGTAGTTGTCACATTCTTGCATTCGTGTTAGTTATGCTCAAATGACAAATCATATAAGTTTCAGATATCACAACATGACGATAATATACAAGAAAAATCAAGAATGGATATTTATTTCAGCGAGCTTCCATGAGGTAGAACTAATAACATGGAAAATTTGTTTCACTGGATTAAACATTTTTATAAAAAATAAGAAATAAAAAATAAAAAATGCAAGGTCTATTTTAGTAAATATTGTTTGATTAAAAGTGTTGTTCTCGTTTTTTGGAATGACCAACTAAGTAATGCCGGGTACTCCATACGCGCCCCCCAATGGCTAAAGGTAGCCCGAGCCGGGCACGAGTCCGGATGGACGGAGCCCCTAGCGGTCCACCTATTGAGGGATTCCCCGAATAAAACCCGACCCTTACGCCCGTCAAACAGCACGACAGCGAGGAGCCAGTAAAACCGGGTGAGATCAGGACCGCTATAAATATCTCCCATATAAATTGGTGATAGTGAGGTTTGAACCCCCTACCTCTCACTAGTAAAGTGAGTGCTCTACCATTAAGCCACATCTAATTTATAAAAGTGTTGTTCTCGTGATTTTTCTAAATTATATAACATTTTAAATAAATCAGCTTACTTAAAAGCTTCATTATTATTTAGGTAGGTACTGTAATTGTAAATTATATATGATATCATATTCATTCAACGCAACGTACATATGCATCCGGATGACGCAACCCCTGCATAGAATTTGTCGATTAATGACCTTAATTTATATCGACCTTTTGATCACTTCGTTCCGGCCACCAACTCATAGTCATCCAATAAATAAAAAACCTTCCACTTGTTGATTGAGCAAGAATAGCTGTCGCTGCTGCGGATGCTACAACATTCCACAAACAGCATGGTTTCGAACCTCGTTGTATATAAATTGTTCAATGCCGGCCGGCTATATTTGGATATCGAGTATTTTGGGTTACCATGATTTTCTGGGTCTGTTCTTTCTTATTCCTGTTGCCGTGTTCCGAATCTTTAGATTTCAAGATCGACCGTTTCGATGCTGATGCAACAAACATAATGTATAGGGGAGATGCCATTCCTTCTGTTGGAACTGTAGAGTTCAACAAAGTCAATTACCTTAAACGCGTAGGTCAAGCCATATACTATGATACAGTGCCGATTTGGGACCGTAAGTCCGGTAAGCTCACTGATTTCTCCACTCACTTCACCTTCGTCATAGATACACAAGGTCGATCCCCGTACGGTAACGGCCTCGCTTTCTTTCTTGCCCCGGTGGGGTTCCAAATCCCACCAAATGCAGCCGGTGGCTGTCTCGGCTTGTTTAACACTACATACACCGATTCACCCAGAAACCAAATGATTGTCATTGAGTTTGACTCTTTTGTGAACCCTGAATGGGATCCTGAAGTTGAACACGTGGGTATCAATAAGAACTCCATTCATTCCGCTGTTTACACTGCATGGGATGCTAGCTCACACAGTGGAGAGACAGCAGATGCTTGGGTATCTTACAACGCCACCACTCAGTTTTTGGTCTTGCATTGGAGCTACGCTGCTGGAAATGATTCTCGAGGGAGTCTTTCATATCATGTCGACCTGAGAGAAGTTCTTCCTGAGAGGGTAATGGTCGGATTTTCAGCCGCCACTGGCGCTAATGTAGAAAGGCATATCCTTCAATCATGGGAGTTCAGTTCAAGTTTGAATATGCCAGAAGAAGGTAAAAATAAGTTAAAGGTACGGAAGCTTGCAGTGTGGATAGCAGTCCCTCTTGGTATTCTTGTTCTTGTAGTCGTGGCAGCATGTGTTGTATTTTTGAGAAATAGAAGAAACTCTGTAGAGAAACAGGTAGAGGCAGTGGATGTCAAAGAAGCAGTGTCCTTGACATCAATGAATGACGATTTGGAACGAGGAGCGGGTGCCAAAAGGTTTTCTTACGAAGATCTTGTTTTGGCAACCAATAATTTCTCGATTGACAGAAAGCTAGGCGAGGGTGGATTTGGGTGTGTCTACAAAGGCGACTTATTGCGTGAAAATATCACAGTTGCTGTTAAGAAAATTTCACAAGGTTCTAATCAGGGAAAGAAAGAATACATAACGGAAGTGAAGGTTATTAGCAGTTTAAGGCACCGAAACTTGGTGCGTCTCATCGGTTATTGCCATGATCAAGCTCAATTCTTGCTTGTTTACGAGTTTATGCCTAAAGGCAGCCTTGATTCTCACCTCTTCGGTCAAAGGACTCCCCTTGAATGGGCTGTGAGGTATAAGATTGCTATAGGTTTAGCTTCTGCGTTGTTGTATCTGCATGAAGAATGTGAGCAATGTGTGGTGCACCGTGATATCAAAGTAAGCAACATTATGCTTGATTCGGAGTTCAATGTGAAGCTTGGAGATTTTGGGTTGGCTAGACTCATGGACCATGATCGGTCGGGTCAACAAATAACTGACTTAGCCGGAACCCTGGGTTAATTGGCCCCCTAGTACATGGAAACGGGAAAGGCTAGCCAAGAGTCAGATGTGTTTAGCTTCGGGGTGGCAGCGTTAGAGATTGCTACCCGGGCGAAAAGTGATGGATCGTTTCGACCAAAATTCTAATCTCAAGTTGGTGCAGTAAGTTTGGGATTCACTCGGTAAAGGTGAGCTGCTTTCGGGTATGGACCAAAGGCTTACAGATTGCGACCCGAAACAAGTAGAGTGTTTGATGATTGTGGGGTTATGGTGTGTACACCCTGACTGTAGTCTTAGGCCGTCGATCCAGCAAGCAATTCAGGTGCTGAAGTTTGAGGGTGAACTCCCAGATCTCCTTCTGATGAATATGCCGGTGGTGACGTAGTTGTCATAACCAGATATGTTTGGTTACATACATATCAACGTTATCATAAAAATATTTGGAATATATCTTAAAAAATGTAAGTTTTCTAATAGTATAAATCCAAAACAATAAGTTTAATTGTGCTTCATGTCATATAGAAGATTAATAACACAAGGTACAGGCTCATGAAGACATGAAACCGACAACAGAGGAAAAACTACACCAATCAACCACTATAAACAACACATTTTTACGACCTATGTTTCAACCAAAGAAAAGCGTTTGTCTTATTTCCTCCAAAATGTCCTCGGGTTTGAAACCAATGTTATTAAAAACATTGTCATTTCTTGCTTTCCGTATGAACTAATTAAAGCACTATTAAAGCACTGCTGATATAATACCTTGAATGATATTTGTATAGAGATTACCAATTACGGAAGATTTGTAACAAATCTTTAACTGTGTTTCCTTTTGAGTCAGATCTTCTACACAATAGATTTACCCAACTAGTTTAGCCAGACCACACAAGACAAGAAGCTGATTCGATGATTGCAGATGAGCACTATAAAGAACATAACTCGAGTACGTCTTGCATCCAGACATTTCTCTTTCCTAATGATTATTTTATGGGGATTCTATCAAGAACCGCCCTCTAACGAAAGATCGAAATTAACTTATGGGTATCTATATTTACCAATCGTGTACATACATATCTATAACAAATAAAGGCTTCCTAGAGCATATTTGGGATTGAGTTTGAAAAATATTTATTGTCTTACTGGCTTTTCCAAAAAGCCATTTTGAAAAGTCAGAATTTGAGGCTTTTGAAAATTGCTTTTTAACTCTTTCAAAAAGTTAAAATAAGAAAGATTTTTGTGATTGTCAAACATATTTTAATTTATTTGCTTTTTAAAAACATCAATAAGCATTTTTCAAACCCAATCCCAAACATGCTGAAATATTAATTTGACCTCATGAAAAGGAACTCAAATGGTCACCATCCCAAATCCATGTGTATACTTTTTTCATAAAAACTAGCATAAATGTCCGCGCGTTGCTACGGGTTTGCTTAAATTATCCCCTCGTATTGTTTTTTAGTGTTTGATGTGGTGTGTAATGGGTTATCAGTGCGAGCTCATTGTCGCATGTGCATATGGTTTGTTGGATGTTCCGTTTTGTGCGGAGGTGCTTACTAAAATATTGACATATGCATATATATTTGATACATCGTGTTTTGTGCAATATTTGTTAATAAAGTAGGTTTATAGGTTTTGTGATTTTTTATCAATATAAAAGATTGAATGTGTGT